>NC_084545.1:13533750-13846562 GCF_024500275.1 Phycodurus eques | reverse complement strand
TCCCATCAGCGCTTCAGTGGTTGAGTCATTACTGCTCTCCCGTTCTCTGGCAGAAGCCAGGGCAACGGACAGACAAGTCTTTTCCATCTCCAGCTTCTCAGACATAGGCAGGGAGGAAGAGGAGGTGGGTGCAGGACCTTTGTTGTCACTGTTAAACATTAGCACACTGTTGGAAAGAGGGGAAATACTTTGGTTTAAGAGAGGGAAATCTTTGCTACTGGTGCTGTTGGCCCTCTGGCCTTTCATGAGTACACTCATTGCCTGCTCCTCTTCATCCTCTGCCTCAATTTCTTCTCCGCCACCATAGGAGTAACTGTCCTCATCCTGCTCTGGACTTTGTTCTCCCACTGCACCGGGCTCCCGCTTGATGGGTGGGTAGTGGCTCAGGTCCAGCCCATTGGGTTGCAAAGTGCATGTGTCCCTAATGTGGCCCTTACTGTTAAGATTAAAGTTCCGGCCATCCAGGTTGCCACCAGTGGCAGCAGCAGCAGAACTCCCACTGGAGCTTCTATGGGCACCAGCCCCTCCCCCGAGGTTTGGGTTGGTCTCAGCCTTTGGCATGGTTTGGGATCTGGGATTTTGGTCATTGGAGGAGCTGCTGGCACTGCCCTTCAGGAAAGCAAAGCCTGCCTGAAGTGACTCGGCATTCTCCCCACTACTATGGAAAGCATTCCACAAGCCGCGGAGCCCAGTGTCTGGCCCTAGGAAGTTGGCAGGTGTGGGAAAGTGGGATAGCACAGATACAGGGGTTTTTTTTGGTTCCAGAAAGCTTATAAGAGGTTCTTTATCCTTCCCGATGCCCTGTATGATAGCAGAAACACGCTTGTTGCTCAGCAGCTTCTGCTCCTGCTCATTTAGGGTCATACGGTGGTCATGGACAGCATGTGTCACGAAGGACCGGCTATAACCAAATGAGAGCTTGCACAGGAAACACATGAGCACTGGCTTCCGCCGCCCATCGGCCACACAGCCCTCAAATTTGGATAAGTCCACATTGTTGGGGACATCTTTGGACACACATGAGTTTTTGGCTGTACCATCCCCCGTCAGATAGTCTTTGTCATTCCTGTGGCGGAGGTCATAAACACGAAAACTGTGCAACACAGGACTAGTGCCTGCCCTCCCTCCAGTTGAGGTATTTGATATGGAGGGGGGGTCGACCGCCAACGTTTTACCTCCGAAGGATGATGCGATGTGGAAGGAGTTAATGATCTGGGGATAGAAGGACATGGGTGCAGCAGGCTGCTCCAACCGCTCCCCCCCTTGGCTCAGACCACTTTGGCCAGTGGTGGTCTGGGCATTGGGGAAGGTCTGGGAGGATAGCAGGCCCCTGAAATGGAGAGCCCCAGGGAGCCCTTCCTGGTTGCCACGCTGCTCTTTGGAGTCCTCCACGATGAAGGCAGAGCCATCTGGCTGGTAGATGATCTCACCGCACAGGTTCTCCACATCACTCTCCTCTTCCATCTCGCTGTTTATTTCCCCTCCATCGGCCGCACCAACCCCACGCTCTCCATCATCTTCACTCTCCTCCCCTACCATACCTTCGATCTCATCAACGTCTTCATGACCTCCGGTGGTAGGCAGTCGGGCGTTGGGGCAGTGGTGCTCCATATATTTTTGTAAACTGGAGAAGGAGCCGGAACATTCGTTGCAAGGGATCTCCTTTGCCGGTGCCACAGGAGACGTGGCAGGGGCAGAACAGTCTGAACCCAAAGCTGCTCCTCCTCCTACTCCTGGTAAAGTCCCGGTAACACTCCCTTTGTTACCGGTTGTAAAGCTTTCTCTCCGACTCTGTTCTGTAACGGAGTCAATGGTTCCACTGACAGAGGTGAGGCCAGCTGTGGACCTCAGTGGGCTGACAGTGGGCTCTCCAAGGCCATTCTTCATCTCTCTGGCTACAGGTGATGTTTGGTTGTTATTAGCATTGTTGCTGTTGGCGACACCGGTCTCCATGGCCACAACGGAGTTGTCCTCAGCAGCAGAGAGCCTCTGACCACCATGTTCCTGCTGCCGTGACGAGACCATAGGGGGAGAGTCACAAGTTGCCATGGTGTCCACTACATAGGGATCTCATCTCATCCAGCCCAGCAGGGACCTGAGTTAGAGAGAAAAGAAGGGTGGAAAACATTAGAGGTAAGTGATAAATAATCAGAAAAAGTCATTGACATCTGGTTCAAAACTTGAACTGAAATTTATCCAATTAAATGAGCAGCTTCCGTGGAAGGCGCTTTAAAGATGATCATTGTGCAACACTTGACAACTGGTGGTGTGCAAAGTTTGTTTTTAAAACATTTAAGGCTTGCAACCCAGATGACTAAAGAACTGGATGATATTTAGAGCAGCCTTCAGTGGATGAAAGTGAAGTTAAAGTGCTACTTTAGTCTCAGTGTGTTCTTACCAGTAAGGAATAGTTAATTAGATGGCACATATTTAGCCCATTAAGTCCCTTGAGGCATCAGTTTGAGTCTATGTGAACAAGGGAAATAAATTTGATTTACTGATAATTCCTAATTCTTCAAGTATCTTCTTTCATCATTTATGATAATTATTTTCATGTTTCATGTTAAAAGCAGAAAGGAATGAGGGCATAATTACATAGAATGACATTTTTGTTTGGTGGTGTGCCGTGAGATTTTTCTAAAGTAGAAAGGATGCCTTGGCTCGAAAGAAATGTTTGGAAACTGTTCAAAACCCCGAAGCTTCTTTGTTTCCCTGTGTTTTTATAAGTACCCGACAGTCAATCAATTCTGTAATCACGAAGACGTAAAATAAAATTAGACAAAAAAACGACACTGAGTGCTAATTAAAGGAAACTGTTTTCTGCTCAGATAAATGCAACAAATGAGAAACGGTAGTACGTCTTTTTACTTGGTAGAGTACCAGCTCCTCTCAGGTAGCTTGCGTGTAAATGAGCTGACATTAAAAGAAAGCTTTAAAGGGCTATGTTGACCTTCACCCCCCCCCATCCACCTGCTGTTTAATTCTCCCTCGCTTTTGCTACTCTCTCCCTGACTCACAACAAAGCTACAAAGCAATTAGAGGATTAATCCGTACCAATCCAAGGCCAAACAAAGCCAGTGGGAGGGACAGTGAAAGCGTGAGGAATGGAATCAAATGTGTGTGTGATTATGTTTGTGGGTGAGTGCATGTGTATGTGCACACGCTATAATCAAGTCTAATCTGACATATCCAAGAGATGATTTCATGGGGACTAGTGATAGATTAAAAGAGAGAAATTCTGTTTTTGTTCTCTGTGTCCCACTCAGGTATTGTCCTTATATACGCTAGGCAAAATTAAAGGGGGAAAAGGGCCATCACAAGGAGTTTGAATAATTTTAGGTTTTTTGGGGTGAAAGTTCCAGCCTATTAAATAGAAAAATCTATTCATTATTTTTTGTGAACAACTTCAAATTGTGCTTCAGATTTACGATTAAAGACACTTTCTCACACTGACCCCATAGAACTGCAAATAAAAAAAACAATTTAAAAAAACTTACTATTAAGGCACCCTTGCAATTGTGGAAAAAATAGCAGAAATAAGCTTTACCTTCTAAACAAGCCGCAAGTTGAAACAGGCCATAAATAAGTGTTATGTCACAGGAATGCATGACGTTATCAAGCTGTTTTTTTCAATGGTTTGTGTTGCACTCATACCAATGTTCCTCGGGAGGACACTGGTTTCAACAACATACATTAGACTATGATGGGGGAAATAAAAATAATGCATTCAGAGATTACACATTATAAATGTTGCTATGAAACATACATTGTATAAAATCAAGAAAATATGTTTGCTGGACTAAAAACACAAAATGAAATAAATTAATATGAATAAAAAAAATAACTTGGATTTATGTCAATGTTATATTTAAAATTGCTCTCATGAAAAATACATTTTTGGGAGCTTTGTTTAAAATGTGACCACTGAGAAACAGTCAGTTTACAGGCGTGCTCACAAAGCAACCATTTTAAAACATCTGCATGTCTAGAATTGTATTACTTGTATCCAGTCTGGCTAATCTATGGCTAGATAAACATATGCAGAATGCTGCGTGTGTAAATATAACACTATGTGTGTGTGTGTGTGTGTGTGTGTATTTACACTTATCAGAGTCCCCTCCTTTGCAAAAGAAATCAATAGTTAAAGCCGCAAATGTTTTTTTTTTTTTTAAATTAAGCACATCTCCTCGCTTTCACCTGCACAAACATACAGTACAGTACACTCAGGTAATTAAAGTGGCAGATCAGATCCAGTGAGAGGCAAATAATAGGCCAGGAATTTCAGCATTGGACACTGCATGTTCTAATGGGAGAGAGGGGCCCAGAAACTTTTGGGCGTACAGTTTTTGCTCTCTCCCCCCTCATCGCTCAACCCCTTTCCATCCATCTGCCTTTCAGTACTTCCCTGAGACATAGACAGCCAGTCTAAAGTGGGGGATTTCTTCCATTTCTTTTCCCATTTTGTCCAGCTTTTCTCTTCTCTTACTTTTGTCCTTTAATCACGAGAAGTCACAATTGTCAGAATGCTTGTATATTATTGATCAGCGTATTCTAAATATGCAAACCTATTTCATAGAAGTTGGCAAATGGATCTGGTATGTGTATGTTGTGAGGCCTGTCATAAATCACATTGTGTAACCAGAGCACAAACCAAAGAACAAGACAAAAGACAACATTGCATTTCAGGCTCAGACATACTGAGCTCCTGTTGATGTCACAGTCTCCTCCGGCTTTTGTCCTCCTGTCACACTATCATCCGTAAGACGCACCACTCTCAGCCTGTTACAAGTGAAACCTAATTGCAGTGCCGCCACACTGTCATCTCTGTTTATGCGGGAATCTGTTTTATGTCCAAATTGCCCATTTAAAACTGGAACCAATATGGTGAATATGATGCTATCCAAACAAAGGTGATTTCTGCAAAATTGCTCAATTGCGTTTTGCCCTCCAAGGATGCATCTTCCCAACATTTCGTGTCTTACTGGTTCATTTGAATCCGCATGAATGATAAGTCAAAGGAGTGGCCATATTCCAATCTTTGAGGTCGCCCAGAAGGTCATCCTTTCTCACCATGTGCCCCCTCAGTCAAGCACCAAATCTTCTATCAAAATGTCAGCCAGCGTTAGCCAAAGACAAAAGACCGAGGTCGCTGTGAAAGCCTGTGCATCCATCTCCCACTGGCACTGGCTTGAATAGGCCAACTCTGGTCTAATTAGGCCTGTTTATTTGTTGCCATGCGTAAGCGCAGGGAACAAAAAAACAAAGTGGATGAAGGAGGAGAATTACCTTCTTCCTTTAACGAAAGGAGACACACATGCATTCAATAATAGGGCCAAGTCTAGTTCTTATCCGCAAAGCTTGAATCGAGGCAACTGGACTGTTCTTGTTTGTTGAATACATGTTACCTTTAAACCAAAAGGCTTCTTCAGTTCTAAATCTTAGGCAGTTCTTGTGTCTTAAAGAGAAAACAGGAGCAAATTAGAAATGGGAATTACATTGTGACCAAATATTTCCGGTTTGCATGCAACCATTGGTTGTTGCCTAAAGGCATGAGAGCAGACACAAGATAGCCTAGTTAGCTGCACATCTTTTACGAGCCAAGCGTTACTCTGTCTTCGCTGTGTCTTCAAACCAAAAATACACCTATTTAAGATGATGAAGCATGACTCATTCTCAAAGATAATACAACACATACAAATCTTGTCTGAAGAAACATCCGATCCCGTCCCATCATAGTACCTGTACACAGGAATTCATTTCTGTTCCTAACGGTACAGTCTGAGGCTAATTAGGGTAGCTACATGTATGTTTACAAGCATTTACATTAGAGAGTAATTAGTACCCAAAAAAAAAAAAAAAAACTGTATCTTTGAGGGTACCACTGCAGCTGTTTAATGTTTGCTTTTCCACTTTACAGTACAGGCTCCGATCGGCTGAGGTTGCCCCTTTCAAGATAGTGCCCAGGGAAACTGAGAACATCATACTGCATTGAATGCACCAGTTAGAAAAAGACACACATTCAATTGGCAACAATCGCGGAGAACAAATGTATTACTTTTAGTTTACTCACTCAGCATGTTGGTCACGGTAAGGAGAGAGTGGCGACCGAAGGAAGATAGAAAATACAACACTGCAGTCAATCACTGCTGAATCCGTCAAAAATTACAAACAAATATGCTCGACCCCTCAACAACCAGCAAC
Source organism: Phycodurus eques (assembly GCF_024500275.1). Lineage (NCBI taxonomy): Eukaryota > Metazoa > Chordata > Actinopteri > Syngnathiformes > Syngnathidae > Phycodurus > Phycodurus eques. The sequence continues at coordinate 13,840,361 of NC_084545.1, read as the reverse complement.
GCTTTATGTCACCGCCACCGCTCCGCAGGCTTTGAAACCTTGTTATCTGCTTTCGCTCCTGTAAAAATGTCAATAATCAAGTACCGTGCAGAGGAAAAGGACCATGAAGTATTTTTGAGTGTGATAAGGCCCAAAAGAAGGGTGAGTTGTCAGAGGGGCTCCTTATTTTCCACCTCGAGCAGGTATGCAGCACCTATCATTTAGCTTGTTGACAGGTAAATTGGCCTGACTGGATGCTCAGGTAACATTACACGAAAGCGCCCTCAGGTCCACACCTGATAAAGTCATTGTTCGTGCGAGACAATACCTGGCTGATGTCGGAAAGAACCCCCAAAACCCCACACCCCCAAATAGTTAGTTCAGAATCAGAGGCTGTGTTGACGGATGAAGTCACAGGTATCAAACTCAAGGCCTGGGGGCCAAATCCATCCCACCACATAATTTTATGCGGGCAGCAAAAACAAATCATGTGCGTAAATTTACATTATTCTTGCTAAAATCACTACCAAAATGTTAAATCGGCATATGTAATAAATAATAAAGTTGAGAAAAAGCATGTTCGTTACCAAACCCCTTTTTTACAGTAACTTGATCGGCATGGGAGGGATTAACAGTAACTGTGTTTAACGTGAAAGGGCGCTGGAATCAAATGCCCTACCTCGGCAACATCTTTTGTATTTCACGAGAACCGACTGCGCATGTCAAATATTTCACGAGAAAACGTTGATGCGCCCTAAACCGGAAGTTGCGTCATAAAATGAGATAACCAGAGATAAACGAAACAATTTTAATTATCATTTACGGTGTACTATTTATCCTACTCATCTGAAAATAAGTATACATATAATTTATAATATTTTCATTCTCATAATTTGTTTTCATTTTCATGATTTTACTTTTGTCCTTTTCAAGGTGACTCAGCAGCAGTGGGGAAGCCCCCTGGCGTCCTCTATTGTCCAGCCGCCACTGAATACTATGATGATGCGATGAAACATTTTATATGGCTTCACAGTCATAACGGCCCTCTGAGGGAAACCATACCAACAATGTGGTCCATGACAAAAATGTGTTTGACACCCCGGCATTCAGAGATCGGAGTTGTGGATGGGCCAGAAAACGTGACCTGGGGTCAGATTTTGTAGACCTAAATTTAACCAAGATAACGGGAAAATACGTCCTTGGTCCACCAGTTCCTCTTTGTAAGCAAAAACCAAAAGACCTATTGTGTTTCCCATCTGAGCCCTGTCAAAGGTATTATGACTGTTGGATGGTGGGTGAACATATACAAGACAACATTGACTAGATTTTATTCCGTATCCAAATGGGCTTACACAGTGCAGCCTAAATATGCGTATAAAACTCCACAATATTTCAGACTGAACCAAAGCTCAAACACGAAAATAAATAGTCAGACATTGCTTGGTCACAGTCTGCAATTACGGCCCTTGCTAAAGATTTTTTTCAGCATCAAAGGAGAAGCCAATCTACATAGCTAATGCCTCCACTTTTTTCCCCTTTCCGTCCTCCAACTCAAAACAGCAGCGGCTGAGGGTAAAAGGGAGGTGGAATGAAGGGGGTGGAAGCGGGGATTTTTCTTTTGCTGGCAATCTGGAAACACTCTCCAGTTAATTAAGGTTGATTGGAAATGAACCGCACAAACAAAGGGCAGCCTATGCCCCGAATATTATGACTTGCGCACATGTATGCACGCGAGCATGAGGGTGGGGGTGTATCGGGTTGCTTTAGCCACCTCGGGAGCAGAGGAGAAGCTCCCCTCTTTGGACCCTCACCCTGATAACCCCCCCACACTTGTACCGCCCACAGATTAAGGGAATGCACAGCCCAAAGAATGTGTGACGACCTCCGCTGCCACAGAGGGAAAAAAAACTTTCAGCTCCTGATGCCACAAAAGGCAAGAAGGTAATTAAGTTTGAAAGAATAGAGGCACTACCACAAACAATGCAGCAGTGTCCATGGGGAGGGATTGGAGAGTGTGTTTGAATGAGGGGGCAGAAAATCCATTAACATTCAGCGGCCGAGTGAGCGAGGTGAAAGAGGGCAAAGGGGAAGTAAGGATGGCATTCTCTCTCTCTTTTTGCTCCCCTTGTCTTTTCTCTAATCACAGCAAAATTCATCTGTGCATCCTTTTTTTTCTCTTGTCTTTTAGGCTTCTCTCACATCTGCTTTGGAACCCCCTCTTTCCCTCACAAATCCTTTCCCCTCCCTCGCATCAGCCCTGCGGTGATCCTGTTTTTGCTCTTTTCCTGTTCCTTGGAGTGATATATATATATATATATATATATATATATATATATATATATATATATATATATATATATATATATATATATATATTAGGGTCAGACCGATTGACCGGCCGATATTAGCCCTTTTCAAATCAGCAAAAGTGTTGTTTTATTTGCCGATTATTTTTATTTATTTATTTATTTTTTACATATCAACACATTATATCATAAGACAGCGATATTGACATTCAAACAAATATATTTTTAAAAAATCGTCTGATTTTTGACGATTACTTTCTCTCTGTCTTGAGAGAGTTTAAACCGATCTGATCGGTATCCGCCGATAATTAGCATTTTATCCTGATTGGCTTTAATGTCATAATTCGCCGATCCGATCAATAACGTCATTGATCAACTCCACAAAAGACGTTTACGCCGCGTCGCCATCATTTACAGTATATTTGAATTTGAAAGCTAGTTTATGTTTAGCCTTGTCGCGTGTCTTTTGACGTAGTACTGTAAATATCTGACAAACAATAAAGTTATTTTTTTTAAAAACATGTCGGCGGTGCGGGACAGACAACACGTCTGAGACAGACAACATGTAATGCGTGGATCAGACTACAAGACATATTTGGTCTTTCACGATTGCACAATGTCAGACTACTGCAATAAAATCTTGGATTCCGATACCACCGCATCCCGTCTTTTACGATCGCTGGGCTTTATCTTGTCAACTCGTAAACGGGACCGGATACACTCGTTACCATGGCGACGACATCGCGACGCGTGTATTATAAGAACAAAATGGGGAAAAACGTGTGCTGGTGGTCACCGGTGCTCGGGAGATTACGTTCATTTAAGGCTTGCTGTATTTTTAATGCGATACGGCTCGCAAGCAAGCAACAAAACATTATGTAGCCTAGCAAGCTAGTGCTAGCACTAACGGTGGTGCGGAAACATCCTGGCGTGATGTTTCTGTGTGTGTGAAGTAATTAAATTTTTATTATTTCTGTCATGTTGTAATGTTGGTTTGACCTGACTGATTAGAATACATGACCTGACCAGAGCAGTGATTTCTAACCTTCATGGAACGAAGGCACATATTTTATTTATTTATTTATTTTATGTTATTCTTATTCTCATATACTGGTACTCATATACACAGTGCCCCCACTGTTATAATCTGTTTTATTTAATGTTTTTAAAGGGGGGGGGGGGGGGAGATCTGTATTTTAACAAAAAAAACAACACATTGAGCCCTTTGCAAACTGCTACATGAGAATGATCTTGGAATGTATTTGGTATTACAGTTTCAAATTAGGGAAGCGCAGTTGGCTAAACTTCCTTAGTCGACAATGGGGAAACTTAAAGATCTATTAATTGTTGCTTGTTGGGGGGTAGGTGATTCTATCTGAATGTTCTGAACTCCTGTTTCCAAAATAATTCAAGCGAATTCTAATTAATCATCATCATCTAATCATTTAACATTATTATTGTTTTTTTCCGCCATTGTTTTGGGGAATATGTCATATTCCTGTTCTCCGTTGCAGTCACAGATGAGTGTTTTGTTCAGACGGGAACAATAGCACAGCACTTTTTTTTTTTAAATGTCAACATCTTTCGGCATTTCTCTGAAATGCTGTTAGTATATAGACGAGCTACCAAAATTGCACAGTTTCATCCTTTTTTAAGTTGGACCGTAGACAACCCACCTGAGAGTGCTAAGCGATAACAAGATTAGCACCTGGGAAGAAAATACAGCAAGAAAAGACATGCACACATTACTTTCATGTCTGTTTTTTTGCCACTTCTCCAGCACAGCGGTTTAACTCAATTAGCAAAGAATGTAATTTGATTTGCAGACTCAACATGGAACTTCGCAAGACGCCTGCACTCTCACGCAGTACAAGCGAGCTACCCCTCTGCTCCCACGTGCTCGCAGCTAAGAAAGAAAGAAGTATTCATTGCTCATACATGTGTGTCAGCCTGAGTGTGTGCCTGCCTATGCATGAACAGTGGAAAGATCATGACACACATAAGTGTGAATCAGGCAAATGACTGCTGATGTCAACGTGAGTGTCTTAATCAGAGACAAAAAGAATGCAAAGCACAACAAAACAAAAGTCAAATTGTGTGCCAGCAATGTGTTAGCACGTCTCCTGTCCAACTTTCGTTACAGTCAACAACTAATTGTGACTTTGTGGTGCGATGTCTTTAGTAATCTGCCTGGCTTTGTCTCTGCATCTCACCAGAGATGTGGATTAGCGCTAAAACGATGACTGCTTAATCCTTGATTTACCCGTACTAAATAAATATTAATCTAGCATGCTCATCATGCTCTTGTAAGGTACAACATACACAATATGAAAGAGTTTAGCCGTTACATAAATCATGTCCTTATCTTTTGGATGAGTCTAAAGCATTGGGCAACACGCACGCACGCATGCTCACACACACACACACACGCGCGCACACACACACACACGCCATACTGGGATTATTTGCCAAGTGAAATTATTAATCCTGCTAAATACAAAGTATGAAAAAAAACATCTAAAAATGTTTTCTCTGGGGGTGTGTGGATGCACACAATTATGAACCAGCACGAGGGAGAGCAAAAAACAACACATATCACTCATTTGTGTTGATTCAGAACCCTCTCACACTCTCACTCAGCCTCTCAGCAGGTTTGTTTAGCGAAAATACTGCTGGGAATAGAAAAAAAATGAAAACTACCTTTGCTCCCTCTCACTCACACATACACATTGCAAGCGTAGCCCCACACACACTTAAGTTGACAAGGCCATGGCAGTGCAGCGTAGAAGAGGTTAAGCAAACAGTGTCCACGTCAGTCAAGGATAGCACACACTCACGGGCAGACACAGAGCACAGTCTCTGACGCAGGCATTTCACATCCACCTGGCAAATATAAAAGGCCGGTTATACTGTATCAACTAGCCAGAGCCCCAAATTCTTTGCTTGTTTTGTGCGATCACAACTGCCCCACTTTCCAAACAACTCATATTTCCGACTCATTGATTTGTGAAGAAAAAAAGATAGAAAGCATTTTTTTTTTTTGGAAAGAGTGGTACAATTCTGGGAAGATAGAAGAGGTAGCAGTGTAGCTACGTAGACTTGGGTCCATCATCCAAATGGATTTGAAATACAACAGTCAAGATATTGATGTCGAGACTTTCATCTTGAATTTGAAAGGTTTCACAAGAATTTGACATTTACTATTTAGGAATCTACGTCCATTTTCTCTAGATTTTTAGAGGCTTTTTAGATGTTTCCTGCAAAATCTAATCTGGCTTTCCTGTTCTTTAATATTACCAGTGGTTTGCACAATTTTCTAAGTCCTCTATAAACCTAAATGCAGATTTTGACAATGTTTGACGATTTTCGTCACCAAGGAAAGGATGTTTGCTGGTTATCCACTTTCACTGGCTTCAGTGGTGTTCCAAGTTTATTTTGTTCCCTTTTTTTGTGTGTTTTTTTTTTTTTTACCAAACTGTTGATTTGGTCTAAGCCGCAAAAGTCAGGTTTTTGCTATCCCTCCTTTTTGTTTTGTTTTTTAGTTTGTCATGGACAGGGGTTATTCTCGGAGCAAATGTTTAGCGGTGCTGAGCTCCTGGCCAGTCAGGATAAATGTTGTACATTTTAATGCAATTCCATTCCCATATTTCTGAAAGAGAAGCAGCACTTTTGGGTAAGATCATGTTTATATACAGTAAATGTTATATACAGTAAAAGGTGCTGTATTTTTGTTGTTAAAATCTTGTGTTTCGAACAAATAATATATGGTTATTTATACACTTTAGCTTGTTTAAAAAGGACATACAGTAAAAATCTAAATCATCTCTCAGGTTTGGGGGTTCTGGGTTTCAATTCATGTCGTGTTCTTTCCAGGTTATCACTAAAGATGGCTCAACTGTCAGCCTTGCCTTACTCAGGTTTTGTTATTTTCTTCGTAAACATAATCATAGGGCCAGTACCCCGACAGATGCCACAAGCTATGTGCCCCGCACTTAACCACCAGAAGAAAAAATAAAATAAAAAATAAAACAAAGAGCATGAATATGTTGCTGGACATTTTATATCACATGATACTGGTGCAGACAACAAAACAACACAAACCTTTGGGCTTGAATACTCATGACAGGTCTAATTTCTGGACCCAGGGAATTACTAATTAACTTAAGCTTTTGGCTCTATATTTAATTAGAGAGGTCTCCAAATGAACTTTAGACCAAAGCCATTTGTTTTTTAAACAACCTTGATGCCCCCTTTTTTTTTTTTTTTTCTGACAGCTGTTGTTAGTTTGCCTGCTTCTCACACACACACAAAAAAAAAAAAAACAACACAAGGAAACCACAGTTGTTACTTAGGCCATTGTGGGTACATTTTCTGGTTACCATGAGAGGGAGTGAAGAGAAATTTAGAGGGGCTGAGGTGGTGAAGGTTGAGATGGAAAGAAAATAGTACATTTTAATTTAACTACAAACAAACAACTGTCAGATGTAATTAGTGTGGTTTTTGGATTAGTGGCGAAATATCCCTTTATCAAATAAACAACATGTCACGCGAAATCCAGAGCCGGTCCACTGAAAGGAGAACCAAGATGAAATGGACGCATTACCTTTCTGCTCGCTCTAGGAAATGATGCTATTAAGTACAGTATAAGTGACATAAAAAAACACTGACATCTACCATTTAAAAACGGTATATTAAACGCTTAAAAACAAAACATTTTTGGAGTTATCTTGTGACAATAGTGAGCGTGTAATTTTTACATTTTTTAACATTTTCAAACACATTGATTGATTACGCCTTACTTAAAAAAAAAAAAGGAGTGCATAGTGTATTTAACGGGTTGTAATAATATTACAATTGTAAATGGTTTCCCAGTGATAGTTTCTGCTTTTGCTTTTAAAATAACACCATACAAACTCAGAACCATCCATCACCATTTCCTGACACTTGTTTGGTATAGTGTGCTAGGCAAAAGAAGCACGCTTTGCTTTTTTAACAATTCCTGCAGAGCCGTCGTGTATCTGCTTATCCAAACGGGGATGAAACAGGACAAAGCTCCCCCTCTCTTATTTAGTCTCGGGGCAAAGAGCTGATTCATCAGCCAAAACCACTGACAAAAACCGCCCCTGCTAATACCTACAATTTCATACAGGAACATTCCTCCACCCGCTCTGCTCTTCTTCTTCTTCTTCTTCTTTTTCGCCACTGTCACACAAAAAGCCTCATTTTCCCCCCTCCCTTTTAAAAAGCAAATAATTAAAGATTATTCCACGGATGATGCCAGGCAGGAAAAGTCCGGGTTTGAGAGCGATACTGTTGGCTGGAGTCTCCCCAGGGGAGATGTGGAGACGCACGCTTGCCTGTTTTAGATCATTCCACCAGAAAAAAAGAGATCTTTTTTAAACACTACAAAATGGCACGTACACTAACTACCCACTCCCCCGTATACTATTTAGTTAAATTCTAACTTGTTATTGGGAATATTACTTGAAATTACTTCTCTAACATGCTTATCATTTTCAGTGGTAATGTCTTCATGCAGCTCAAGCTAAATTCGTTGGTAAACCTTGTCTCATTTTTCATTACACTGTTGTTTAAGCCCACCAGTCATGCATATTTAATTAGCCACTTATTCCCTGATGAGCCCCGCCAATGGCCCTGGAATTCGTGTGCAATTGCCTGCAGGAATAGCAAATGCCAATCATCACGGCGTCCACTTGCATTGACACTGGAGAACACGCACGGAGCGACGCGGCGGGACGATAACTGATTCCACGCGGATGACATATATAAATGCGTGGATTTCTTTTTTTCCCTTTTTTAAATCAATTTGATGTACAACATCATCCTCTCCTCACGAATGTGGAAATGTCCTGTGACTGTGCTCTTCAATCTGCGTCTTTGTCTTTGGCTCACAAGGAGGAGAATGTATCATTTGTCATGAGACATATTGTGCTATTGTGGCAAAAGAACCTTCTGCAAACTTAGTCATTCATTCAGCAGCTTTTCTTCCCCATAATTTAGGGCATCTTTCCAGGCTCTGTTGGCTTGACCTTTAACCAACAGCTGGAGATTCTGCATTAACGCTTCTTTTAAAAGTATTCTGTTGTCCTGAAGAAAAACATAAGAAAAGCAGTGCGCCAAATGTACAGCATGACAGAAAAAGTTTAGAAAAGTGGACGAGTGTTCGGGATTAAGAGCCGCTGCCAATGTGACATGTCATAGCTGTCAACAGGGAGAAAAACATGCAGGGGAGCAAATGAAAGATGACAAAGAACATGTGACAGACACCAGCAGAGAGACAAGCAAATAGACAATATAACATAAAAGGGGAAGCCTCTTTTCTTCCTTACAGCAGTCCGTTTTGTTTGACCTAAGACTGAGAACCACAGCTCAGTTGGTCCATGAAATCTCCTAACTTCCACTTTCAAACGCAAAGATTCAGCATATTATTCTGCATTAAATAGCCAGACCCATAGCTAATATCCTGGAGTAGATGCTGAGCAGGCAGGAGAGCCTGAGAAAAAGGACAGAGAACATAGTGAGAGAGAAGGAGAGGAGGGGGGGGGGGGGGGGGGGGGGAAATCCCCTCTTTCTGTTTTCCCTGAAGAGATTGATGAAGGCCCAGTGAGATGAGAGCGAAAGAGGGGGTAACACAATCCCGACTGGCGTGAGACCAACAGCAACAAAAACATTTAGATAACCGGGCTCAATAATGTACCATTTCAATGAGGACAAAAATTACATTTCCTACAGATAACATGGCCCTTCCCATAACACAGCCTTGAAAAGAAACCAGAAAACCGTGTCGCGCTAAAACACCGTTGCGCTGGTGTATTATGCTCGCTAGCACGGCGTTGTCTTAACTGCATTAGTATCCTTTTACCCCACCAGAGAATGTGATTTAGGCTGCGTCCACACGGGAAGTTTTTTTTTTTTAAATTATTATTATTATTGTTGTTTCCACAGCAATGGCATTGGAGTGGAAGTTATTAGAATATAAGGCTAAGAAAACGATGTAAAATTAATCAATAAAACTTTAAAATTGGCTTATGTAAGGAAATAGGGGATGTTAGTTTTTGACATATTCATAATATTTTTTTCTGTGTGATTCAGTGACCTCAAACACAGTGAAGGTCAAAGGTAAATTACCTTATCTCAATCCTGAGGTGTTATTTGCTTGATTTTACATTAAATAGTTTTGACAAATGAGATGCCAGAAAAAAATGGTACTTTTCTGTCATCACATAAAATATCAAATTTCTTGCTACCTGCCCTATAACGCGCTACTGACAGATAACTATCAAGCATGCACGATCGAGGTGCTACATCAGCCGTGGCTCTTGTGCATAACCATACCGCTTAAGCCACTGGTGTCAAGCTCCAGGCCCGGGGGGCCACATCCGGCCCGCCACATCCATTTATGTGGCCCGCGAAAGCAAATCAGGTGCGTCGACTTCATGTTTCTTGCTAAAATAACAACATTGCAAATCGTCTTCCCTTTTACATGACGTTTTTTGCAAAAACATTTGTTAGCAATCCCCATTTCAAAATAAACTGAATTAACAACTTTTGACTGGCTTCTGGTTTCTAATATAGTTATTCATCGATTTATTTATTTTTTGCGTGTATATGTAATAAACTGAGGCAATTGTACATTTACTGTATATGTGTTCGCGCTCATGACGGCCCTCCGAGGGAAACCATAACTACGACGTGGCCCGCAGCAAAAATGAGTTTGATACCCCCGGCTTAAGCGGTCACCCATGTGCATGATACAACAAGGGCCCACTCCACCTAAACACTCAGGAACCACAGCCTACTTGATCCTGGCAAGTGGTACGGGTCACAGCCAGATTGCTATCGCCACCTCTCCAATGCACCCAGCGCTCACTTCCTTTCACGCCAATGTCTGTCAAGTTGCTTGAGAGGGGGAAGAGGCAAGAAAAAGAGGAGATGCAGCAAAGAGAGGCAGAGAGAGTCTTTGTCCTCCTCTACTCAGCTCCAGCGTGTTTCCTCCTCTGGTTTGGCCACCATTTGCATATGAAAGGCGAAGGAAGGCGTGCAAAAGGTCATAGAAAGAGGATCCTGTCCAATAACAGACAACAAAAACAGGCCACATCGGCCTTTGTGGCGTTGCATGTTCTCCACCATATCACCTCAACCCCCCCGCACTGGGATCATTTCCATACAGCAGACTCAATGGCCGATGATGACGGTTGATCATAAATTAGTCACAAAAGTTGGGTCGGGTCACATGGAAGTCACGGTGGCAATTTGAAGCTGTGCCATCCGCCCCGCCGCGCTCATACGCACAGAAACATGCACATAAAACACACCAATATCCCAACAAATCCACCTCAATGTGGGAACAGTGGATGTGATTTTGGAATGTGAATGTTACCTGACTCACGACATAATTACAAAGGAGGTTTGACCTGAAGGGGGCCTTATACATATTACATGACAGCTTACGTCTGCCGGCATCTGAAACGGACCAGAGAACACCGGCCTAGCGTTTCCGTACTGCAATTTCTCGACCGACAACAGCGTCCGGAGGCAGCGGGACTGAGGCAAGGGGGGTGCGAGATGGCTGTGGGGGGGGGGGAGTAGAGCATTTCATCTCCCTTTCATCTCTGTCACCCAGTCAAGCATTCAATGCCCCATTCAGCGCCCGGCCAGCATTATGCAAAATAATGCTAATCCCCTTTCCCGTGCTCTCACACTTGTATAAACTGCCGATCCTGCCTCTGAAAAGCAATTATATCAGTTTACGTTGCTGTCAAAAAACAGGATTAGCATGCAACTACTAGTAGCAGTAGCGAGGCCCAATCTTTAGCCACCTTTGGCTAGTATCCTTGTCCGCCAGAGGAGACTGAGACTTATTTGGATAGAATATAAGTTTTAAAAGGCAGAACCCCATCTGCCGTTTTATGTGTGTTTGTTTGACTTGACAGAAACCGAGTGATGTCCCATAATCAAAAACAAACTCAGTGATGTCTCCGTGCCAGTCTGATCAGACGTTACACGTGTGACACGCCACTGAACCGCTGTCGTCCAACCAAAGAAACCCACCCGCCACACATTGACAGCACATGCAAACGCACACAGAGCAGAGAAGCAGACATAGTGGGGGATTATTTTGGGGGGAGGGGGGGGCAGGGGGTGGAATATGCAAATGTGCGTACAAGAGGAGCGTGTGTGCAAATAGGAGCTGCTTTAATCTGGACAGTCGGGCCTCTCGCACTCTAACCTTCTCGTGTTTGTGCGTTTCTGGGGGGGGGGGGGGGTGAGGGTGACATCCATCCTGACTGGCAGCAGATCATGGGACATTAGTCAGCACAATTAAGCAGGTTGTCATGGCGACTAATGAAATTTGGCAAAGCAGCCAGCCAGAGATTTACATAAGTGAGCTGGTTATGCGCTCGCCATTATTCTTTCTCCCTGCCGTGGCGTTACAATAGAACCACTTGTATCCCGGCCCACATACCCACCGGCGCTACAAGCCCTCCTCGCGCCTGACAATTTGCATATGTTAATATAATTAAGTGCTAATTACACTAAAACTCGCATATTCACAAGCAACCTCCCCAGGAGCTACGTAGAGGCTTGATCTTATTCCAAGTGTTTAACCCTCCTCAGTGATAGGGAGAAACCGTGTGTGTGTGTGTGTGTGTGTGTGTGTGTTCGCTTGGTGGTGCCCCAGGCCTGACACAGGAAACCCCCCCCCCCCCCCCCACACACACACACACACACCCACACACGCAACCACCACCACCGCCTGCCCTTCCCTCCTAGAGATGTAACGCTGAGCTGCAGCACACTTCCTTCGCCCCTCACAACAAGGAAATAAAACAAGTACAGCGACATAGCACGCGTCTAATGGAGCCCAACCGAAATTCGACCAAATAGTTACGATTACAATTAACCTCATGCATTCATTCGGCTTCTGCTCATTTATGAGGGAAAAATGCCGACATTGAGGTCTACGAGACACAGTCCAGAAACAAAAGTGGACGGGTGTGTAGGCTCGGCATTTTGATGAAGCAGGACATGGCGCTTGTGCCTTTCAAATTGTAATGGCCGTGAATCGAGAGGAAGCCAAGCGGTCGTGCCACAATTAGAGCTCCTTTGTGCCTCTTCCTCTGTCGCTTTCTCGCTTTCCTCGCTTGTTTTCTCTCTCTCCCTATCAAGCCGTGTGTTAAAAAAAGCCTTCATAAGCAAGAAGAAAATATTTGGGGGGGTCCGGGGGGGCTTTCCCACCCTGCACTGTGCTGCTGCTGGACACATATGGATGCAAGCACCCGGCAGATGGTACAGGAAGGCGGATTGAATAAACACACAGCTATAGGCACACACGCTCCTTGATGAACGTCTGGAGGGAGTCAAAAGGCCGATTTAGTTGACTCTCAATGAGATACATGCAGCATTATGACTATAGTAATAATATGCTCCTCTTTTTACTCATCACCACTGTGGTTATTGTGTGGCAGCGCACGCACATACGCCAGATGTTGCTTCATCTTGACACGCTAGTCTAGGCAAAATATTAAAGAGAATGAGCGAGAGGATGGAGAAATATCGTTAGAGCGAGCAGGCCGGCGTGTGGTAAGCTATAGTGTTCGCTCAGCCATGACAGTTTGGATGTCGCGCTATAGGAGAAGAAGACGGTGTGCGTGTTGGGGTGTGGGGGGGCTTTCCCTTTTACTAATACCTGCTACTTGGATTACACAGCGTCTTATGTATTCAACCGGACTCATATTTTCTCTTCCTGCCTTTTTAGGCAAATTGGGTGTCTTTACGGTGTAAAGCAGCGATATAGCCCTCCTTACTGAAGGCCTATGGGGATTGACTGAGATGAACATTAAAATGCAGCGATAGCCTCGTTCCAAAGCTCCTCTCTCTCTCTCTCTCTCTCTCTCTCTCTCTCTCTCTCTCTCTCTCTCTCTCTCTCTATTTCTCTCTCAACAGCAGCAAAGGCTTCTAAATCATCCAGTCTCCTCTATTAGACGGGAGACTTATTGAGGTAGAAACCATAAAAAATGAAAAAGGGAAATTTAATCCCTGAAATATTGATTTGCACATTAATATCAGATAGGCAGAGGGCAATCTAGCTGGGTGGAAATGACACATTGTCGACCCCTAGGAGAGGCTCGAGCCAATCTTCTTGCTGCATGTGTCTCGGGCCCAGGAGTTATAGGACAGACTCCCCCCACCCCTCCACCCCCCAGTCTCCCTCTCTCTCTCTCTCTCTCTCTCTCTCTCTCTCTCTCTCTCCATCTCCCATCATCTCCTCCTCCCTCGCCTCCCCCCTCCACCCTGGCGTGTGCACCCTTAATGAAGGCTGCAATACTGCAAACGCATTAGCTTTTAATAATCAAGAAGCATTTTCAAGCCAACAGCTATTGTCCTCAGCCCATCTCTCGCTCTATGTTTTTTTTTTATTTTACCCCCTCCTCATCGCTCCCTTCCTCTGCTATGGGTGAAATGAATACAGCAAGCTGCTTAACTAACACGCAGAGATACACGCTCAGCCCTTTGATAGAGCTAAGACATCATGCAAAGGAAAAACAAAAACAAGGGACTCGCTTTTGCAAACAAACCTTTAAAAAAAAAGAACTCATTTGCAAGACAAGAAAATAAGGGTGAGACAATGGGATCACTAACTGATGAAATTCAGTGCAATTAAGAGTCATTTCATCTCGTATATTCAGATTTTTACTCACCCAAATGGGCCTTTTTTAATTTTATAATTCAAATATATTTACAAAAGGATTATCCATCCAATTAAAAATGCCTTCAAAATATACAAATTGATCTGATTAATGACATCATTTATGACATCATGAGTGGAAATTAATAATTTTTATATTCAAAAAATGAACAGTTTCATAATCACAAAAGCAATGGTAACCATTCTATTTTCGCTCCCGTCTTAATTCTTACAAAATCTGTAAATTGCAACAATACTATTTTGCAAGTAATATTCAGACGCAGCCATTTAAATATTGTGGAGTTGAATAAATTAAATAAAAATGTTTAAAAAAAACAAGTAATAAAGCAAGTACGGAGTTAAATTCATATTAAAAGACAAGTAATACTCCGAAGAAGGCTGTCCTGCACTGAAAGATACACTTTCAACACACACACACACACACACTCGGTTATAAACTCGGTTTGGAGACAGGCTGGCCCCTTGGCCCTGGTGTTTTTTGATTTGTTTTTTTCTGTGCGATCGATGACCTCCACCCAATCCCACGACCTGTCACTTGTGTCCCACTTTGAGACGTCTTTTGTTGTTGTTGTTGTTGTTTACCCCCCAGCCCAGCCCCCCCCCACCCACCCCCCACCCCAGCCCCCCAAAAAAAGAGGAAAAACAAAGAAAACAAAACGTCTGGCACGTTGAAAATAAAGCAAACGGATGGATGGGCGGTTTAAAGATGGATAGCAATTGGCAAGAGTAGAAATGTACGTGCACAATTGCTTGTTAAATTACGAAATTCGAATGGGAAATGGGAACTAAAATGTTTGGATTGAATTAGATGACGGGAATGAAGCCGATGGTTCTCCAGCCTCCCCCCCCGTACCCCCACCCCACCCCGGGTCTTCCTCACGCTGACACCGGAGAGGTGATAGAGCTCTCCCGCCCCGGGACTCGCCACAATCAGCGGCCGGGCAATGGCTTCTCCCTCGCGGGCAGCTCAACCGGAACACTTCCCGCTAGTGGAGGTAGGACGACTTTTGAAGCGGAGCAGGTGAACGTATTTGTTGTTTTTTTTAAAAAGTCGTTATTTCAGAAAAATCGAATCAAATTGCGTATTTGTTGGCGTCGCTGACACCGGAAGGTTGCTTCCTCCATTGGACGTGATTCCGAGTTGCGTCCAAAAAAATGGGGATGAAACGTGAGGAAGTGAAGGGAATTGAAGGGAAGGGGGAGGAGGGGTGGAGGTCACGTCCGAGAGAGGCTTCACCGAAAGCGGCCAAACGTTTGCTCCCGTCGTGGTGCGGCGGGACACTTGCGAGTATTCGTCCGGCTCTTGGGTCCCTAAAGGCTCGCGTCGACGCGGTCGCGAAGCCGCGCGTAAGAGCTCCACCGAGGCAAAGTGGAAGGAGATGCACGGACAAACCGGCGTCCACATCCGAGTCCACTGCGGGCTCGTTTTTTTTTTTTTTTTTTTTTTTTTAAACAAACAAATAAACAAACAAACAAAAAACGGCATCCGACACCTGTTCTCCAAACTGACCCGACGTCAGTGAACCGGCAGCCTGATAGATAATCGATAGGCGAGCCGCAGATGGAGCGCACACGCCGAGCCGAGTGCTCGATAAAAGTTCAAGGAGAGAACTTACTTTCTTCCCCCTTCCAAAAGCGCCACCTCCGCTCCTCTTCGCTCGAGCTCGGACCCCCAAAAAAAAAAAAAAAAAAAAAAAAAAAAAAAAAAAAACAACACAACACTCACATCCAGCACGCCGACGCGATGACCGAAAACAGACGGAATTGGAAATAATCCTCCCACTTTGTGATGGGCAAAGGAAAAAAAAAAAAAAAAAAAAAAAAAAAAAAGGGAGAGGGGTAAAAATCACAAACGTCAAGCGGTCTTAAGAGTCCCTTATTTTGGTTCCGGCGGCGGTGAGACGACTTGACGACGGGGCTGCAAACGCGCTCGCTCCTGTGGACGGACGCTCGCCAAACGCCGAGCTTGAATAGGAAATGAAAATCCGATAGCGCTTTATTCTGCTAATTATTATCCTTTTAGCCCTGGGTTTTTTTTTTTTTTTTTTTGAAAAAAATGGCTGATTAAGTTGAGTGCGCATGTCTTTGTGTGTCCATTTCCCGATATGCACTCTGGGAATGGGTCGAGAGACGGCGAGAGAGAGAGAGAGAGAGAGAGAGAGAGAGCGAGAGAGAGAGAGCGAGAGAGTGAGAGAGAGAGAGAGGAGGGTACAGAGGAAGAGGAGGCGGAGAGAGGAGGAAGAAGTGTAATTAGTCAGTTGATCAACAGTCGCCGCAATGCAAATGAGACGACCACAGAAGGGAAAGGAGGGGAATATAGGTCGAAAAGAGAAAGAAAAGAAAAGAAAAGAAAAAAGTAAATAAACATTGTTTGACATTGCATGCAGAGGCGGAACAATGGAAGAAATAAAGCAGGATGGGCAAGAAGAAGTGTATCATTTTTTTCCATACCTGGTACGACATGTTTTGTTGGGGGGAGGGGGGGCTGGGTCACCATATGTTAAATTTGAAAAAATTAGGTTTAGCACCATGCAAACATATCCACCTGTAAGTAAATATTATAGATATATTTTTAGTTGTTTTTAAATGGAGATGAATGTATGAATGAAACAGCAAAATATCACGGGCACACAAAATAGTGTGCACTAAATCCGCACGTTGTGCTTACGTGTGTGACGTGCACGTACACGTGCTGCACCTTCAGGACCATTAAGGGTCCCGTTTGTGGGTTCACAAACGCCCCAAAAATACTGTACAAGTTCAGCCCCCCCCCAGCCAAAAGTGCCCCTATTGAGCGTTTCCATGCAAACTGTTTACTGTGTGTTTTCTCAATGGCGGCTCAAGACTTTCTCGACAGAGGAGAAAATCAAGAGATCTGGTTCGCCTTGTTGTTGGGTGGGGGGCGGTGGGGAGGGGTGGCGGCGGTTGGGGGGCGGGGGGGGGGATCAAAACTGGGGGGTGAAGTGAACCGGGGCTTGGGATGTGATGATAAGGCTGCTACTGGCAAGTGAACTACTTGCTCCACTTTGCAGCGATGCACGGACCGGACCGGATCCTTAAGAAGCCACACGACCCCGGGCTTGGTTATTCTGGTTGGAGACAGGTCTTTTGACACCAAAAGAGAGAGAGAGAGAGAGAGAGAGAGAGAGAGATGGGGGAGAGGGGAGGGGGGCGCGAGGGGGTCGAGGCTCTCACTTTCTCGACGGATCCGAAGCTACTGTTGCAGCTACCTCCGCGTCCTCCAGGGGGGTTCGCAGCCTGCGAACGCCCGGCGACGCTGCGCGCACAGGCGGCCCCGAGACGAGCGCCGCGGCATCGCTCGAGTCGCGTCGCGGCGGAGTTGAAGTGAAAGCGCGCTGGCGCCGGTTCGCTTTGCCGAGCGTGGACCTTTTTTCTTCGTTGCGTAAATTAAACAGCGAAACCCGAGGATTACGGTATAGTCATAAAACAGCCATTTCTCCTTTCATTTAAAGGAGCATCCTTTAGGTAAACGATGCTTTTCTTTTTTTGCTTTTTCTCCGTTCTTTTTTATGTTCCTCATTTTTAAAAAAAAAAGGGGGGGGGGGGGGAAGCTCATGTAAGGAAGTAACACTGGATACCGCTTATCTTGAAGTCCACCCCCCCCCCCCTATATTTCTCCCTCTCTGCGCTTTCTCCGGTGTACCGCTTTATAATAGACAACATTCCATCTCGGTCATAATTGGTCATTTATCCGCAAAGGCCGCTCTGAATAAATGTGTGCGTGCGCGCTACAATATAGCCACACGCCAAAAAACCAAAAACAAACAAACAAACAAAAAAAACACGTTCTTATTTGTAATTTCAAAACAATATAGTCGTGAAATTGTCCTTATAAAGCACTGAAGGGTGTTGCGTTTTATTTGAAAGACACGCATTAGCATATATACAGTGTGACTGTTACAAAAACAAATACTCATCAGTGTATCAAAATTGGATCCCATTCAAAAGTTGTTGTTTTTTTTCTTTCTTTGCCGCGCTTACATTAATAATGAATAGAAAATGTCCTGTATCACTTCACATAAACACTCCCAGTTTAGTGTGTTTTAAAGGAAAAAAAAAAAAAAAAGCACCTATTTTGCCCGATGGGTGACCCACTGTGCCTCACAAAAAAAAAAAAAAAAAAAAGCCCACAGCTGTGACCCACAACCTGACACAAGCATTGACCCACTGGCCAAGTCTCACTCTTCCACACAGTCGCACACACTGGTGTGCAACAACGACAAATAAAGTGACAAAAGGCAATTCAGCTTGAAAATTAGGTGCTGTGTGCTATATGGAACAACACGAGGTGGAGAGGGGGGGGGGGGGGGATGCATCTCAAAATCGATTCATAGAAATTCTTTCCATTTAAATCATAAAAGTCAAAGTGGCAAAGCAAAGTTGCGTCCCAGCAAACAGCAAAGTAAATCAAAGAGAGAACAATCAGCCCCTTTTCATTTCAACAGCATTTCTGTCTTTCAACGTCTCGGTCTCCCTCAATCGGCAACACGATGCATTTAAGCCATAAAAACGGAGGAAAATAACATTCAAAACACAACCGGGGGGGGGGGGGGGGGAAGAGTTTTGCCCTTATATATGCTTTAACATCAACTCTGCATGCTCACGCGTCTTCCCCCCCCCCCCAAAGCCATCAGACAGTGTCACATAAAATATGTTATCTCTTAAAAAAAAAAAAAAAAAACAACCTTCAAATGTACATTTTCTTACCTCGTTTAAAATCACCCATTTAAAAAAATACAAAAATCACAAACACCACGAAGCCAGTGAAAGGGAGGAAAAATGGAAGGAAACGATGTAGATGGTTAAGGTACCTTTTGGTATAAAGCATTCCGTTTGGCAGTCTTTCTCTTGCTCAGTAGCGATCCGATAATAGCATATGGAAAGTGTTGTTCAAAATGCGCACATTTGGCACATTTGGCATTGAGCGCGGAGGAGCAGTGATGCGCTGCTCCAACACGGGAAATGAGTTGCGGATTGGACGCAGCCCGCCCGGGTGCCGACTTATCCCACTTTAATTTAATATTCCGCAATCACACACACTAGTGATGGCATATAATTCAAGGAGAAATTCGCAGGGAAGGAAATGCTTTGTGCGTGCGAGCGCGCGCGCGCGCGTGGCCGTGCGCGCGTGTTTTCACACCACTTTATTTGATTAAGGAGACGCAGCACATTTTGGATTTTTATCTTATCCCAAATCAATCCGTATTAATATTATTTAGTCATATTTCCATTTTTTTTAAATTTAGTATTCCAATTATTATTTTTTTTGGGGGGGGGGGGGGATATATATTATAAAACAATCTACAATCCAGACATGTTTGCGCCTCTTCGTCACACTGGAAGCAGTCCTAACACAAAAATCGAGACCCATAAACGCTTGTTTGTAAAACACTGAAGCCAAAATCAATGTATTGGGACATTTCGATCGATTATATAAACGAAAATCCATACGCAACATGAGACCGGTATCAGCCCACTCTTCCGCTTCACTTTGGGAGAGAGAGAGAGAGAGAGAGAGTGGGAGTGGGGTGGGGGGAACTTAGAGTGTCTGCACTGAAAACAAAGAGTACCAGTGCAGACCTTTGCCTCTCGCTTTTAGCCAACAAGCCCCCAAACGTGCACCCCACCTTTTGTCAGATGGATTGCGACATCAGCACCCCCAAATATGGCGCATTTCACTGCTGAAACAAACAGCATCTTTGTTTTTTTTTTCTCCCTTAAATGGCTAAATTAAGTCTTTTGAAATGTTAGTGAGATTTCCCCTCCGCACACTTTTTTTTTTGGGGGGGGGCGGGGGGGGGGGGGGGGGGGTAACCACGGACTTGAAAGTACTTCCAGATGCCCGCTGATAGTGCACCACACTGATGACAACAATTAAATGCCCCAATCAAAGGGGGGCACAGTGGATTATGTTGCATTTTAGGGGTCAAGGGGAATCATTTCATCAATTCATCCCACCCGCCCCCCTCCCAAAACAGCCACCTACCCCCACCACTTTGACATTTGTTTTCATAGCAAATATCACATTTCAGCATCATGTAACCTATGCAAGCAACAATCGTGCATTGGGGGGGCAACACAATCTGGTATGCAAATGGCTAAATGGAGTGCCCTCCTGTGCACTGTCAGATGAGATATTGCATAAAGTGCATTAATATGCAACATGATATGGAGATGTGTGTGCATGGGTTGGGCTCGAGGGGCGGTGGAGGTAGCGGGGGGGTTGTAAAATGAGGTACCAGTCATGTAAAATTTACATGCATGGGACCACAGCTGTTTAGGCTATGGAGAAAGGAAAGGGAGGGGTTTAGATCTGGAAGGTGGTTGGTTGGGGGGGGGGGTCACCTGGGGTGGTGTGTCCACACAGCCTCCAGTCCAGTTCCACTCTGCTTATTTTATAAGAGCAAATCAATGGCCTCAACCTGGCTCACGCATGCCGAGCAAAGAAGGCTGCCATGTTGGCGGCGTGGAGGAACATGTGTCGTGCGGTGGCGTGGAGGAAGTAGGAAGAAGGCGTTGGGGTCACTCAGCAGAGGTCACCCCCTGCTGATTTCTTTTTTTTGTGTGCCTTCCCTCACGAGAGGATATCAACACAGACAGGAAGATCCAAAGCAGCGCCGGCGATTCCTTTTCAGCTTCAGCTCGCCCTGCTGCCCTCCTCCCACTTGGCCCTTTGCGCCTGCCATCTTTTTTGATATTGATGCCTTTTTAATAGACACGTGTCCGGTCACTGTCCTCCATATATGGACCCCCAAACACACCTGCTTGATGCCCCAACACACACATCCACAGCGAATCCTATCGATTATCACTCAGGAACATGCACTTATAGAGCCGTAACACGGCAGTAGATGGGAACAATAGCACCTGTGTGATTCCTGCTCAAGGCAAGCAACTCAAGCCAAAATAGAAATAGGAAGTAACTTGGCCAACATATTTGAATGTGTGACGCAGAAATAGGACAAATACATAAATAAATACATATCAAAAGCAATAAAAAAAAGAGTAAATGAGAAGGCCCGCCCATATGGAAGTAAGACTCTATATGGTGTCACACGGCTTATTAGAGTGCTTCCTTCATGACAACCCACAAGCTTGAACATGTCAATTTGGTGGTCCAAGAGGTCCTTTTAGATCTCAGGCTCTCTCTGGGGGACTGTCACCCCTGCACTTTCCCCACCCCATCATCCATTCATCCATGCACCCCCCCCCCCCCCCCCCTCTCTCTCTCTGTCTTTCTTAACACGCAGTGGGCCACCCCAATGCTGCAAATAACCCGGCCTAGTCAGTACCAAGAAGTCAATTTGATGTCAACACATTGACATCCCGGCATCAGCTTATAGCCATGTGGTCTGTGCTTCGCAGAGAAATTCTCCAATGAGTTTAGCAACAAACGTACTAAAAGCTTAATATTTAAGTCATACTAGTTTGTATATCCATCAGCGTAAACGTCAGTGCACCTGCAACGTGAGCCGGTCCAACAAAAGGGTGCTATAACCGTCCAGAAACATCGTTACAAATAAGATAAAGAAAGATAAACAAACCCCAAACGATGAATTTTCCACAAATTACCAAGCACTACTTTTTTTTACGAAATCACACATTTTCCGTCACAATTTCAAAGAGTGACTATCAATTGTGAGAAAACTTTACTATCATTTTTTTGGGCTGAATTCTACAGTGATTTACAATAAATATTTAAATATATACGCACATACAGTGTGTATATATATATATATATATATATATATATATACACGTGTGTGTGTGTGTGTGTGTGTGTGTATAGCTATGCTGTATACTAGAAATGCATTGACACAGGAAATGATATGACGCTCCAAAACACTTGTTGGCTTCATCAGAATGTTAAACTAAAGTCTGCATGAGGGCTCTTCACCTGCCTTTCGAGTGGCCATCATTCATTTAACCACATGACCTGGGTTTAAGCAATCATTTGGGTTGCAGTGACCAAGCATCAGTTAGCAAAACTGGTCCAGATGTAACATTTGGACACCAATATGATTCCTAGCAATCATTTATTATGATAGCCAAAACAGATGGCATTATTTTAAAAAGCAGTCGTGCTTTTGCAAGAAAGAACAGCTTGCATTCATACATGCAAAATAGGTCGATAAAAGTTAACAAATGTACGTGATCAAAACTTCAACAACAAAGTGAATTTGCAGGCTTCCGCTTCCACTTCCACATCATTTTTATATTTGCCAATGTGACTGCATAAAACAACAATATAACATGTAATATATTTCATTAGATTTAGGGAAAAAAGACAAACGTCTATTTGGGTAAAAGACAAAACAAAACACATTTTGCTATGAAAAAAAAAGAGTGGATAGGAATGGAAGCAACTTCACACACACGCAAACATGAACCTTGTTATGTTTTCAATTTGGGTTGAAATGCAGACATTTTCTCGGGTTGCATAACTGACTTCTCCCTTCAATTAAATACTATTTCTCCCAAACAAAATGTCGCAATCATTGCACACAGTGCAGTTCACCAGTGATTTGTTCTGAAAGCTGTGTGTCTTTCTCAGAGCTGTGCATTTTTGTGTGTCCTGACCTCGATACTCGCCGGGTTTACAAAAAGGACGGGGGAAAAAAGACATTCTAAAAATACATTTAATTGATAAACAATTAATTCAAACATTTAAAACAAACAGGAATGAGTAGTGAAAATTGTGAGTGGACAAAAAACAGAGACAATACTGATGACTGATTTTAGGGAGGACTGGCTTAAAAAAAAACCACAAAGACTCATTTACACATAGTTAAAGAGCTTAAACATGATATTTATTGTTCATTATGAAGATGTAAATTTAGGGAGCCCTGCACTCTAAGAACACGAAGAGAGGCTACAGGCGTGAGTCGAGTTTCTGTGGCAAAACCATCACACTCACACGCTGCGTTCGTGTCACTCGCTGACTGTGATTCCAAGATGGCCGTGCACCTGTCATGGTGCATGGTCACCGTTGCAAACGGAGATCATCTGAAGGCCTTTAAAAGCGATACGACACACACACACATACACACACAGTACAACTAAGGGTGCTGGTTCAACACTGCTCCAAAAGCCTGCTGCTTTTTTTTTTTTTTTTTTTAAAGCCACTGTCTGACCCTGGCAGGCTACCTCTTTCTGTGTCTCTCTGTCTATTTCTTTTTTGGTCCCTCTCTCACATCAGAAGCGTTGAAATGCACCCCAGGGCCAAATAGCACGGAACAACCCCTCTGAGAAAGAGGTGGGGGGAGCTGGAATCCGTTTGCCCTGATATTTCACCAGCACTAGCCAGGAGCGTGGGGAGAGAGGGAAAGACGGAGGGGGAGAGAGAGGGAGAGCCATGGGATGGATGGGAAAACGACAAACCAGGGCTGCATTTATTTGGGGTGTGTGTGTGTGAGAGTGCCACACTGTAGGCTGTAGGATGGTCTGGAGAAGTGTGAGGTGCCGCTGTTAAGTGGGAAAGAGCATGCATAGGCTTAAAGAAAAAAGGGGGAAAAAGGTGGAGGTGGTTGTTGTTGGGGGGGAGATGGAAGGATTGGTCATGCGCAAGGTAAGAAAGAGGCTTTGTTTGATTGTATGTGGGAGGATGAGGAGGAGGTAAGGGGATGGGAGGGAGGTGGCTGAAGCTGTTGTCTGGGGTTATTATTATTGCAAGCAATCTGTGTGCGCGCGCGTGTGTGTGTGTGTGTGTGTGTGTGCATGTGAGAGAGAGAGAAAGAGAGCGAGAAGGTGAGATGAGGCGATATGAGATTCAGCTGCAGGGTCATTATATATATATATTTTTTCATTTCACAAGGCTAAAAGGAGGTTTGAAGTCACACATTTCCTGTCACCACTGATTGTACAGGCTCCTTTGCATTGGTTGGTGCTAACCTGACATATGACCTCCCCCAGTAAAGGTAATCAACCAGAGTGAGCACCAGGCTGATTGATATTTCTCGTAATATCACCATAACAAACAGACTACGAGAAAAGCAATATTAGACAAGCAGTGTTGAAGAGAGTGCTTTTTGGCCACTTTTGGGGCATTCCACCCAATTTCATAGGGAGACAGTTAATGGGCCTTTTTTTTTTTTTTTATAAGGCGCAGGCATCAATCAAGAGGTGTCAGGCGACTGCTGAATCTGGGCTATGCTCCTCTTCACAGATGACTGATTAGCAAGCCAAAATCACCAGATCCATCTTCCGACGGTCACTTTTATTACAGTCATTTTTAAAGTGACAGCAACCTGCCTTGTCTCACAACACAGGCCACCGCATATACAGTATATTCTCATCCCTATTCTCATCCCGGTTGCCCCCCACCCAGCCGCATCTGTCTTCCTATCCCCTTCTGTCACCCGCTGTTTGGTCACTAACTCTGCTATTGTTTGTTACTCCTGCTTCTTCTTCTTTTAACTACTTGTATCTGACTTTTCCTTCTCAAACACACATACATACACACACACACACACACACACACATCTACTGTGCTACTCATATTAGAGTTAGTCTCCCACTCTCCTGGGCAGGTTGTGGTGGGTTATGTTTGGTCAGGGTTGTGTGGAGAGGACGACACGGAGGGTAAAATAAAACGTCCATTGTCTGAAGCAAGTTACAAGAATTTTGTAAGGTGTTTGTATGTTAAGGATACAATCATTTGTACAAAAGGGCCAATTTGTATTGTAAAAGTAATTTTCAATCAATGGTAAACATAAATGTATCATTTGGAAAATACGGTTTTGTGGCAAACTACAGTGCTTGCGTTTTAAAGCACAGCATGTCCACCATGTTTAATTAAGTATGGAAGATAATACATCGCTCAAATTTTCCAGGGAATTTCCTTCGAAATTATTGACCATGTTGGTGTTTTGTTATCAGAGAGATGTACCAGGGCTCAAAGTTTACCGTTTTCCAGTTGCCCTCGCAATGTCAGAGACAGTCACAGGCAACCTAGCAAAACATTCCCAATCGGGCAAGTGTATGAAAAAA
This sequence comes from Phycodurus eques, assembly GCF_024500275.1. NCBI lineage: Eukaryota > Metazoa > Chordata > Actinopteri > Syngnathiformes > Syngnathidae > Phycodurus > Phycodurus eques. The sequence goes on along the minus strand of NC_084545.1, from coordinate 13,815,335 downwards.
AATATTAGATGATCCAATATTCACGTAAACGTGAAATTAAAAGTGTGGAATTGGTTCTTTATACATTGGTTTTGAGGCATTTGCGGCAAAATTGAGAACACTACATGGCAACAACCTGCAGAGGCGCTGTTGATTCAGTCTCAACGAGTTTGCTGTCTAAAGAAAACAACATAAATCAAGCTAAAGTTGAGCTACATCTACTCCGACTAAGGCATCAATCCTCTGGGAAGCAATTTTTATGCTCACTAACATTGGCAATGAAACAGGAATTCACAACATACACAGATCTACCATCTCATTAAAATAAAAAAATAGATTATGTCGTTGTGTTGTAAACAGAGCTTTTCAAATGTAAGGTCGTCGTGTTGTCTTACATGAGAACATTTCCTCTGTGCAAGATAGCCATAAAAGAAACAGAGTACATTGCGTAGGTCACAGCTGCACTTGCATGGCAGTATTCTAAGAAAAACCCGGGGGACACACACACACACACACACACACAGACACACACACACACACACACACACACACACACACACAAGTGTTAAAATATGTAATATGTTAGAGGAAAAGGGGGTATCAGTCGGCTGAAATTAGTTTCACAGCTTGTCAGTCACATTTGTCCTCCTTTTCTCGGTTTACTTACAAAGGCTGCGTTAAAAAAATATATATAAAAAATTGCAGCATCAAATAATGATTGCAAAATTGTTCAAAATGGCAGCCGAGCTACATATGTTTACCTAACTGTTTGGGTACACACGAGGCTTTGGCACTCTCACAGAGCTCTCCTGTGTCTTGGCAGGAGATATGCTAATCGCAACTGACATCAATCTGAAAAACATCAGGCCAAGTAATGTGTCTAACATTACATTTACAACCTCTCGAGCAAAGAGGCACACACAAACACACACACACAGGATACACGTGAAGTGGGTCAGGTGAAGCATGCAACATATTTCAGAGAAAGACTGCCATTTACAATGCCCTCAAAAAAAAAAAAAAAAAAAACCCCAAGAAAAACTGATTGAACAGTTTGTCACAAACAGGCCTCAATTTTAAAGAGCTTTGGAGTCATGATAAAGACAGAACGCATTTGTCTTTACTTAGTTGCATTAATGCTGAAACCAACACAGCTAATATTCCTTCCTTTTGTTCAGACACTTAAAGCTATGATTTCTTTCCTTTCCTTTTTTTTTTTTCTTGGAAAAATGAGTCATACTTTTTTAAAAGCTGCGATATGCATTAGGCGTAGAGGACAACCTGTGGCATATTTAACAGCTAGAGACCCACCTGAACATCAGAGTGACTCCGACGTGTGTAAAATATTTCTTGCTCAAACCAATTTGGTTATAGTCATGAGACGTGTACGTCTGCGTGTGTGCGTGTGTGTGTGTGTGTGTGTGTGTGTGTATTGAGGGGGCCGATAGACAGACGTGCACACAGGAAATCATAGTAATGGTGCTAGCAGCTGTGCCTGGCTAAGTGAACACATACGACTGGAGATATAGTGGATCAGTCCTCCCGAAAGCTTGGGATCAAGTGTGTGAATACGTGTGGGTGTGACTGTAATGTAAAGTTTGAATTGGCCCTTTAAGGTGCAATCTTGGAGTCATTTGTCTGACAGAATGTCAAAAGCTTTTGAAATAGCAATATTTTTTATCATTTGGTAAGAAACCATACAAAATATAATACAAATTAAAAAAATAAGTGCCATATCACAATACGATGTAATAATAAATGTATGCACAGGGAATGTGAAATTCTGCTTTTTGTGCAACATGCTCCAAAAAAAAAAATATTATATTAAAAAATATATATTTTAATTTCAGATCTTAACCTTTGTACCATATTCTAAATTTCATGAAGCACATACACATAAAATAAAATCAAGTGCATGCTTAAAGGACTATCAACCTTCTTGGCACACACCAGGGTTCCAATAGTGAACCCGTTCTGAACTTTAGCCAATGAAAAGTATTTTATGTGAGAAACCTTTGATGACAGCCAGTAACGAGTGTGAAATTCCCCTTAGATTAAATGTCCTAGGAGTTGTATTCCCATCCTGGAAACACACACCTGTGTGAGCATGTAAGTCTACACAACAACATACACATGCACTGTGATTCTCAGTCAGGGTTTTACCCCTCTGCAGGGGACGACACAGGAAAAAAATAAATCCTGAGAGGCATACACGCATGCACTGTAGCACAGTGAAGTGTGTGTGTGTACGTGTGTATATATATATATATATATATATATATATATATATAAACAGAGAGAGAGAGAGAGAGAGAGACACACACACATAGTGGAAGCCCCTTTAGTCAAGTAATTGGGAATTTTACCAAGATTTTGGGGGATAATAGGCCTCCAAATCATGCAAAGCCTCACTTCAGCAAAAAGAAATTACTGGACACAATTCTTCCAAAAGTAGGAGCAGCCTCACCAAGTGATGCTAAGACAAGAAGAATGTGACAAGAGATCAACAAGATGAATATACATTGATAAAAGTTGAGTGTATTAAAAGTGAGTTACATATTTTTGAGTCTTATTTTTGCGCTTGTATGTCATTAAAGACACGTTATTTTTTTTTAAATTATTATTTATTTCACATTTAATAAATGTTGTATGATAGTGATATTTTGAACCTGGAATGGACTATTTCAATTTCAGTTATTTCCTGTGATTTAAAAAAATCCACGGTCCTAACTGGTTTTAACCTGGCGAAGATGATCCACTGTACTGTAAATGCTTGATAGTGGTAATACTTAACTACTTCACCTGGTGTAGATATTTGAAATAACTAGGAGTGTATGTCAAAATAATCTTCAATTTTATATTAAGTTTTGAGGCTCAATCAGATTAACTCATGTTATGGACTTTCATAACAGTCACCTCACCACTTTGCAATGCCACGTGGTTGTGGTGAAAGGGTTGTCTGCACTTAAGAGTCAAGGCTGAGCACGAGGAGGTCAGACAGAAATAAGTCTAAATAAAGTCTCGAACTAGAATGCTTTACAATCTTCAGCTAAACATATTGATCAACATTGTGCTTAGCGAAGAGAAAGTTGCAGTTTACAGCTTGTATGTGCTTACCCTCTCATGGCATGCGCTCCTTTTTGCCACAGTTCTGCACCATAATTACATTAGACTTATGACCCCTCACAAGGCTGGGGAGCCGGGCCATTAAAAAAAAACATCTTAATTTGATTTTATTTCAAACAAGAGAGACCAATTATGGAAGAGGAGGAAAACGCTGCACATATTACATATGAAAAGGAGAGGGGTGCCCTGTTTTTTGTTTTTACTTCACAGTCTTCAATGAAAGCTCCTTTGTTGTCTTCTGCTTGACTGACTTTAATAAAAAACATTCCATTGTAATGAATGTTACTTTTACATACTGAATTTGTGTTCCTCTTCGAAAGTCAAATTCCTAAACACAGCCGACTATGCTAAATGTTCACTGAAGTCAAATGACAGTAGCAATGGGTGTTGAAACAGGCAGAGTACAAACTCCCATTCTAATAACTGACGCACAAGCCTACATTTGTCTTCTGAGGAAGGAAACAAAATATAGGACTGATGAGATTTTACACAAATAAGGTGTAACTAAATGTCTTTGGAACTCCATCCATCCATCCATCCATTTTCTGTACTGCTTAGCCTCATTGGGTTGCGGGCGTGCTGGAGCCTATCCCAGCTATCTTCGTGCGAGTGGCGGGGCACACCCTGAACTGGTCGCCAGCCAATCGCAGGGCACATACAAACAAAGAATCATTCACGCTCACATACACACCTACGGGCAATTTAGAGTCTTCAATCAGCTTACCGCGCATGTTTTTGGGATGTGGGAGGAAACCGGAGTGCCCGGAGAAAACCCACACAGGCACAGGGAGAACATGCAAACTCCACACAGGCGGGGCCGGGATTTGTCATATTGGAATGAAAGTGTAGGCTACACATTTCTCATAGCCTCTAGGTGGCGCTGGCATATTAGAATGAAAGTGTACCGCTCTCTCATAACCTCTAGATGGCGGCATACATTTATAAAATGGGAAAGTTTTTTTCATTTTCCCCTACACCGATGTATAATGCGCACCATTGATTTTTGACATTTGTTTTTGGGGGGGGGGGGGTGCGCATTGTTCACGAGAAATTACGATAATTTACAATTGCACCGGATAGCCACTGATGCGAACAAAGGCTGTCAGTTCTTATATTGAGTGGGAGGGGTGTGTCGTGGGGTGCTGTTTTAGCCACGGCCAAAAATTCAGAATAACTATAATGGTGAAAAAGTGTTTCATGTGTCCCTGCACATTTGCAGCAGCATCTTCAAACACGTATAATGTATTTAGAAACAGAACTGAATTCACTTTTCAGGGTCTTTTAAGATTCCACTGAAATAGGATTTTATATGAAAAGTGGTACATAAAAATATAAGGAAAGCTCGTACCAAGCTGACTCTCTGAAGCTGTATCTAAACTTGTGATTTACACATAATCCTCTAGCTCCTGAAAGATGCAAAATATGGCCTCAATAGATGTGCTTTTTAAATAACATCATTTTAGCAGGGATGGAGAAAGATATGGAGGGAGAAGAAGACACCATGAAGGAATTGGTTCAAAGTCCTAAACTTCAGCATTCAACCTGTTACTGCCAAAACTGTGTGTGCACGTGTGTATGCGTGTGTGTGTGTGCGCGCGCGCGCGTGATATCGACAACCACATCCCTTGATCTGTGAAGAGGAGGTGATGTTTCTTAACAGTGTACATTTGCACTGGAAACAATCGTGTTGCATTTGTCTGTGTGTGTGTGTGTGTGTGTGTGTGAGAGAGAGTGTGTGTGTCTGTGTGTAGCTACTGAAAGCAATTCCTCAGAATAACCAGCGACTTGGGCTACCTGCTGGCATGAGCTAAGCTGGAGATCAATAAAAAAGCGTTTGTGCATCTATGTGCAAGTGTTGGTTGTATGGTTTTGTGTGTGTTTGTGTGCGTGCGTGCGTGTGTGTGCGTATGTGTGCGCACACAAATGTGTTTGGGTGTGGGTGTGTGCACTGTACACTTAAAGGAAGACTTTCTATATTTGGCAGGTTTTATGAACGCAATCTGTCTGAATCACAGGCCGTATATATATTTACATCAGCCCAAAAATCTCGAAAGTGAAACTAACAATTCTGTCAAAGTCATTATACAATTACATGTGAGCTGGAGCAGATTAGATGTTAGAAGCGACGTTTTGCTCAATAACACACTTTGCACATTTTAAATCAGTCCACGCACACACACACACGACCACACAGAATCAGTTGCTATGGTTTCTGGATGCTTTTTACATGTCGTTGTAACTTGAAGGGCACAGTGACCCAGGCAAGCAGACTCCTCTCCTCCTGCTGACACGTCCATTATGCCCTGACAAGCCGCAATGAGAAACCCGGTAGCATCTTGTACACAATTGTGTCACATACTCTCACGGGTGTGCTAATCTTGCATCGTCAACAGTAATGACCCAAAAGACTCCACTGAAGTTGAATGTTTGTCTTAATACAGGGGAACTACGAATGTCTTATGCCCATTGTCGTACTGTGACGATATCATGCACTATGACATCAACGAACCTCAAGAGACCTTAATTCAGGTAGCATTAAAAAATAAATAAATAAATCATAACAAGAAGGAGCGTTTAAAGAAGAATAACTTGAGGGGAGAAGAAGTTTTATATTACATTAATTAGGTAATGTCAGCAGACAAACATTCAAAACAGTAAGAGCCCTGATATGTCCAAATACTTTTGTCCAGTCTCACCATGCGTCACTAGTTGCCATCAATGTTAAGGTCAAATGTTTTAGCGGTTTTACATTTCACAGTGATTTAAAGCTTTTCACATTTGAATGTCAACTAAGAATGTTGAAAAAAATGACCCAAAAAAAAGAATCACAAGAGCCACAAATAGCATTCAGTCCATGTGTTTTTAAAATTATACTTTTACATTTTTTTGTGTTGTTTTACTTTTAACTTCACCGTATTAAAACAACTGTATCTACAAGATCTATCTATCTGTCTTTCTGTCCATCTGTCCATCCATCTGTGCATTGTTTATATAATATACTGCATCTTCAAAACTGAAAACAGCTGGTCTATAGTTTTCTTCTGGCTTCTGCCAAGCTTCATTACGGACAAATAAACAGAAGATTCATGCAATGCCATAGTATATAATGTAACACAGTCGATCAAATGAGACCACTGAGCGAATGACGTCGAGCTACACGAGATCTGCCTGAGATTGGTTTTAGTTGGGATTCAGCAGTGAAATGGGTCAGATTTATTAACAGCCTCCGCAAAGCTGCTTGATGAAATGTGTCAGAAAGATTCCAGGACTGGTGTCACAAAAGATGAATTTCAAATCCAAACTACAACCTACGAGTTTCCTCCTTCATGGTGGGCTAGAGGATCAACCAGCACAATTTGGAAGAGCTCCTGCGGTGTTCACTTCGTTCAATGCACGGGAAGAGGCGAGGAGGTGGCAGGACAAGTCGTGGCTGCTTTACCATAACATTACCTTTCTAAGAGAGCATGAAGACGTGGCAGAGTAGGCTGAAGACTCCAGGGTGATGACTTCAAAGAGAAAAACTAGTTTTAGTTTGGCTTTAAAATATATGACACCATTCCTGAAACCTTTCTGACAATCCTTGTACACTCACTAGGCTCAACACTAACACTAGTCAACCTAAAACTCTACATTTCGATCATGTCAGACTGGTCAAACTGCAAAGATGGAGCAGAGCGTAGATGGAGTAGCTCAAATTTTTGTGAACGGCATAAATCCAGCGTGGCGCGCAACACAACTTTGAGGTGGGTTAGACCATTTTTTCGCAGGCGAGGGCAGCCCGGTGGATCTAATAGAGGCCGGGCTGCACCACTGTGGGAGCCTTACCAGCCAACTTCATTCGTCGCCAATCAAAGCGGCTCCTCTCATTCCCTTTAAATCTGTCTCCTGTCCCCCCATCCAATTCACCAAAATCACATTAGACCAGCAGTCTAGCCTGCCCCAGGACTTAGACGTGGTCCGAGCAGGCATACATTTAGATAGACTATCTGCCACTCTGCTTGGCGCATCTCCATGGACAATCCAGCCCAGTTTGGCACTAACTTACAAATTCTTTCAAATTGGGAAACGCACAACAAATCTTGCACCTGCACAAAACTCGGGATTTGCCGCAGATGTGCTGTCTATGGAGTGGTAACACTGGGAACTAATTACTATAGTTCCTAGGTGCCCACCTTCCTGCTCAACTCCTCCAGGTGCCGTCTAGGGGAAACGACCCAAAATCACAGGAAGAGACAACTAACAGATAAAAACACAACTCAGAGTGGATCATGACAAAAATAAAACAATAAAAGAAAAGTCGAGCTGCTGTGGAACTAATTGGCAAACAAGGCTGCAAACTAATGTTGGTGCTGTACTTTTCCCTTGAGACTGTTTGTCTGGTGACTGATTATTCAAGTAAAGATACAGGCAAAGATGTGCTCATGCTCTCAGAAAGAAAGTAGAATTGTGCAAAAAAAAAGCTAACCTGTGTTGTCTTGTGGTCACATTCAGAGTCGTGTGTAATACAACTGACTGCTGCCGATGTGTGTGTGTGTATGAGTCGTGAAAAACTGAAGGTCTCAGTGTACTACACCGAGATACTGAGAATTACTAATTTAAACAAAGCCAATAAACACAAATAAAAAATACTAAACAGAACCTGCCATCTAAATTGATTCAACATGCACATGATGTGCTTTACATTTGTACACATTTATGCATACTGAATAGGACAACATCAAAGTAACACAAAGTAAGCTACCAAAATATACCGGCCAACAGACTGAAAGAAAACTCTTAACACTATACCCCCTGGGCAATTATACTCCCAGCGTAGCACTAAATGTCATCACCAAAAATAAGGCGAAAGAGTTCTGAAACGGTGAGCGACTGGTTAGCACATCTGCCTCACAGTTCTGGGGACCGGGGTTCAAGTCCGGGGTTCAAGTCCCGAGTGAGGATAAGCGGTAAAGAAAATGGGTGGATGGAGTTCTGAAAGCTTTTTTTGGAGCTAGCTGTGACTTGGACATGGTAATGAGGATGTTGATTTGGTTCTGATGATAAAGAATTGTGCCACTGTTGTTGATACTGCTGCACTGTGTACTTCCCTCCTGCCGAGCAACATGGACACCAAATTGCCAACGTTCATTTGAAATTACTGACTGTCCAATTCGTCACCATGATCAGCAGTTCAATGATCAAGAGAACATTTTGGGACAACATGTTATTTCTTATAGGTTGGGCCCGACTTGTGCTAGCAAACAATAGTTTTATCAAGGGGGAGGTGATAATGTCTTCAGATATGTCTGAAGGTGACAGCACTTGCAAGGTCAATACACTGTAGATATAATGGCAGAAAGATGATTGAGTTATTGTTATTTTCTTTTGTATTATTAGTTTTAAAGTGAGAATCGTGTCAGAGTCCTACTGAACAAAACAAAACAAAAAATGTTAGACATAGCAGAGGTCTACATGGGTGAAGCTCACCTTCACACTTAGCTGATCTCATGTTGTTCTTCTTTTGACCTCAAATTTGTTGAAACTCATTGCTCAACTCACAGCTCAACTCTGCTAGTTGAGTCGTGGTAGTGTGCTGAATTTTGCCTTAGGCCCGGCGCACACGTAAAGATAATCGGGCTGTTTTTGTCACGATTTTGCCCCTTCCCGACCAAAGACAACAAATGCCAGACTATTTTATGTCTTACAAGTTGTTAACGCAGGCCGTGCCAAATTGAAAACATCTTACAAATTTATCCCGACAATAGGGTCCGCAGTGGGTCGGGGGCGAGGATATTAAATATTAAACGTTCAATACTGATGACCAAAAATCTTCATGTGTGTGGGGATTCTGGGGAAAGCTGACTACTCCTGATTCCTGACTCTGTGAATTGTGACATGGAACAGAATGTAGCCAATCAAAGAAGTGTCCTAAGTGAGGAACAATGAAGCGGCCAAGAATCAAAACAAGCGTGTCCCATCCAAGGTTGTTTTTTCTATAACAGGGGATTCCCCAGACGGCAAGAAATATTATTTTGTCTTTTTGGACAAAATCACCATTCTACAACACTCTCGCCTTCGGAAACACTCGGGAAACATTGCTGCAACATATTCAGAGGTGTTTGTTCTTCGTTCTGGTTAGCTCACGTAGGATGGAGGACTTGTTTCTAGATTGTCGGCGGAACAGAATCTTTATGTGTGTGGTGTTCTGTGTTGAGATTATCAGAGCACACCTCACACAGTACGATCAAAACAGTTAAATGCCTGATTTTTTTTCTTCTTCATGTGTGGGGTCTGTAACAGATAAACAACCTTGTAAGATTAAGCCTAAATTGCTTCAACACTCGGGCAGCACTGGGCCGAAGTGGTTAGCATGTCTCCCACACAGTCAGAAGATAACATTCAAAGCGCTGTTGGAACATCTCTGTGTGGAACTTGCATCGTTTTCAAGCAGTATAGAAAAAAAATGGCTGGATGGATGCTTCACTATTTGATTCATCAACAATCAATTCTACATAAAAGCAATGCCTTCTGTACAATTAATGCAACTCAGTAGAGGTGACAAACTGCCAAGCCATGTGCGAAGCCATTTCTGTCTTGGCTGCGCTTTCAAAAACTTCCACTTTAAGACTCAAATATTCCTGTTCTCGGGCTCCAAAACGCTGTTGTCTTAGAAACGATTGACAAAAGTAACGCTAGCATTATCAGTTCAGTACTGCGGTAAAGGCTAATAAAGAACATTTCAACATGTCATTTCATCACGTGCTCTCGAATGATGACAATAACTGTCAACAGTTCACTATTTATCATGTGAAACCTGGAAAAACAAAGATGCAAATGTGCCGTAACCACACAGTCACACACACTAGGAATTTGAAGAAGCTCTTAAAAAAGTGGCCAGGAACAACTTAAAAGATCCTCAAATGCTCTTAGTAAAAATGCTAAAAATCAGAGCACTCCCATTATACATAATTTAGGGGAATCTATATTCATAGAAGTGCAGGGCGTGTTGTGCTCAATGGGGTAAAACGCCCCTGTGTGGCTAATGGAACGGCCTGAGTTGCGTGATTGAGTGAAATGTGCTGGAAAGATTGGGAGGAAAAGCACAGATAAATAAAGAAGAAATTCTGCTTCTTTGCCGGGCTCAGCATTAATGCAGCATCTCCCCAGGTGATCAACACATTCAAATGAGGGGATGGAAGTAATACGGAGACAGAAAGAAGAAGAGAGGACGCCAGGTCGAAGGGGAAAGAGAGAGGGACGGGGCAATTGAAGAGATAGTCCTGCTCCACATGCACAAGGGCTATAATATCTCATATATCATCGTAATGTTACTGTTGGAAGGTTCAAAGGGAGAGGGGGGGGGGGGGGGGGGGGGGGGGGGGGGATGGCAGTGAGAAAATGGATCTTGGCAAATTCAAAGTAAAAAAAAAAACCTCAAAAAAACAACCAAGGGACATTACCAAGCTTCTACAGTAGATGACTTGAGAAGGCCAAGGCTGTCACATGCATTTCTTTTCTCCTTTTTTCTCGTCTTACCTCCCATAATTTTGCGTCAAATATGAGGGGGGAGCCCTTTCTTTTCACCTTCCCCTCTTCACGTCCATTACCTTTGGAGAGATGCAAAGTGAACATTTCAATTGGATTGCAATGGCCAGTTAGCGCTGCTTTGATGCCCACTGCTATTTGGGGCCTCCATTGTTCCTGATTTGCTGCCTTGATTTGTCTGCTCGTGGATAATGGCCACAGAACTGCAGTCCGGCCTTCACCCATCTACCAATTTTTCCTTATCAGAGTGTCTGAAGCTAATAACAAATGGCTGCATGCCATGACATACAGTAAAGTACCATGTGGACTTATACATACTGCGTACACTGCCATTCAAAGTCTTACAGCGTTCAATCCCAGTGTGAGTTGACAGCAACCACATTAGGCATTAACTCCCAAGATACCGCATACCTTCGCTCGAGAGAAGGCCCAGAATTCACAGACGCGGCTGTTGGGTTGCAATTTTGTTGGGGACGCATCGTCTTTCATTTTCGCAATCAAACACTGACAAGATGAAGATTGATGCCGCGCAGACTTCAAGCATGCTATGCACCCATCTCGAGATTGTTGGAATTTCACCTTTTCAGAACCGAATAGACAATTACGCACAGCGTTGTTGGAGTGCTTCTTCTTCTTTTTTTTGTCTTTAGCACATCTATTTATTGTTCGGTGGAAAGTCAAGGATGCTCCTTGGTATTTTTTTTGTTTTGTTTTAACAGGGTAACAGGCTTTTTGTATGACAGAGTTCACAGAGTGCTGTTATGCACATAGAGGTAGGTGTAATAAGCAATGCATTCAGCCTACACACTGAATCACTCTTGGTTTTTACTGTGGGAAAAACAAAGACCTTCAGTACACCATGTTCACTTTTGTGTGTGTGTGTGTGTGTGTGTTAGGGTTAATTGAAATGCTCATTTAGCGGGGGGGTGGGGGGGGGGGGGAGTGGTGCCAATTTCCAGGGTCCAGGAATGAAAATAGTCATTTTAATTTGCACTTTTTTTAGTCGTTGGCCACAATTTGTATTTTTGCACGGGGCTTCAGGTTCCTAATACTAGGGGTGGGCATGATTTATCCAATATTTGATCAATTTAATGTTTGTATAAAGTTATATTTGATTTGTTTGATTGCTTTGCATTACAGCAAGCAGCCAAATGGCCTAAATGGCTAAAGTTAAAGATATTTTCACATGAGTGTAATACTTTTGGAGCTTCTCAATTGACTATTTTAAATAAGAAGGCTGGAGTTATTGTACTTTAAGTAATTTAGTTCTGAGAATGCCTTCCTTTTGTTTAAGAAGGTGTTTGATGTCTGTTAATTGAATGCAGTATGATTTTTTAATAGTTTCTACAATAGAAAATGTAAGCTTCTGGACTGTTGAGGTTTACGTTCACAGCCAGCACATTGCTGTTGCATCACTAAAGCTGCAACACCGTCTTGCACTCAGTAACACTTTAGAGAAAAGGAACAATCTACAATAATTAATATATTTTCCCTATGACCAGGTAAGAACAATGTCGTTTCAAATATCCATCTGTATTTAATGCTTAAACTCTAATTCATGATGAACTTTCAGCCTTGATATGGTGCAGTGTGAGAAAGACACAAGTGGTTCGCAACACACACACACACACACACACACGCGCACACACACACACACACACACGAGTGGAATTGAGCTGAAGGTGATCAGTGTGCGATTCGCACGTATCTGCGGCAAGTTTAAATAGAACCTGCAGCGAGAATTTGCTCGAGTGTCTGGTCTCCTCCCAGATACAAATGAACAATTTGTTTTCCAATTCTTTGCAAACCTTCATTTCAAACCTTCAGCTTTGAAGTAGATAGGGGGAAAGGTGGAGGAATGGAGGGAGGGGTCTGTTCAGATTGTACGATGCCGTGTTTGTCTTCAAAGGGTTGCTTACAAATGCAGCGGTGAGTGCAACACCTTCAAGGTAAAATTGATAAATCTCACTCTTTGATGGAAAAAAAAAAAAAGAAGCCAAATTTGGATGCTTTTTTTATTGGGAAGTGGGGGGGGATGTAAATGTTGTCAAGTCATAACCAACAAAATCAATGCCAAGTAGATAAGAACATTTGGGGGAAAACCTGGAGCTAATTCCATTCATACCTGCTGCACTGACAACAACTAAGGAGCAGAGTAACACGGAATACAATATAAAAAACAATATTTTGCCTGAAAGACAACGCCAGTATTAGAGCTAAACATCATCCATCCATTGATTATACTGCTTACCCTGTTTTAGGGTCAAAGGGAGCTGGAGCCTATCCCACAAGACTGAAAAAAAGGTTATCTAAAACCTCCGGACTGTCCGGCAGTTAATCATCGGGCAACAATGATCATTTTCCATATTTATTCATACTTAATAAAACCAAGTTACAATAATCAGAGATTATTTTTTTTCATTAGTTGTGTGTTGTCTCGGCAAGGGATGTGTATTGCTGTCACACCAGAAAAAAAGAAATTCACTATCGCGTTAGGTAATACATTTCATCTTTCACCGTGATAAATCCCTTGTTTTAACATGATAAGTTATCACGTTAAAACGTGATAAGTGTATTCAGCTAAACAAAACGAAGCAATTTCTTACGGTTCCGGTCACTGGCGGAGTCCTGTGAAGGTATGTGTGTCTTCTTTTTAATTCAAATCTTTTTAAACGCTTGGCCTTATTTTATTTTATTTTTTTGTTTTTTACAATATTATAGAAAAGCAGCGGAGTTACGTAGTTAGTAACCTTGAGCTAAAAGACACAAAAAGAATGCCCACGTAACTTCATCGGGCTCCGCCAGTGACCTGAACCTGCTCCGTTTAGTCTCGCCAAATGTGAAAGTGAAACTCGTCACGTTATAACATAATCACGCATCATGGTGAAACGGAAATTTTTGTGAAAGCCAAATTTATCACGTTACATCGTGATATTTATCATGTTAAAACGTGCGCTATATCCCGTTGTAACGTATATATCCGGTGGTGGAATATGACTTTGACATCATATCAGAATGTCAAAGTGCTCTTTAAGTGCACAAGTCCAAATTCTTTGGACATCATGCAGCAACAAATTGCCCATGTTTGACTTGATCGCTTGATGTCACTGTGCTCACTCGCAATGTAACTTTCCAGAAACGCTTCAAGGAAACAAACAAGGCAGCCACAAGAACAGAAATAGGAAACAAAGCAGAAGAAAAAGACAGCGAGAAAAGTCATCAATTGTCCATCTGCTGTGGATGACATCCTTTGCACCCTCTCTGTCATGTCTGTCTCATCTGCTTGGATGGACACTCTCTTCCTTTTCCTTTCTCTGCGATGACTGCCTCACTCAAGTCCCACAAGACACCTTTTTTTCCTTCTGTCTCTCGCCTCTTTCTTCCTCTCAGCTGCTGCTATCTTTCTGAAACTTTATGAATTAGTTACAACCCCCACTCCCCCACCCCTCTCCCCCATCCTCACCTCTCTTACATTCTCATATCAGCAGGGCTGCGAATTCAATGTGCACCTCGAGACAAACTGTCTGTCTCTCTGTCTGTCTGCCTGTCTACCAATTGCATCCACCTCAGTTGTCAAACCAAAAACCTTCTTGATGAAAAATCCAAAAGACTGATTAATTTTTTTTTGGGGGGGGGGGTCATATTGAGGTATTTTGCACCCCCAAAAAAGTTCAGCCATTCGTAAATGAAATGCAGCTGTGGATCGAATGGGCTCACAACTCCCTGCCGTCCGCGCCGCCTTCATTTAGTCTTTTTCCAAGATTGGGCAGACACAGGGGTATGTGTATGCGTGTGCGTGTGCGTGTGCGTGTGCGTGCACGCATGTATGTGCGTCCGCCTCCTTTGTGACCGCTTTCCTGAACCCGGAGCCTGCCCGCACAGAGGGAAATGGCGGACTGTGGCAACGACAGGACAGTTTTACAGTGCACCGGGCTGAATGTTAAACTTATATTTAATGTATGACATTTCACACAAATCATCCGGCCACAGACATGACCCTGGGGTATTCCGCAGATTGCTTTTTCAGTGCCTCAGCAACTGTGGAATTGTTCGTCCCAGGGAGAGAGAGAAGAAGAGAGAGAGTTGGGAAGGAGAAAAAGAAGGCTTTGAATTTGGCGGAATGATCACCCTCTCGCCACTTTGTGCATCCCGGGCTGGAAGCTCTCTCGCTTGTTCTTTTTCTCTGTGATATCATGATCGCAGGCCGTGCCAAATTGAAAACATCTTGGCAGTCTGGAGGCTGTATGAAAGAAACACCCATACATTATGTGTCGTACAACACCGGATTGGGTAGCAAAACAATTATGCTGCCTTGCCGTCTCAAAAGATCCCCTGTGCCGCTCTCATCCTTTAATTTCTACGAAGAAAAATGCTGTAAATATTGCACGTTTGATTCCCTCTGTGGGGATACATGATATGGAAATAGCGGCAAGCACAATAAGTTCATGAATACACAGCGAGGGAGGCCTGAACATGCCCCCCCCCCCCCCCCAGAAAACACTCAGGCGCAGAAAATAAATACAGGGCTGCTGCAAGCTTTTCAAACTGCCGAAAACCATATGAGCAAAGAAAAAAAAAGAAAAAAAAATCAACATTTTCTTGGCCCTTCTCGTCAGCTCAGTCTTGCAAAACAAAGTATTGATACCAACTGACTGTAGTGTGGGTCATCCGTTTTATCTGAAGGGACATATTTCAACATTTTGGCACGTTTTGTTGCTGCCAAGAGCCGCGCCGTCCGCTAAATCAGCGTCACTCTCGTCTCTCAAGGTTAGCGAACGCGAGCGGGGAGTTAAGGAGCATTAGGGCACGGTTACCTGTCACACTCAAAATAGCATGTACACACACCTGTGCGCACGCGCGCGTGCACACAAATCTACGTGCGTGTGCACTGATGTACGGAGAAGTATTAGGGCCACAATGAAAAAAATGACGTGCTAAAAAAAGAAATAAATCGGAATTTACAATTCACAATTAGTCATATTTTACCAGCACAAAATTATAACAACGCTTTCTCTTTATGCGCTGTTCATAGAATTGAGACAGTGTGCATTACAACCATTGTCATCATGCGATTTGATAGCTTTTTTTCTCCACAAAAATTTGGCTTTAGCCTCGTAACAATAGGAGTTACGTCACCCTAAAGTTCCAAATTCTTGTAACTTTAGGACATTTTGTCAAAATATTTCTGGAGTATTTTCTTGAAATCACCTTTTTTCTCTTGTAATATTACAATTATATTTTTCTCATTATATAGATCTTATTCTTGTAACATTACAGTTATTTAACTTTTTTTTTCCTGTCGTGCAATGACTGTATTCTGTAACACTGACTTCTTTTCTCAGTACGATAACTTTATGCTACTTCATTCGTGTCACATTATGACTTTATTTTTGAAACGTTCAAATTTTCTCATAATATAGCAGCTTTATTCTTTTAACACTGTGACTTATTTCTCGCAATGCAACAATGAATTCTTATAACATTAAAAGATTTCGAATAACGTGTTTCATCACTTTTTCCTGTAATATAACAACAATACTTTGAAACAATGTGACCTTTTTTTCTATCTATTTTTCCCTTCAAGACATTATTATGATGATTACTTTTTCTTGTAATATCATAACTTTATTCTGTATCATGACTTTCTAGTCATATAACTTATGCTTATATTAAAATGATTATATCTTCATAAATTATGATTTTAAGTCTAGGAATATAACAACTTTATTCTCATCACATTATAACTTTTTGTCAGAACACCACTTATTCTTATGACATGACTAAATTCTTTAGCTTTGACATGACGATATTTTTTTGACATACTGTTGTCATTTTCATAATGTATATTTTTTCCTGTTTGGTATGACACAATTTCTGTAACACGTCTGTGCCTGTCTTTTATAATAATACTCAATTCTCGCGTTGGCGCAAATTTATTTTTGTAACATGACTTTCACCAAACATCTTAATATAAAGAATTTGAACTTTTTTTCCCCTTGTAAAATGATGCTCTATTCTGTTTTAATGGACAAAGCCACAGAATGTGTTGTGTCCATCTTGTATGCTTCAAGACTGACTTGAGTTTCAGCAATTTTGCTGCTTCGACGCTGTTAAGTGTCTGTGCCGCGCGGAATGACGTCCTTGCGTCGTTTGTTCTGACCCCGTTCAATCCAATACGCATCTTTCCTGAGAAGATGACGCGGTTGTCCCAGTTCTCGCGTGGCCGTGCGCGAACGCCGCCAACATTTAGCACGATATTGCTTTTTCAGCAAAGTCTTCTACTACTCTCCTACCACTGTCTGAAACATCAAGTGGAGATGGAGAACGGTATATTACTAAATATTACTTTCATCCCAAACATTTTGTCAACGGGGTTGGGGTGGGGCGGGAGTTGCTGGTTGACAATTTTGGCTGACTAGTCCAGTCACATCCAATCAATTTTGTCGAGGGGGTGGTGGGCATTCATGGGGGTGGCATTGGGGGAGACAAGCCCAGTGTTAGGGGGGGCCTGCCCCCCTGATTCCACCTACAACTGCCACTGCAACGTCCATAAATAATAACTCCACTCATTATGTTGCTTATATACTGCATACGTCTATGGATGTAATGCATTTGCATATTTTTTGTACACTTTTGTACTTGAAAATTCTACTCTCTGGTAAAGTTAAACAAATACTAAAGGACAAAGTATTGTAAAACAGTCAAATGTTCTGCCTGTAGTTCATGTCTTTGTTTTTGTATGTGTTAAGGCACCAAAACATAAGTTATTTTCATATGCTATATTCCTTAAAGCCAATTAATCAGATTTTTTTCTGCCAAATTTCGGTCTAGTCCTAGTATAAACATATAAAAAAAAGAATATGCCCTCCCTACACAAGCATGACATATTTAGACACAGCAAAGCTGCTAAAAAAATGAAATAAAAAATGCTTCAAACTCGCAACAAAACTAAAAAAAAAAAAAAAAAAAAACAGATGTGAGCGCATGGTGTCTAATTATGCAGACACATTTGATAGGGATAGCAATGTCAGCATTGTAAACACTACAAGGGAGATAAAAAAGAAAATCATAGACTGTAGTGTAGTAAAGCCCCCTTGAAATTACGCACCCAAATACACAAATGCGTACTCACAAATCCCGACCACAGCCTACAGCATAATTAGCAGTTTTCCCTCGGGGCGCTGGGAAACCTGTTCCTAATTGGAACCCAGTTGGGACTTTACATGGATTAAAATACATGAGGCGCATGTAAAAGGGAAACACACAGAAACACACAAGTGTAAAAAAAGAGCCCATAAGTTGTCAACTTTTACCCTAAATTTGTATTTACGCTAAACCCAGCATGATCCCTGCTGTCTCGCTCCACGCGGATCGAGAGTCTCCAAAGGACAATTACAGCACTCTTTTGTCCCCTTCTGTTTTGTATTCTGTTTTTCTTTTATTTGTGTTCCATTTTCCCGACTTAAGCTGTTGTTTAATAGACAGCATCGTGACAAGAGAGGAGTTTGCTATCAGATTGAAGCTGCTTGGCCTTTTTGCCAATTTGCCAGCAGCCTCCTCTGTACTTGTGAGATGGCCAATTAGCTGACCATCTGACAGAGGCTCTCTGACCGTGGCTATTAAAACACCAAGGCACACACACACACACACACAAGATGCATACACAACCATCAAGGGCAGCCCTCCTATGACTCGCCGTATGTATCCGCAGTTTTTGTGCCAAGATCTCACCCCTCACCTTGCACTCACAATTAGGACGAGTCCACACACAAACCTACGCGTGCAGTCATTTTCCTTGCCAAAAAGACATGCTCCCTGACCTCTCCTCCACACACCACCCCCACCCCCACCTGTTTGCCATCCTAGCTCCTCCTCCAAAACCTTTTCCTTTTTCCTTCTGCGTAGTTCTACCATCATCAACATCCAATTTGTCTTCTTTCATCTTGTCTACATTTCCTTCTTATTGTTTTTACTGTCATTATGGTATCATCCGTAATTTTGTAACTTTATCAGTCAAATAAGTTGTTTACACTACATTAGTTACACATGTACAAACTAATGACCACCAAATAAAAATATACAACAATTATATAAGTATTTCGCAAAAAAAAAAAATATATATATATATAATTAATGCGCAGGTATCTGATATAGTGTTTGTGAATATTTAAATGCAGGACAGGTGCCTGAGCAGAAATGCACACAAATGTTACTAACAATTAATGATTGATAAATGAAAAAAAAAAGCATTATTAGAAAATTATGATCAGCCACAAAGGTAGAGAATCGATGCACAATAAATCACATTACTTGAATTAAGTAATAAAAGATATTTGGAAAGAAACACAAATGCAGCCCAGAGACCATCTTCCTTGTGAAGTCTGCACCTTTAAGCAACACGCCCCCCCCCCCCCCCAAAAAAATAGCCCAAGCTTTCTAACCCAAACACCCCCACCTCCTTACAACCCTGTCTTTGTTGTCCATCAGTGGTTTGTTTTAAGCTTCAGCTCAGATGGCGTCACCCCTCTCCCTCTATGGTCAAGTTCAAGGGTCCTCTGGAAACACACCGGGTGGTTATGGCGTGTGTGTGTGTGTGGGGGGGGGTGTGCATAGAAAAACATACAAGCATTACATGCTTGTGCACCAGCAGCACACATGGACACCCTCGGCCATATACATCACATGGAACTATCCGTCCATCCATGATAAAAGTATATAAATAAATATGAATGTCACAAGATCACAATGGGCGGAAAGATTTTTAAAAAGCATGCTTTAAAAATAAAAAAATAAAAAATGTCAATAATAAAATGAAATGCACTGACACCTACACAGTGTTGACGGCGCACCTGCCTCCTCAAGGTCTGTCGGCTGCAGTCAAAATGGTGGACACAATAACGGCTGGTTTTGATTCCTAATATGGAGGAAACAATTCTATTTTTCACCGGGGCAGCTCATACTGGGCGCTGCAAATTCAACCTCCCTCTCTTTCTCTCGCTCACAAACACACACACGAACATGCACGCACACCCTATCTCACTCTATTTGGTGATATATGTGGACATCTGTGTGCATCTCAGCTACAGCAGAAATGGAAGGAAAGGGGAAAGTGATGCACGTTCAAAAACATTCCCCGCAAATGAGCACTATTTTAGGTGAATTAATAAATTAGCATACCCTGTTGACTCAAGTTTGGATTCAGATTAAAACGTTATTTGAATTAACTGATACTGTAACACCGTGATGGATGAAATAAATAAAATAAAATAAACACATTTATTTGCATTTGAAATGCAATTTCTGCATCCGTCTTGCAGCTTTTCCTAATTAATTTGCACATAATTCTTTGGAGACTATTTCATTTCCAGAATTAACACAAAAGGAACCCTTCTCACCAAAGATAATTATACAGTTAAAGAGGGTTTGCTCATTTATGCTATCTGCATGACATCGAGTATGAATCTTTGATCTATCTCATTCTGTCCCTGATGGTTAAATGCCGATAATTATATGCTGAGGAAAAAATTAACTTCCTCGGAATAATTAACACATAGCGACTCAACTTTCGTCTGCTGGGAGAGTGTGTGCTGCTAAATTAATTCCTGTGACAAACAAACGCCATACATACAATTATACGCACATGCCGGAAAGCCATTCACTGGATATGAAGATACTTTCCCGTAAATCCTCTTCATCTGTATATGGGTTATTTTCATCGTTTCAACCAGGAAGACACGGTCCACTGACTTTTCTTTTTTTAAATCAATTAATATTACTGATATGAGTATTTGAATTATTGTTATTATCCATCAAAAGGTCATATTTTTTTGTTCTAATATATTCAAACTTTAAATGTTCAAAATGAAGTTTTATGAATTTCAACGTGTTAACTGAAGATGCCCATGACATTTTTGGATGAATAGGATTTTTCTCGTTTGTCGCAATCCACCAGAGGGATCTGTGAGCTGAAGTGCAAAGGATGAGACAGCCATTTTACAGTCACCCAGTAGCAGACAGCAATAGAAATGGTGTTAATTCTTATATATATGGATGAGCCTGCATGGTTTTGTGACAGTGTCAAAACTATTGCATGTCTCTACCTTTATTCCGATTGTTTAAAGACAAGATTGTAATGGGTTTCTTGAGTAGAATCATTTACGTGCTTGTATTTGCAAAGTTTGGAGGGCAGTACGTGTAAAAAAAATTTCCACTCAAACAATTTTATGAAGCTGTTTATGTTTACTGCGATACACTTTTTTTTCTTTTTTTTCGTTATAAATAGGAGTGTACTTCAATGGGCCACCACCATTTCCTCTGTAAATAAGGACTGTATTTATTATGAATGCCTACAATTTGAAATCATCAATAACTTTTTTGAAAGTAGGACTTCAACCATGGCTGTTTTTTTTCCCCTTTACCCGTCAGTGATCTAATGATATGAAAATGACCCATATGTTGTGAAGATTGGACAAATCTCACATTTGACCCACACGTGTTCTTGACAAATGGGTGTATGTGAGAGCGGTTTGGGGGGTGGGTGGGGCCGTCTCCATATCTTAATATACTCCCCTATAGGATATCACCATCTCCCTGGTGGACTGTGTGTACAGACACAATCCGATGATTCGTATTATCTTTACCACCCAACTCCTCGCACTGACCTTCCTTCCTGCTCGCCATTGTGTAAAACTATGGATTGCCTTCGGTATGCTTGCAAATCTCGCATTCACGAGAGTGTCGTATGACTTTGTGCGTTTGGGACGGGTGTTGTGGTGTATATACATCTATGCATGTATGTATGCATTCAAGCAGAAACCCCCTCCCTCCCTGCCTCCCTCCCTCCCTCGCTCGCTCCTTCCACATCTATCAGGCATCCAAAGGTCTATCAGCTCCTCAAATGAGGTGTGGGGAGGGAAGAAGGGACACACGGTACATAGGTGGGGTGGTGGTGGATTTTTTTTTGGATTTTTTTTTTGGGGGGGGAGGCTGGTGTGTGTGTGTGGGAGGGGGGGGGGGGGACGACAAGAAATAAATTTAACCCCCTCCCTTACTTTAAAAATGCACATACATTTCCATACATTGAAAAGGCAGTGAGGTGCACACATCCTTGCTGCTCTATCCCCAATATGCATTTCCCCCCACCCACAAACACACACACACACACACACAAACACACACACCCAAGAACACTGAACACAACAAAGATGGATGTGTGTGTCCCATTCAGTGGGTGTGGGTGAAAGTCTTAACCCTCGCCATATTTATCTTCATAAGAGCAGGAGGTGCATGTGTGTGTTCGTCTGTATACAGTACAGGCTGCCTCTGTGTTTGTTTTTGTGTGTCTGTGTGTACATAAAATGATTTACCGCACCTGAAGAAAAAATAAAAAGAGATCCAGTTTATTCTTATATTTATGTATTCCATCTACGGATAAAAAAGTTATGTTGATTCTTTGATGTAATTCAGTTCAGAATATTGCAACATATCATGCAGGGCCAGGAAGGGCAATTCAGTATCTTTACCGTCTCTGGAGTGATTCATATTTGCACCGGAGTATAATCATTTACGCAATGATTCCAAACATCTTTATTTTCTTTTATTTTTTTTTGTGGGTGGGCAAAACAGAAGCGTCACCTTTCCCTTAAAAAAAAAAAAAAAAAAAAAAGCAGCGGCAACATCACTCCTTGTTGATAATGACAGCCTCTTGTGAGACACAAGTGCACTATTGTTCAGCGAGACGAGTTTGTTCGGGAGAAGTGATTTTTGGCTTTTAGAAAGTTCCATTTTGCACTCCCCAGGCGCCGCATATAGGCCACCCCAGGGAGGCGTGTGTCTGCGCGTGCATGGTGGTCTATTGTGTGTGTAAAATGTAAAATATTCTGACTGAACTGTCTTTTGGTTCATGGAGCGGGGAGATGTGTCCTGCCTCTTGCATTCTAATGTGAGTGGGTTCGGGAAGTAAAAGTAAACAGATATGCTTGCTTGAACGCACACATGCAATTCTATGTGAGTGAGTGTGTGTGTGTGTGTGTGTGCGTGCGTGTGTGTGCGGGAGGGCAAGCGTGGTATAAACCTGTATACACACACATAAATGGTGTATTAATTGAGGCCCGACCGATATAGATATTTTTTGAGACCGATTCAGATATTTGGCAGAATGAAATTCCGATAACCAATTAATCGGCGGATTAATTTAAAGAATATGAAAAGACTTGCATAATGATTTTCTTGGTCCCTTAATGCTTGCAATAAAGATATGAATTACTGGCAGAACATTTGACTGTTTTACAATACTTTGTCCTTTAGTATTTGTTAACTTTACAACAAAGAGAAAAATATGTTTGAATATCATTAGCTTTGTCTTATGTTGTAATATGTTAATATGTAAAAAAAAAAAAAAATTAATAATCTGCCGATTTTGTGTTGCTTTGAAAAGGGCTAATATCAGCCGATTAAATCGGCCAGCCGATTAATCGGTCGAGCCATAGTATTAATATGCATGTGTAAACAAGCAGCACATCACCTTTCACCTGTTTTGCTTCATCACTTTCATAACACAACCTCATCAGTAATTTTCAAAGAAAAATCATCAATGATTTTTATGATTCAAATTCAGTATTATATTCACATGCTTGTTTGTTTTTTTTAAGTGTGGAAATTTTGTTAACATTGCAAAGATGGACACATTTCTTTCCTTTTTCTATGAATGATGCTCAGAAATTCATATACTGCATGCAGGAGGAGTTTGTCGATTAAAATAAAGGAAAGGAAGGTTAAGCCTTTCAGTTTTCTTCTGATTGCCAAAATTGGCCTTACGGATACAACCCCACCTGTTGCACATGTCCATTTTCACACAGAACTTTTCAAAAATGCCACACCAATGTCTCCATTGTCTTAAATAAATGTCCATATGGCACCTGTACTACTGCAATATAAGAAGGTAAGGGCTCCCTCGGCAAGGATGTTATAATGGAGGTGGAGAGAAGGGTGAGATGGGGCCCTTCAAACAAAATACGACCCGGTCGAAACGATCCCATTCCTGTCGTCGACCGTATTTCCTGCACCTCTTCCCTCTCCCACTCTCGTTCCTGCTTCCCCGCCAGGGTCCGTTCGCGCACAGATGTGCTCTCTGTCACGGCCGCGATGATAAATTAGCGCGGCTGCTGCCGTGTGAAATAGGAGCCGGTGTCTGGGTGCAGAGGGCGATCCAGTGGACAATGCCAGGGATGAGCCACTGCTAGTTCAGCTGTGGAGGAAAGCTTTGGATGGGACCGTGTCATGAGTTGGGATTGCTGCCAGAACTCTGACAGTATGTTGGATGGTCCTTTAGGTGAAGGGTTTAACACCCCCGCTTTTTTTCTACCTTTCCATTCAGTACAACTGGTCAGCGCAACTCTTTGTATGTGTTTGTCTCAAGTACTGTATGATCGCAATCTGTATCAATTGGGGCGTGTGTGTGTGTGTGCACGTTAGGTGTAGGATCTGGAAGCAGCTGCATGTACAAAGTGCGTTTCTTTGTGTGTGTGTGTGAGATTCTGTTACCTGCAGGCTTTGGGTTGTATGTGTTCGTGTGCGTGTGCATCTGTGTGTGCGCAGACATGTGTTTCTTATGAAGCAAGGCCGATGCCGGGCAAATTAATTCTCAGAAGTTCCATGGCTGGGGCTCTCCTTCCCTTTGAAATGGGGCATACGGCTCCCTGTAATCAATAAGTCAAGCCATCTTGGCTGCATGTAGCAACCCCCCCGGTACACAGATGAAGAAGCCCAATTTACTCATCATAAATTCTGATTCCCACAATAAATATGAGAGAAAGTCCCTCGGTATTTGAATATGCGGAATCTCAGGGGCGTTTGAAATGCCGAATGGCCCTCGCCTCCGCCTGCGGTTGCTTTTGTTGGTCCGAATGTGCGCTTTGTGTTGAATAATAATGGTGCATGGTCAAGAATATTTATTTTTGATCTGTAAAGATGAAAACATGGGAGGCCCAAGTCTGCTTGGCTCATACAGATGTCCAATCCCGTCTTATGTTTGATGCATTTCATGTTTATGTCCACCTTTAGAAAATATTTCTCTGCTACTTGCATCTTCACATTTTCTAATGAGGCTCGACAGGCACCTCCAGACAAGTGGTGACGTGCGCAGGCAAAGGCATGTGACGTTTGGGGACACGCTAATCTATCGGACAAGCGATGTCTCTCCCGTTTATAGCGTCCTGTTTAAAATCTGTGCGCGTGACAGTGAACCGGGGAGGGGAAAGTGGGTCCAAAATTTGCCGCACCGACAGTGCACGGATGTGGGTGAGGCCTGCTGCATCTGTTCAAATAACTCCAAAGACAAGACGTACTGCAGCACTGTTTTTTTTTTTCTTTTGATCGGCGGTCGCAGCATGCACATTTTTTTTTTTTTACAAGCATACATTTAGTCAGAGTTTTCATGCGTGTGTGGCGCGCATACGTGTGGGTAAACATGATTTAATGCATCGTGGCAACTCTATAACTAGTGGTTTTGTTTGCTGGCGCATCTCTGCAAAGTTCTTTTGTTAGCTACATGACATTTATGAGCCACTATGTTATGGCAAAAGCAGTGTGACAACACGTGGCCTGGAGTCAACAGGTCCCAGTGGTGATTAGCTAGTAATCAGAATATTTGTTTATATATATATATATATATATATATATATATATATATATATATATATATATATATATATACACACACACACACATATATATATATATATATATATATATATATATACACATACACATATATATATATATATATATATATATACATATATATGCTGTATATTGTACACACACACTGTACACTGTTAAAAAAATAGCCTCATGAGTTTGAAAAACAGTAAAATTAGTTTGACACTCCAAAATTTCTTTATGATTATCAGTATTTTGAATGATACATTGGTTTTTGTATTTGCTGCATGAAATAACATATGCAGTAAAGTATTAGACCCTTTTCATACTTCCAAACAATTCAATTGGATACACATTACATTATTACTTACTTACTAAATTCAATGTAATTAGTTCAATTCATCTGTTGTGGTGGCTAAATATAATTCAGAATGTATAATCACGTTTAATAATAGATGACTCATCACAAGTTCAATGGAGCGCGTTACCTAACTCTTTTTTATCCTTAAAGGTAACCGTAGTCAACAGCATCCAGATGTCAGGAACTGGCAAATTAATAATCTTTAGCAAGACTATAAATTTATGTCCGCAATGTAAACCATTTGGTTGCAAAAACACTTACCACGGAAAATTGACTTAAATGAGCGCTGACAGGCGAGTGGACGAACAGAAGAGAGGGGAACAGCTATGTGACAACATCGGACTGCATTCTGGAACTTTTAGTAGCAGCGGTATCTGTGTTATAAAGACTCTAACTGCTATAGTTTGGATAAAAAAAATAAAAATATTTATTTTGCTGCCCATTAGAATCATTACTTTCACGGTGGCAATTTTAGGCCTGTTAAGATGGAATGTAAGCGTCCTTGAGGACACCTATAAAGGGTCTCAAAAAAGGCCAAATAGAGGCAGTTGTTGTTTCCAGTGTTAGTCAATACAGTCATGTTCATTGGCGGGGAAGCATTGTGAGTGTTAATTCCTCACCTGTTAGTTGCATGTGAGAAGAGCTAATCCATAAATCTACTGCTAACTGGTTCATCAGCGAGCGCCGCGGCATTGAATGTCGACAATTAAGACGCTAAATGCCTGGCTAATTACGCTCGGAATGTAACGCCCCGTCTGCCACATGATTACAACTCTCTCACACCTCGCTAATTGCGCCCGCAGTGAGGTTTTAGAGCCTTCAGAGGTATGATTGGCAAAACAATTCAGCCGAATGGTCAAATCATTAGCAATTAAAATCAAACAGCTTCCGTGGCCAAGTGCAGTGATAGAGGTTTCTAATGGCTACATACTTCAAGGTCACTGAATATTAACTACTGATAAAACATTACATATACTTACAAGTCATTACTTACGGTTATTATAGAAACTTAAGGCCCATATATGCATATATGTATATTTTTTTTAAAAATCATGTTAAATGTAACTCTTAAGGCTTATATTCAGATATAAGACTAGCCTGTTCTACCAAAGATCGGAAAGGTAATCACTAGACCAGTGATTCTCAAACTGTTGTATGCAAACGATTAGATGAATGTTCAACCTGTGCATAATGTAACAGGGAAAAATATATTTTTTTTAATCCAGTAAAGTACATTTATTAAGTACAGTTCAGTTGTCTTTAACTTCTAAGTGAAATGCAGTGGCACGAAAACTTTTGAACTGTTTGTTTTTGAAACATTTGATTATGAGGTACGATTATTTTGTATTGAATTTATATTTTAAGTAATCATTATTTAAGTACAGTTTTTTTGCTCACGTATATTTAAGCGCAGTGTTATTGTTTACTGTGTTTGTGTTAACTGTGCCTAAATGTTACAGCGGCTCACAGTAATATTAGATGAGTTTTGAGGAATAACGTTTGTTTTTGAACACTTAGGACTTCTATGCTACTGTATTTTAATGTTGATCACGATGGTGGTACCTGAAGAGCCAAAAAAGGTGTTTCAGTAAAAGCTATGTCTTTAAAGACACACAAAAAAAATCATTAAAGACTGTTTTTTTGTTTGTTTCTGTGGTCACAATGTTTGACCATTATTTTAAAATATTATGTTAAAATATTACTTTAAAATGCCTGCAAAGTAAATAAAGTTATTATAGCGACAGCAATGATTTCTAAATATCAACTGAACAGAAATCCCTCGTTTATCGTGGGGATTATGTTCCAGACCACGCCAGCGACAGATGAAATACGTAAAGTAGTGAACATGTGTTTATTTTGGTATTTCTACATGTATTGTAAAACTGTATGTTGAATACCAATACTATATGCCTGTGAGGCGCAGGTGTTTCTCACTTTGTACACGGTAGTATCCGCGACGTTGAACGTGTGTGTGCCTTTAAAAGGCGGGCCGGCCTATTGAGTGACGTGAAAGTCAGCAAATGATAATGTATAGTTGTCTGGCTGTTAAGTGGCTAAACGCTGAGGCCATCAGCAGTCAAGTCAGTCCGTCTAAAAATGTGATTGTGTTTACTGTATTTTGTTAGCATTTGTTCAATAAAACAATTGAAAACTTAAAGCCCTTTTCACACCGCACTTGCTTAATGAGAAAGGACCGCACGTCACACCGACGACCACAGCGCCCCGGTAGGAGTGTGCCCGAATTGGGAAGTGTTGACGTAGACGCCTACCAGAGAGGAACAGGAAATTTTCCAGCTGGAGAAGTAGACCACACTCCGGCAACTTTGGCAAGATGTATGTCTTTTTTTGCAAAAGAAAGCCCTGGCATTGCTCATTTTAAGGAGGAGGAGGAGGAGGAGACGGGCTGCAGAAAAAAAAGGAAATGGGTGCATCCCATAGTAATGGCTTGTCAGGGTCTTTGAGGGCTTAGGCTTGTTCATTTCCCTAGGACAAAAAAAAACACAAGTAAATCACTCCACCAGCCCCTCTCCTATTGGAGGACCATTCTGACGTCACCGCAATATCGCTCTCAAAATTATTCTATTCGAGGTCACTCTGTGGCGCATCAGCAACCCTCTATATTATCTATATCGCAAAACGCGCTGTCGCCCGCTCAGCACATACACAATGAATAGGAAAGTCATGGGCGTCAATTGCATCTGCCCCTGTATTCCCTCTATCCTAACCACCTGTGGAGGATTACAATCCATTCTAACTAGAGGTAATGATGTTTACTTTACTGTAGACATACAGTTATGCAATTTAAGCAAGCTGTACTTTGCAATAGGCACATTGCACTTCAACTTGTTTCATTAGGTGTGAAACGATCCCAAATTTTGGTCCTCTTCTGTCATTCATGCGCTCTTTCCTCCCGGCTCGCACAAGTCCGTGTAGAAAAATAATCACTGCAAAATCCCATGTTATAGTGAATAATCTGCAATATAATTACAATAAAAAAAAAAAAAATCTGAGATGCAGTGAACCCGTAAAAAGGTGAACCACTACAGTATAGTATATGCGTAGCAAGTGACAACTGCATATTTTTTCAATTAATACATTTTATAAATATGCACTATCAAGTGTGTATGTTTTTAGATCCAGGTTAAAAACTTTGTTCCCATGTTTTTTTGTTTTTAGAGCATTTCCACTTTTAAATAATATTTCTTGCACTGTACGCTGTTTTAATTGTATTTGTATAGCTTTTTTCCCTCTTTGTTTGAAATGTTTATAAGGTGTTTTTTCCCCTTTGTTTTAAATGCTTTTAATCATGTAAAGCACATTGAGTTACCTTGTGTATGAAATTCGCGATATAAATACATTTGCTTTGCACAGCACATCCTCCAAATTTGTATATTTGAGTATGTGCTGCGGCAGGACGTTTTGTTCAAGCGCCTACAAAATTCTGGTGAGAGTCCGTTGAGTACTATCACGAGTCAGCAGCAAAAATAACCGACGAGAGTATTTGGAGGAGGCGGCGGAGGAGGTCTCACGAAGAATGAGCGGTGATAAAGATCTGCTCCGGGCCTCTCCTTACCTTGGCCCACAGCTCTGAAGAGCAGAGCAAATTGTGCCTGAAAGGGGATGATACTCATCGGAATGTTAATGGCGCTGAATATTTCAGAGGTGGGACAGTCACATGGCAGGAGGAGGATGGGTGGGTTTCCCGAAAGCATTTAGCGTTTGAGGTTCATCTATGTTATTGTAACGGCAGAGTCAAAGATGATTCCATGGCACAGCTAACAAGGCCCGTGAGTTGTCGAAGAGGTTTTGATCTCTCCCAAAACTCACTGAAAAGTTAATGCTCGTCGGGAATTTCTGATCACTTGGAGTAATAATTCAGAGCTTCTTTTTAACTTTCTTTTATTTTCCGTGTTATAGCTTACTTTGGATTAATGGGACTTCCAAGTGCAACTTCCTGCAAGCTTTTTCTTTGTTTGCAGCTGACATTTGTCAGTCTCAGGGTGTGCAGCCTTGAGCGATAAACAGATAACTCGTATTCCTTGCGGTTCTTTGTATGTATGCATGTGTAATTTTAAAACACATATGGAAAATTCACTTACAGTGGCTATATGACAAACGTGGTTCGTTTTGAAGAAGTTGAGAAACATCATGGGAGCTATAAAAAATTATATAAAAAAATAAAGGGAGAGTATGGGAGTCGTCCCAACATGTCTATATAAACATCTGTCTTCCGAGCATTAATTCAGCCAAAAGACTGCTTTCTTTAGCCTTGAGAGTAGGACAGAAAGAGAGGGGTCTTAGAAGCAGTGAAAGTATAAAAAAAAAAGGGAGGGAGGAGGAAGTAAGGGGGTTTAAAATTAAGAGAATTATTGCATGTTCCCAGATGTGCGCAAGGAAGATGACCTGCAAGTCAAAGTTGTCCCCCATCAATCATTGCCATATGCCCCCGGAGAAATAGATCCTGCAGGACACTTCATATTCTTCCTTCTGATTAGTTCATTTGAGAAATGAAGGCGGGGATGGGAGGATGGGGTGGGGTGCGGATGGGCTAGTGAGGGGGTGGCGTTCTTTACAAATAGACGGCTCCAATGTAACTCAAGACCGGAGAGGGTTCAATGTCAAAGTGAAGCCTTGCTATTTAGGACTTCAGGGATTTTATTTTTTTCTTCCTCTCATGGCTACCTTTTTTTCCACTCTTGTCTTTTTTTCTTTTCACGTTCGTATCAGGCGGCGAAGACAATGCGTTCTTAACTTTAGTCTTGTAATATAACAGAGTGCAAATACTTCATTACTGTAGGAGAATTTTCACATCTTTGTAATTTACTTTCTTATTTATATTTATGAGCGGCACGGTGGGCGACTGGTTAGAGCGTCTGCGTCACAGTTCTGAGGACCGGGCTTCGATCCCCGGCCCCGCCTGTGTGGAGTATGTTGTATGTTCTCCCCGTGCCTGCGTGGGTTTTCTCCGGGCACTCCGGTTTCCTCCCACATCCCAAAAACATGCATGAATTGGAGACTCTAAATTGCCCGTAGGTGCGAATGTTGTTTGTTTGTATGTGCCCTGCGATTGGCTGGCGACCAGTTCAGGGTGTACCCCGCCTCCTGCCCAAATACCCTCGTGAGGAGAAGCGGCTCAGAAAATGGGTGGATATGTATTTATGGACACTTTCACTTCACTACATTTACTAAATAAAATGTAGACTTTTACTCCAATATATTCTCCCGAACTATCTTAGTTACTTGTTACTACAAAATAAAATCAGAAGAAGTGTTTGTTGACGTACAAAGCAGAAGTCCTGCCTGGACTTATGTGGTAAGGACACCAGTAGGGGAAGTTCATGAAAATGAGACGCAGGTAATCAGGCAGTCTTGATATGGGTGCACCGGTAGTGTGTGTGTGTCTGTGTGTGTGTGTGTGTGTGTGTGTGTGTGTGTGTGTCTCTGTCCTCCATCTGGCTTGAGGTCAGCAGACGCCAGCGTCATGTGATGGTCAGGCTAACTTCGCTCATGAGCCAAAATGCAAATCCTGAACCACAGTACACCGCTGAAGTAAACTAAATAAAGACAATTATCATCAAAATTCTCACCACTCCCTTTTGTTTAAATTCTTTTCATTCCGATTCTTAATTTAATTCCATAAAACTTGATACTAAGTACAGCAAATGTCACATACTTAACGACCTTTATTGAAGTAATAATCTACAAGGTGACGTTTATTTTAAAAATACCTTGTTTAAATATTTAAAACCTGATTGTCAATGTTTCTGAAAGTGATGTGATTGAATTGTCACTCTCCATTCTGTACGATTGTATTAATGTTACTCTTTATAATTATTATTAGTAGTAGTAGTATTTCTTTTTCCGCTCTGTGTTGAGATTGAGGTTGTTAATGATTGTTTTGGTCGTGTTATTTTGTTGTATTAATTGTATTGTATTTTACAACAACAACTCGAACCTGAGTTTTATTCTGTCAAGATACGTGTACTTTTACTCAAGTATCACTTTCAGGTTCTTTACACAAGACTGCTTTGTGTTGCTGAAACTGCCAACATTTACCATCCTTACTTAATCCGTCTCCGTTTGCTCCTTGGCTCTCCAGACTTCGTTCTGCCTCTGCTCACCTTTCCCTCCCAGGGCATCGGTAATTATCGGCGAGGTCTTAGTGACTGCAAACGAAATTACCATTTAAGAAAGCGAGGGTGAAAGAGACATCCCCTTTGCCATAGGAGGGGGGCTTAAGTGAGGCGGCTCGGATTTCAGCTATTGATTTTTAAACTGCTACATCAGAGTGTAATGCTTTCATAATTTCAAATAAACTGTCCGGTATAACGAAGTCCTAATGAAAGAAAGAGTAACGAGGGTTGGATTTTAAGTGTCGATTCATGTAAGGGGAAATTAAAGTAACGCGCTGATCACCCAAGATGAGCCGTGTGTCGATAAACACCAAGCAACCGGTGGTCCTATAAAATAGTTTTGCACTGAAAATTTCCCTTTGAGACATATAAACCCATGACCATATTTTGTCACATTAAATCGGAGCGTCCATCTAAAAGTTCAAATTCGCACCTCCCTCCAACTCACTGGATGTTATAAATGATTTCCCTGTGTGTTAAAGATGATCTTTAATCCTGTGGAGACGGCATCTTTTCTGGCATTCAGCATTCGTGGACACGTTTGCACTCGCTCTGCAATGTTGTGTGCATCCACGATCTTTATTCGGGTTTAAATCCCTTGGATTTGGTTTCAAACTCAATCATTTGAACCAAGCCGATGAGCAAAATCTAAATGCAGTACGCTATCCATCCAGCTCGTGGTTACGTTGGATTGGTGAAACACAGACATGTGACTTTGTCTGACTCAGAATTCTCTATGAAGATCGTGAAAGCAAATATAGATTTAAAAAATAACTAAATAAATGCAACTGAAAATGATACTTTCCTCCAAAAAGTTACGTGTTTGTGTATGTTGTAAAGTAAATGTTGTGTGTTGCTACACACTGTATCTCTGCTAACCACTATACCACCGTTGGAAGCATTATGTTATTTAATATCATTCTAAAAAAGTGTCCCTTCCATTGATGACACCACCCACCTGCAGTCGAGTATATAAATGGTCCAGCCACTATATGAGGCATATTCACTGTGTAGTGATATCATTTCACACGCTGTTGAGCCTGCAAATGTTATTAGTCAAAATGTATTTCATGTGGCTTTATGCTCTGTAGTCAATTTTTCATGCAGATGTGACGAACATCTTAACTTTCGAACTCTCTGTGTAACGGTAAGTCGGTAAAACGAGCCGACTCACTGATAAAGCACAGTGAGACAATAAAGGTTTTTTTTTTGTGCATTAAAACGCATAAAGCCTAATCGGTCCCGCTCTTTCTGTTTCCCACCACAGAGCGCAGGCCGTAGGAGGCATCTTAGAAATCTCTTACATCTGGAGGAGCCATAATTCACAGGATTTGGCCTGACAGCCATGACAGCCATTGGGGCGGCCAGCAACAACTGTCTCCTGTGTTAGCAGCCGCGTGTGTGTATGAGAGTGAGAGTGCGAGAGAGAGAGAGAGAGAGAGAGAGAGAGAGGGAGAGAGAGGGGGTAGTCGACAATGTATATACGCCATGTCAGTGTACGTTTAACTGTTTATGTATGCATGTTACGGTACTCATGAGTTTTTCTTTCCAATTATTTCATCAAGTAAAGACAGCAAACTACAATGAGAAAGCGAACTATAGGCTACAGTATTAGTTGTTAAAATGTTACATGAATCTGTCAATCTAACAGAACAGAATTTCTAGTATTGGACTATTTAACTATAGCTAATAGTGTGTGTATTTATAATGATAATTCCCACATTTTATTGAATTTTTTTTTTCTACCAAGCTTTAATTGGAGAGCGCATGTGCATCGAAAAAAGAGACATATTCGTAACATATTTCACTATTTGTCGTGATTCCAGTGGGTGTGGAGGCAATAGGTAAGTGGTGAAGCAGGCATAGAAATCTGGGTTGCAAGGGAATCTCAAAAAAGGACTTATTTACAAAAAGACAAACAAACAGTAATGGTTTGGATCAAAAACTATAATTAACAAAGAGATAAAAGATACATTGGAACAAAAAGTGAAAAAGTGTGTCCAAGCATTTGATTTGGAGTGAACCGAGCCTGTTCGAAAGACAACGGGGAACTACCGTAGATAGAAACAGACTCACGAGATGAGACGCACTAAGACACGACGCGGGTGGCTGGAGGGAGCTGATTGGTTGACAAAAGGAGCAGGGCAGACGAGAACAGGTGCAGATGAAGACATAACAAGGACACTGGGAAGACATGAACAAGGGACATGACAAAACACTAAGGCTGAAACTCATGATTGCTTTTAATCATCTATTAATCTGCCAGCGTTACGGTGGACGACTGGTTAGAGCGTCTGGCTCACAGTTCTGAGGACCGGGGTTCAATCCCCGGCCCCGCCTGTGCGGAGTTTGCATGTTCTCCCCGTGCCAGCGTGGCTTTTCTCCGGGCACTCCGGTTTCCTCCCACATCCCAAAAACATGCACGGTAGGTTAATTGAAGACTCTAAATTGTCCGTAGGTGTGAATGTGAGTGCGAATGGTTGTTTGTTTCTATCTGCCCTGTGATTGGCTGGCGACCAGTTCAGGGTGTACCCCGCCTCCCACCCGAAGATAGCTGGGATAGGCTCCAGCAGCCCGTGACTCTAGTGAGGATAAGCGGTTCAGAAAATGGATGGATGGATATTAATCTGTCAAATTTTTGGGATTAATCATATGAATCAGATTCAAAACAATTTTTCTTTTCCAAAATTTCCATCCCTTTTTTCAAAAACAGGACATTATTTGAAACTAAAAAGGCACAAAATGCAAAAATATACAGCGATTATGATTCAGTCACTGGTTCGGTCCGTAACATGTCAGAAAATGGGCAAAAATGTTGATAATTGTTTTCCAAAGTTATTTTGATGAAACACAAACCTAATCGGGGTGCTTCATTGGTATAATAAATATAATAATCAATTTACTGTTTCAGAGGCTGAAATTCCGAGGATTTGGACGATTTCAAGTGAAACAAGGTCTCTAAACGAGTCCTCTACTATCGAAAATCGTTATCGTTATATTGTAAAGATCTGTGGGATTCAATACTCTCGTAGGTTTCCCATTCTTGCTGTTTATTCGAGTTAACTTGAAAGAAAATCACCTCAAGCAGATGCATTGCTGTGATGTTTTGCCAATGTACGCTTGTATGAATAAAAATAAAAATTAAATTATTGTCACCAAAACATTGTCGGTAAAGGCAGCGTTGTCACATTGTTACACTTGGATTTACTATTTTAAAAGACTTAATTGGTTATTAATGTCATCTTTCAATAACGTGTGCACTGAACTTTTTTTGAATCATTTTTTTTTTTTTTTTTTTTTGACGACCCACGTTCCCATGCTTACGTACAAGTGGCCTCACCCTCGTAAATGTCGAGTGTGTTTCACGGCGTGCCAGATGCTCGCCGCGTCGGTCCTAAATATTACTCACAGACAGTAGCGATCACTTTCAAGCCTAAAATCCCGTATTCCACATTCCTGATTCTGACGGCTCGCCTGCTAAGCTGAGGCACCGCGTGAACGGCCATTGTTTGAGAATGAGAGAGGGGGGTCATGTACTGTATCTCTCCCTCGCGCTCTCCAGCCAGCCGTCTGCTTGTATCCTTTTCTTTCCGCCTCTTGTCACACGTCCACGTCTGCCTCTTCCTGTTTGCCTTCATCGCTCTTACGTGTCGCTTTACTGCCCACTCCCACCGTTCTCCTACCGCCTCGTATTTCTTTGATTTCTTTTATCCCCGTCTATATCTCGCTTCTGGTTCCCACTGATGTTGTTAGGCTCACGACTCTTTTATGATGCCTTCTGCTTCCTCTGTCTTTCTGTCCCTCTTGATTCCTTTTGCCTGCCTCCTTTCCTGTCTGAGTTTCCAGAAATTCATGTTGAGCTTTTCCTCACATTAGATATAGATTTATGACCCCCTGCCTGATCCCCACGGCCACTAAATTTGATACCAGAGACTACGCCGCATTGTTTTCATGTGTGTTTGGGATTGACTGTGGTTGTGTGGCAGTGTAGGCTCTGTAACACATGTCAGTTTCCAAGCATTCCAAAAGGGTGATTTATACATATATATATATATATATACATACATACATACATACACACACACACACATATATATATATATACATGCATTTACTTTGTTCTTTGTCTTTGCAAGCAGTAAAATATGTAATATATATATATATATATATATATATATATATATATATATATATATATATATATAAAATGCTTTTTTTCAATAACAGATCAAGTGAACAGAGGCATTGTATTTCCCCCCCCCCCCAGATAAATCTGACATATTACAAATTGTTTTGACGAGCACATTCTTAAAATATGAGCACATCATCATTTTTGACTGTTGGAACATTTTTCTCTCAAATGCATTTAGAGAGTTGAGCTCATCCGAGTGTCATAATTCTGTTCAGATGTTGAAATGATTAATGCCATATCATATTTTAGGGGATGGAGGTGCATGGAAGTAATGCAAGTTGGTATGCATAAAAAAACTTTGTTGTTGTTGTTGTTATTCTTGTTTTAGTTTTCACATATGAAAGCATCTCCATATATTCAAGTGTATAAATACATACTCTTGAAGTAAGAGAGAAATAAAAAAATTCCTGACAGTAGTCACTTCACAGGTGCTTGTCCTGTTGCCATGCATATTTGATTTGCTTCAGGTGGTATTTGTTGTGTATTTATTTCACCGTATTTGATTCCCTCAACCTATTCCACAAGTTGCCACTGGTGGGGTACGTGAAAATGGCACCAGCCTTTGTAATATTTATTGTAGGCTGTGCAAGGCGAGGTGGAATTTGCCATTTGATGTTTGGCTTGGAGGAAACGCACTAAATGAAAGCCTCGCGAGATAAAGGTGTGTTCTTGCCCATGTCTGAGTGTGAGCGTGTTGCCTCAAACTACTTATCTGTCAATCGGTGTGTGCACATTGTTTGCGCTGGTGTGTGTGTGTGTGTGTGTGTGTGTGTGTGTGTGTGTGTGTGGGCCCCCGCATACACATATAAAAAGACATATCATGCTTCGGATCAAATGCTGTATCAAGGAGGAGAATCACAGAGGAGGCGAAATTGATGGCTCTTTAATGTAACCTATCCACTCTCAAACCGAAATAAATAGAAAACCAGGAACACAAAGAATAAGCAAGTGTGTTTTAGGGCTAAAAGAGTGACATGAAACACTTACGCAGAAAAGCACTGAACATGACGGCGGCTTTGTAGTGACGGAAAGAAATGTCTCACCAAAACATTGAGGAAGAGAATAAATTGGATGCAAGGCACACTGAAGTTAGGGGCACACAATACACTTTTATGTATCCGCCTGTCTCGGATACAGTGAGACCGCCACAGTGGAACATAATACGTTCTGTGACTTGCCATTGCAACTTCCCATGGAGATCAATTATCTTGGAAATAAAATGTTACGTCGTCCAAACCGTCTAAAGTATGAGACCTTGGTTAACTGTAGAGGCAAAGTAACATTTCAACATTCTTAAAGGTCAGAGAAGTGAAAGCAGGTGGAGTAATATGCATATTAACAAGTTAAAATTTGGGAAGGCTAATTGATTAGTTGCTTAACCATGAATTCTCATTAATTAACCATTGAATTGTATTGTATTCAATTCCATTCTATTCTGATGATGAGGGAGTGAAAACCTTTGACAAACATTTTACAGTCTGCAAATGTTGCTTGAAACGTGTTGAAAGGAAACACAAGTATCAGTTATACGACTGCATTGACACATAATCACTTAGTCAAGGAATAAGAGACAATTTACCAATCAAGTTTTGCCGTGTTGTGTCAAGAATGGTTTGCTTGTAAAATGTTATATTATTCAGTACACAGCAAACGCAGTTTTTGAAGAGCTATAAAGAGATATATTTGAGAGAGAAAAATATGATTTCTCTTTATGCACAAAACACCGAAAATGTAATGAACTGATCGATCATTAATAGCCACCCCTTTCCTTATTCTCTGTTTCTCTTCTTTGTTGCCATCTGCTTCTTCCTTGACAATTACACCATGTTTTTGTGGTTCAATAATAAACAATGCAGTAGACTATATTGTATGCGGAGCCGAGAAACCTGATACAGGGTCGCAATTATGCCACATCATACCATATCTTTACACCATAGTGAGTGTCAATTCTCTCTCACACACAAACGCACACATACACACATACACTCCCACACACACACACACACACGCACACACACTTCACATTCTTCTACTCATCACAGCTTCCTCCCCTCGCTGTGCCTCACGCTCTTCTTACCAGGAAATTAACCTTGACATTTCACACACATAATTCCCTCTAATAAAGAGGTTTAAGGCATGCAATAAACTAAGCATAAGAATACATCATCACACGGCACAAGAAGAAGGCACACTCAATTTTCACCATACTTACTGATTTCCATTTGGTAGTTCTGTATTCGTGGCCTAGAAGGGTTCTTCACAGAACTATTTACTGTAATTGGGACTTTACTACAAAGGCCTGGTACACACATAAGGTTTTTTAAAATCTTATTATTTGTATTTTTTATCTGTTACAGACCCCACGCATAAAAATCAGGCATTTAACAATTTTGACAAACCTTTTTTGCGCAAAAGAAATCCAAAAACCCTTCAAAAGAGGACAAGATGAATGTTCGAGACACACTCAACAGTTTTGGTTGTGTCGTGTGTGGTGTGTGCAGACAATGTCAACACAGAACAGCACACACAGAAAGATCTAGAAACCTAGCGTAACCTTTGTGGCGCCGAAGGGAATGGAGACGGAAGTGGCGTAGAATGTGTAAATAACTGTAATGTGTGTCCTTGTATTACAATGTATTTGCATTAGAGTATTGTTGTACTGTAATGCCTAAATGATTCGTGGAGATGGTGGCGCTGTATCGCTTTGGATTTGAGATCAGCACAGCTTTCGAGTAGAAGATAAAGATTAGCCGGGAACTCTCGGCTTGTCACCTTGATTATGAGGACGAGGAATGCAAACACGTTGGAATTTGAACAAGTTTAGGGACTTCACACTCGAACATAATATGTATATGTATGGTACAAACAGATTATGTGTGGCGTAGGCAGTCGAAAGTGCGTTCAGCAAGCATGAGAAAAGACAATTCGTGGAATGAATAAGGAATGCCATGTAATAAAGTAAGCGACGTTCAACTCGAGTCATGCTGTGAGTCAACGTCACTCGCGTTGTGTTTCTTTGTTGTACATCTCAGAATACTTTATTATTTTGTCATCACAAGTCCTCACACAGTCTTATTATTATTATTATTATTATTATTTTGGGGGGATATTTTGAGGTGTCACAAAAGCAAACAAAAATAAATACTAGCATCAAAGTCACTGTTTGAATGGTTTCTTTTCACAAAAAGCTTGTTTTCTCTGCTTCCTTTTGCACACAAACCTGTTTTATTTGGTGAAACCAACCCATGTTCTATTGCTGATTACTGAAGAATGGAAAAAGGTCAAACTTTTTGGTGAAAAAAAGAGTCTACTGTTTCTTGTAGTTGGTTTAGGTCAATTCTGTGTGTCTTAAAAGAGGAGTCAAAATGCTCCTAAATGGCGGCTAATGTGGGGAACTCTGCTTTGAAAATGGCTGGCAGTGAATGCATTAAGTGCCTCGCCATTTCTTAGCGTGCCAGAGGAGGGCACGTGTACTAGTGCGAGTACACGCTTAATGACAATATTCAGACCATGATAGGAAGTGTGCATTGGTGATGGCGCTGATCCAAATGAGGATTTTCTTTATTTCTTTATTTATTTTTTGCCCTGGCATGTGTGCGTGCTCTACCATTTGCCATTTATTTGGACACATAGTTAAACTATCTATGCCAACTGTGGTGCCAGGAGTCTGCCCATGGGATAAACATTATACAGTACATACATACACCACTATGTATTCATAGAAGTAGCTCTCTGAATAGCATGCTTCTTCCCCATATGCTGTCATCCACAACTATTTGAATCCAAATTACGAGCACCCTATCCCAAATGGATTTCAATTTTTATTTTTTTTCCGAGAGGGATTAGACCCTGTTTCAGATAATGTACGTTTCTGGCCACCTGCGCGGTAATCCATATACCTTTGTATTTGTGAGCTATGCACATGTACGACGACGCTAGAATGCTGCCATTGTAATGGGATGACAGTGATGCGGATCCAAAATAGATGATTTTTAGTACCCGGACGCTGGGGTTGAACCTAAATTGAGACAGAGGTGGGTGGGGGATGGGCATGAGGGATGCATGTGTGCAGGTAATGACTGTATAACGCCATCATGGAACACCATCACTCCCAATCTGACCAAGCCTCATTTTAGGGCAACGGAACCACGCAGGAAAAGGTGTCAATGGCAGATTATTCAGGGTTGGAAAATCACCCCTCATGTTTTTATTCATGCCTGCGCCACAAACAACAACAGAATGTGGTTTTCAGTGTAAATATGCTGGATCGATATCGTGCTAGAATTGTGTATTGTATAAGTATTGTCATAATGAGTACATCAGAGAGGGAATCCTGTTTTTGACAGGGATGATAGATGGTAAGGACGGGCATTGGCAGTGGGAAATACTAACCATCAATTAATTGATTTCTATTATGAATCAACGTGTTAATGTCATGGTATAATCTCACTGGTTCTCTTTCTGAATGTTCGGGGCTACTGTTTCGATGCCAGGAGTATGCGGAGAATAATTCTGCCCAAAGGGATGTCGGCTTTAAACGGACAATATGTTTCTTCTTTAGACAGCAAACTAGTTGGGACTGAATCAAGAGGACCTCGCTTGTTGGAGCCAAGCCATGTAATGCGTTTTGCCTCAATCGCTTCCGGGCTGTGCTTTGTATGGTCCCTCGTCTAGGACCTGTTTGCCATGGGTGACCCTGCTAGGGGCATAAAGCCCCAGACAACTTAGCTCCTAGGATCATTGGGACCAAAAGCTTATGTATAAAATTAATTGACAAAGACAAAAACAAAGGACCATTTTGCTATAATTATAGTTGGGTCTCCGGGCAAGAGGCGGGGCACACCGCAAACTAGTCGCCAGCCAATTCGCAGTAGTTATTGTCATTTACTCAATGACATTTTGTTTTCAAGTTTAGCTTTCATCATTTTGTTCATTTTTGTTGTTGTTTTGCTGTCGCGCACAGGGCAAGTTATAGTGACCAGTCCAGGGTGCATTCTGCCTGTCACCAGGCTGGAATAGGCTTCAGTTCCTTGCGACCCTGAACAGGATAAGCAGTATAGAAAATGGATGGAAACAATGAATTGACAATAATGCCCAACCCTTAATTCATATCAACAGAAATTAAATGGATTATGTGTTGATATAAATGAAAAGAGTTCATACGGAGGATGATTAATGTAACTTGCTGCTAGCCATTTCAGTGGCTCCGAAGGCAACACCTTGCATCATTCACAGTGTAATGGTATCTCCATGGCCCAGTCCGGCTCTAATCACTAGCCCTCCCTGCTGGGCCGGTGTCATATCTTGCCGAGCCCGCTGACGGTAACTAGGATGAGGTACATGTACCTCCTGCGGATTACATGGCTGCTGTCTCCACAGTGACAGAGGCCCTTGCTGATACAAGCAGATCTATGTGTGACTTTAGGTCCTTGACGTGATGTTTAAATGGATGGACTGGCAGATGGAGATCAGCGGTAGAGCATACAAGCCACGCTGAAAGAGCCTTTTCATGCAGTCCACACGTTAAATACACAAATACACAATTCCTAAATACACTTTAGGAGTATCGATGGAAGATAAAATAAATACAAAAGCAGTGGTTTGTGGATTCACAACCTGGAGAGCATCCGGAGGTTCAAGGCAGTGAATATTTTTTAGTAATCCATGATTGTTTAAATTTAGACTGGTGTGTTGTGAAAATTGATTGACAGAACATTTTCCCAATTTTCACAGCACTGAACATTTTAAGACTTCTTCTAAACTGAAAATGTTACATATAGACCGGATAAGAGGTCTATAAGAGGTTAAGAGGTCGGGTTTGGTCATGGATATCATATTAATAGTAAATAAGGTAAAGGTTTCAAGTAACTTACAAAGATGTTGGTTTTCTAGTCATTACTATGGTAGAGCATCATATTGTAACTACAGAGTTTACCAAGGACTGAATGATACAACAGTCATGTGCTGTAATCAATATATAGGGGTTCCTTGGTTTATGACACAGCTCTGCTCCTACGACACTGATGTAATCCTATTTTGTATTTAATATTGAATACATATAGGGCCTGATATACTCAGCTAACAAATAGTGGGCGCTAAATTGCATGTTTGCTTGAACAGACTGCACGCGCTGATGGTGGGCATGTTGCGCGTGATCTTCTAAGATTACATTTGTTGTACTAAGATACCAAAATGCGAGCGCTAAATTGCACGTGACCTCACTCTAAAAGATTGCGCACGCTGTTGCTGCGCAACAGATGCAAAAGTTGTGGAGACCGCCATATCTCGAAGAGAGATTTACGCTTCGGGTCGCTCTGACGGTTTTGGAGCTATGCAGTCGTGAAGCGAACGGAATAGAACGAGAGAGATGTTCAAGGATTCAAGGACTAATTGTTATACCAATACACATTTACACATGATATGCCACAAAATTTAATACCCAATGTCCCAGATTAGCCCAATAAAGCTCAAGAATTAGATGAAGTAAAACAAGAAAATATATATATATAAAAATACTTATTTGCAGTTGTGAATACAATTCCTCATGTCAGCTGCTCACACACACACATTTTGGTGGCTGAGTGCAGTTTATTTTATTTTTTTGTTTGTTTGTTTTTTATTATTATTATTATTATTATTATTATTATTGATTGGAGTGTGTTGCAAGTTGACTAACCTACTGAGTGTGAGTGACACTCACACTGACACTCCACTGAGCTCTGGAGTGTCAGTGTCCTGAAAAAGCACAGCTATGTTGCTAATTATAAATTGTTAGAATAAAGAGCGCGAATACAAATGGGGTTAGTATGGAAAGAGAAATTCTTTGGCATGGAGCACAAGGACAATCTCAATGCACAAGATGCGACCAACAAAAATTTACACTTCATTTATAAACGCAACGGTATATATTTTCTCGGAAAATATGTATGTACATGAAAATATACAGTTGGTGGCACTAAAATAACTCCATAAACTCAAGCACTTTTGTAAAAATATGTCTGTGCTGTCTAGCTGCAAGCGTCTTCGCTTCTAAAAGTAAGGTTGAAAATGCAAGAAATGTGAAGTTCTCTGGGAATAACAAATAAATAAATGAACAATTCCTAACATTGTAAAATACCGATATCCTTAAGCAGACATTTTTTTTTTTTTGTTATGTATAGACTCCTGCCAGTGAATTGTACAGATGAGACACTTAAGGCAAGACAATAGCGTTATAGATTGTGGCAAGAGTTAAATCAATAGAC
Source organism: Phycodurus eques (assembly GCF_024500275.1). NCBI lineage: Eukaryota > Metazoa > Chordata > Actinopteri > Syngnathiformes > Syngnathidae > Phycodurus > Phycodurus eques. The sequence goes on along the minus strand of NC_084545.1, from coordinate 13,772,117 downwards.
CTTCTGAGGAGTAACAAGACACCCGGTAGCAAGTGCTGCTGCTCCACACGCATAGACACAAGAGGGGCTGGGAAACAAATAAGGAATGGCAGACCGAGGCTAAGACCTCAGTGTCACTGACTAGCCATTATGTTAGTATGTATGTACTGTAGGCGTGTTCCTGTTGTGTGCCTGTGCATCCTGGCCTACAAGGAACATGTGTTATGGATGTGTGTGTGTATGTGTTCGTAAAGCATAAGCAAGCACAGATACCTGTTTTATCTCTGCTTCTTGGCCCAGTAATCTCCCACTGGGCATCAAAGCAGATCCCTATTACTAGCTCTACCACACCCCTATATATCCCCAAGATCCCTGTGTGTAAGAGTGTGTGCGTGTGTGAGAGGGAACGAGTGAGAGAGAAAACAGAGACAAAGAACATTGAGTTGAGCAGAATATGTTGAAAGACAGCGAGAAAGGAAAAAAGATAGGATGGCAGAATTCAGTGAATTAAGGTTGTCTTTCTTTTTTCAACAGGCAAGGGGAGGGAGGCTTTGTGTGAAGCTTTGGACCTTCACCTCGCCACGGTTGTCATCCAAGCTCTGTTTGTGAGCATCTCTCCAGGGCAGCTTCCACTAACCCCCCCTTTAGGTCCGACTCTACCTCCACCTCTACTGTCTCTTCCACCTCTGATCCGGGATCAGCAGTTCCCGGGGCCATGATAGGTGTCGAGGTCCATTAACCCCGAGCAGGTCTTATCATATTCATCGGGAAGATCACAGATGAGACTTAATCTCTGTTTTTATCAGATCTTTTAGGCTTTGAAAGGCTACTGAAGAAAAAAGGAAGATTTGTGACAGACTTTCAGCTGCATAACCGTACATTTGTTGCCCTCTAACACACAACCACACATTCAATATTTGAAGAAACTGTCAGCAGTTACAAAGATTGCATTGATGGGGCTGTCAGTTTTGATTAGTTTATGAAACTGGAGTATGTCACCTAATTACCGTTGTAATCTTCCCATTTCGAAAAATAATTATTGGAGCCGATGAGTCGTGGTTTGCAGAACCGTTTTGATTCGCTATTGACACCCCTGCAAACCCGGTACTAGGAGTTACTATTTGTAGTACCTGGTCAGCCAGGGTTCCAAGCAAGCCAAGCCTGTTCTGTATGGGTGATGAAAACCACAGCTGGTCGCTTGTTAGTCAAGCGAAGCTGCTCGCCCACCAAATTTGCCATCACCGCCACAAATTAGGCCAGTCTCCAGTTTGCTGCAGCGGTCTGTTTTCTTGCTTCCTGCTGTCTGATCTCGAATAAAATGTGATGTTTCATTGTGGAAAAAGATTTTGTGTTTGTTCGACTGGAGAGTTTATTATTATTTGCCTTTTGTCTGAGGGCATTAGTAAAATAACTCCTAATATCCAACAATCCACCCATTTTTTTTATAGCTGTTGTGCTAATTAAGGTCACACGGGTGAGCTGTAGCCTATGCCAGTTGACTCTGAGGCCTCTATTTTTGTGACCGGCGTACGGACGATGTGTAATCACAGCGATCCGCGCTTGAGTCGAGCATTGTCGTCGCTCCTGGCCAGTGCAGCAACATGAGTGGGCACCCTTATCAAATACAGAACGAGCTGGTGATAACCGCTGATAACCGTTCTTTTTCACAGCAAAGTTCAGATGTATCAAGAGTGAAATGTGCGTGGAAATGTGACCTGCCTCACGCCAACTTCATGGCCGGCGTACGCACGTTTCTACAGCTTTCGATGCTTTGGCGACACTTCGAGGTGATGCTGGGTAACTGTTATAATAAATCTGCACATCAGGGACACGTGAACAATTCGCACTGATGAACAATTCATGCCTGGCAACATTTGATTTCAACAATGTAAAAGAAGCAAGGACTCTGAATTCACTTGTTGAATCACTGACATTTGTGAGGACAGCTATTATATGGCGGTGGGCAGCTGTTCTTCGCTTGAAATCCACCTGAATGTTTGACCACTTCTTTTTTACGTTAGTGTGTGTGCGTTGTTCCGACTCCACAGCACTGACAGCCGCACACGCGCTGTCACTTCTCTTTCGCGGAAAATGATTTTCTTGCGCACCTCCATTACATTGAGCAACTTCACAATCAGAAAAAATATTTGTCTTCATTACCTTGCTCATTGTCCTTTTTTTCCTGATCACGCAGAGCTCGGGATCACAGGTGCAAGGTTCATTTGAATATGATTTGCATATTGACATGTGGGCGTGGACAGGGAGGGGTCGGCTACTGCAACATGTGCGCTCATTTCCACGTTGATTGGAATGTACGAAGGAAATGTGCTTGGATTCATGCATACGCACAGATTCATACATCTGGATATTTTTGCGCGTAGGACGTTTTCTGGATTTCAGCAGGAAATCTTTGTACGTGAGGCCCCAGGTGTGGTCTTTGTGTAGCAGGAGAAATTGCAAAAACCGAATGCATGGAATGCAATACACAAGGTCTTCTGAGTAGCAGCTGCCATGCTGCTTATAGTAAACGTCAAACTGCCTCGTAATCACAAACATCCAATCGTTTACAGTTACCGGGAACAGGGCATTTAAAAATAACCTTGGGCAATGAGCCAGCCTGTCGACGCTGACTCAATAGCATCTCTGCTGGTTGCAGCCGAGTACTGCACTCACAGTTTTGCTTTAATTGCTTCAGGAGATTTAGGTGTTTATATTGAACTCCCACAGTCATTTCCACATAAACACCTTCATTTTTAGCTATTCTTATAAACACCACTGTAAAGAAAGTCAGTTACAAAACGAAACACTTGAGAGAGGACTGTAGTTTGGAATGATCTTGTCAAAGAAACCTCAGTGTCATCTGACGACTTCTTCAATTTATTTAACCTGTCTGCATCTTCTGCTATTTTTTGTTGTTGTTGTTGTTGACATTTGGCACCTCATGTCCCAGCTGAATTCCACTCGAATGCGGCCCACTTCATCTAATTCAGTGAACAGCGCCTCCCTACGTGACCTTTACCCTTAACCCTGACCCACAGCTGCCGTCCCCATCCGTGCTCCACAACCACTACTAAATTATTGCTGACTCATCATGATCAATGGCGGGTGATCGAGCTGACATTTAGGGTTCAGGACACATGGCTGCAGTGCTCAAATAGAAGTGTTAGTCTCTCACACTGCTCACAACTTCCAATAGCGAGGTGGGATGCTCAGCTTTAAGGACGGTTATAAATAATATTTATAACCAACTTAGATAAGATGAACTTGAACATTCTCTCTTTACTTCCTTATCTTTTAGATGAGCAAAATCCGTGTCATCATTGGACATCTGGGACATGTTGTAACCCAATCCATATTTAAAGGAACAGTATAAATATATTTTTAAAAAAATGCAGCTGTTTGTTGGAGAGAGCGGGGATTATTAAGTTAAATGGATTACAGCTTTATAAAGTAGATTTGTAGACAAGAGGGCTGAGATCACTTCTTGTTTTTATTTTATTTTTATTCATATTCAAAAGTACACAAACCATGAAACACACGTATACACACACACACACACACACACAGATATCTGCTGCAATCCACCCCTCATCAACATCCGTCTTGGAAAATCACTGCAGCTCTGAAAAGTCATTTCAACCACAGTAGCAGCAGGCCCTTAAAGATTCATATTCCTATTTACTGTCTCCCTCTCTGCTTGTGCACTCACACTCATTCACTCACACACACACATACACTCGCAGATACATGCACATACACGTCACACCAACTCACCCAGCAGGGTTCGGTTCATGAATAAAGGAGGGAATTAGAGCAGACCTGGAGAAGTCAGATAGAGAGCCAGCGAGGTGGAGGGAAAGGAGACAGAGAGCTATTAAATTGTATGAAAAGTATCAGAGGGAAGGGGCAAATCTGCTGAAGGGTGGCATAATAAGTGGATATCAACAAGGATGAAATTCAAAAGAAGATAAGAGAGAGAAAGGAGGGAAAGACGATCGCAGTAAACAAAGAATGTACACTTGGTTGTCTGCTGGATACAAACTAATGATGTATGATACAACACCTTTTGTGTTTTAGGACAATAATGCTCTCATTTTAATTTGGTGTGTTTGAATACTTCTGTTAATAGTTACTGTTGGCCTGCTAGAGAGAACAGAGTTGTATGAGAGGTTTATTCTCTTCTTCCGCTCTTTGTCAGGCCCAACACACAACAACCGAAAGCCCGGGAGCCCACGACCAACGTAAATGGGATGTCAAGTTTCTCTATCCCAAAGGCCTGAGGTGATATTGTGTCAGAGAGTGCTTTATCTTCCCGTAAAGGATCCTCGGCAGCTCGACGTGTGTATTTTTTTATTCATTATCATTTTTTCTTTTTTCTTTGCCACTTGCAGTCTCCATCATACCTGCCCTTATTAAATTAAAAGTGTTCAGTTCTATATATAGTAGGTTATAATTAAGGAGTGCTATGGCATAAGCAGGCTGAGCTTGACACAAAATCTTGTGTAGACATTTTTTAGCTAAAGTCAATATGGACATTACACACCTCGCTACCGTATATAAGGCAGGAGAACCATGTGCTTTGTTGCACCAAAAAGACCTAGAAATAATTTCATGAGATAACCACTCTTTGACTGCTCTGAACTCCCTTTTCCCCAACAATATTGTATTATGCATAATAATGCACCCTGAGTGGTTGTGTACACGGTCAAAGCTCAAGCGCACGTTTGGTGACATCATGTTGTTATTTCAGACCTGGAATGCTTGAGACAAAATCAACAGCACCTCTGCTGTTTGTAGTTGTTTCAGAACACGAATTCATTTTACACATGGGATGGGCAGGAGGGCGACGGCCCAGTGAATTGAGGGTCAAAGACTGCTGGCGGGCGAAAGGTATTTTTAAACTTTATTTATTACCAGTTCTGTGAAGTACAATAAGTATTTGATCGGTTGACACGATTAAATCGGCAACGAACGCTGCATAATCAACAGAATTCTTACCGATAATTTTTTTTTAATCATTAACATCGGCATTACGTTTACTAATAAGGAAGTATCATGACGTTCTGTAAATGTTTTTATCTTATTTACCCATGAAAACTAACACAAATGAAGCGTTCCTCTTTTTAGGTTATTTGCAGTTTGAACTCACACGATTTTTATGACGCGGTTTGTCTTTACCATGATGCACTTTTGTCTTTACTGTTATAAAGGTTATTTCAATGGGCCACCATCATTTGCTCTGTAAATAAAGATTGCCTTTACCATGCCTAAAATTTTAAATCATCAATAACCTTTTGAAAATGGGACTTTAAGCGTGGCTGTTTCAGCATGGGAGACATTTCCCCACCTACAACCAAGGCGGCATAAGGAAACAGTTAAATTAGAATGTATTTTTGTGTGTGTGTCTTCACTGTTATTAATAAAATTATATGAAAATGACCCACATTTGTCCAACGACATATGACAAAAACAGAGAAACTCCAACAATAAGCGAGTAACTTTCATTCGAAGCCGGAACATAACTGCAACCGAGAATCTGCAGTTCCTATGTGAACTCACAATGAAAATTGTGTATGCTCGTGGGTGTAAGTCTGTGTGTAGGTTGCGTGTGTGTCATAGGGGAAAGAGGAACGAGAAGCCGTTACCCAGCACCCAGATAATAACCTGGTTTTATAATATTGCATATCTATATTCAGGCCAATTCCCCCTGGGGTGGCGTGCCGGAATAATAACGCTGGCCATTTTACCCCTCCAAGCGGGTGGCCATTTTCTGCCCTAATTCTCAGCATGGACCTCTCGTCATTCCCAAGGTATCATGTAATGGATGCCGCAATGAGATGGAGAGACATTGCGGTGTCTGAAATGTGAAAAGCCTATTTGCCGACCTGGCCTGCCTCAACAGGGTGGCCGGTGGAGATACAGGAGCTGTTTATGCTTAATCCTCTTTGCAATTTCATATGTTGTTATTTCGGATGATTGTCTCTATCTACGGCAAATTGGCAAATTTAGAAAAAAAGGTACAAAATGGTGGAGAAAAACATATTCCCCCTCGCCCCCATTAAACCAGGTGCCATGAATGTTCTGAGAACTGATTTACTGATCACTAATGTTTCATACAGAGGACAAAAAACAATATTTTGTCAGCTAACAATTGAGTTTTCTTTACATCTGTATCAATGTAATGATCTGATAATCCTCATGTCTATAGAATGCAAGCAGAGTTTGAAAGTTGAGGGCCAGATGAGGAGATGTGGACAGCCCCACGACCAGTCAATTTCAATACAACTGCGGACAAAGAAAGGTTAGACTGCATAGTTTTCTCATTGTAGTCCCACTCAAAGAAGTGTACTGGGAGGCAGGCATATTTCTCCCGTTCTCTTTTTCTCTTCTGAACTCTAAATGCTACTCACTCATACTCTTCTTCCATCCTATCCCTTGCCTGCTCAATAATTCACATGCGTTGCTTTCTCTGGCCTTCCAAACCTTTTGAAAAGTAACCTACATCCAACAAAAACAACGTTATTGTTATCCCGCTGATGACACGTGTTTATTCCGGCCCGTTGCTCAGAGAGAAAAGGGGAAGGGAAGCCTTCTTCGCACTTCAGACATTATTGATTGTCATCGACACGTTGATAGCAGATGAAAAAAAGAAGTGCATTTTAGATATATCCACTTAGATTTGACCTGATATGTCACTTTGTATTTGATTGCACAATAGATTTTTTCACGCATACGAGGACTTTTACATACACCAAGATCTGATCGGTTGCCAGTGGGAAAAAACCTGTTTGACCGTATGCATGAACAGAACATTGTAAGTGGAGATGTAAAAAAAGTGCCCATACAATTGAGATTGATAAGAACAGAGTTCAAACCAAGCAAGCAAATCTTGTGAGAATTCAACTTAATGATCATCTGAATGATCAAAAACATTTTTTTTTTTTTTTTTTTTTTTGCATCTATGTGATGCCACCACAGAATGGGACTAGTGACGTAAAGAGGTAAACAAAGTCATGATAACCATCAAACAAGAAATGGACCTTACAGTTACATAGGAAAGGGTCTAGCAATCGTCAGTCTAAGCAATACAATTAATTATTTTTTCCAATCTTTTAAATTTCATACACCGCCATATCAAGCATAAAAACTTACAGCTGTACAGTTGATGAAGATTTTTGTCATAGTGTCAGTTTGAACCTGGAACAAATAGAATTCCTTTACATTATTCTTTACATTTGTTTAGAACAGGGTTATAATAGTTTTGGATTTGCCATTATAGTTAGTTTGTATTTTGTTTTGCCTTTTCTTTATCGAATTCAGTTAGTTTTAATTCGTTTAGATTTTTTTTTTTTTGAAATGCTTCATTTGAGCTTTTATTAGTTTCAGTCTGCATTGTGCTCCTTGATTGTGTATTCCCTCGCTTGGCGTTTCGGGCTGACTTGAGTGACGCGCGAAGAGCCACGACAGCACCTTTTTATTGGCTGCTTGCCCTATGATGTCGTTTCTAGGCGGCACACAGTGAAAGAACTACAATTCCCAGACGACTATTCAACCTTGCTTGTTCCGTAGGGCCGTATTGAAATAAATACGTTTAAAATCGACCCTGAAAGCAAACGTTTGAAATTAATTGACAAAGACAAAAACGGAGGACATTTTTGGTCTAGTTATAGTTACTTTTAGTGAATTTTATAAATGTAGCTTCAGTTATTATTATTATTTTTTGTCATTATTATTTTATTTTGTGTCCAAACATGTTATTTTCAATTTTAGTTGTGGTTATTTCGTTACTTTTCGTTTATTATAATAATCGTGGTTTTGAAATGACAACAAAAGGAAAGTCAACCATCATCAATCAGAATCGGAGAAGTTGAGTTCGACTTACAAGGTTCCACTGTCATGAATCACAATTTGTGATGTCCTCTGAGTAACTCCTACAAATGTTCAAACTGTGTCTTAGCAGTTGACCATTTTAGCAGTAATAAATAAAGTGTAATAAATGGTCCACCTGAGCTTTTGAAAATGGAGGAGGCTTAGAGGTTGCAGCGCAGGTCGTCAGAGAGAAGCTCTGTCCAAGACAATCATATAATGTATCATTCATGTTGTCAGTGTGCAGATGCTCCTCCCTCCTCTTCCTTCTCTCTCCCGCCCCTTTCACTCTGGAGTCTATCACAGCATCCCGTATAGGCCACGATGAAGCCCCCTTCTCTGCATCTCACTGCAGCCCCCCCCCCCCCCGATTGCAGGGGAATTACACATTTCAATGACATGTTCGCACGCACACGCACGGCAACTTTCGAATGCTGCCGCGAACGACGAAAACACGACCACAAATGTTCCTGTTGACTCCCGAACAGCCCCTGGAAAGGAATATTTTGGCACTTGCATATTCTCGTAATCCTCCCACAGACATCAAGGACATAATAGTATGGTATCCCTTTTCATCAGGGGAACCAGTTTAGCGGCAGGCCTATTAATTTGCGGCCCCATTTTATTCATCTTGGACTGCTGCGCAACGGGGTTTTACAAAGAGCGAGTGCTGCCTCTGAATCATTTGACCCCTGCGATTTGCTAATGAATGCTTGGAGCAATCACCATTTCCCAGAAAATGGACAAAAATGATCCCTCATCTGTAAACCTAATCACTTACTGCCATTATCGTACATATGTCGGGTGCTTGTGTGTGTGTCTGTGTGTACTAGGTGACTGTCTGATTGCCATCCATGAAAAAAAAAATTGTTGTTTGAAATGATCCCGTGGGAGAAGAGATCGTTAATCAAGATGAAGCAGCGTTGAAGTGGGAACCTTTTTTTACATTTTTTTTTTTTTTCAGTCATACAAAGGTAAGGACGAAGATGTTGCAATGTCAACTCGGCACGTAATAATGTCTTATTGCATCCAGATCACTTTGGCAAAGACTGAAGAGTGACAAATTTATCAAGAATGGAGCAGATCGTCGGTACTTTGGACATTGACTGTCATGAGTCCGATTCCCCAATATGCTCATAAGGATTGTGTTTTGCTTGTGAAATTTGTTCTTGTTGAATGTGGCCCAATGTTTTGATCACAGAACTGACATTTTTAGCACTCAATTAATCTGTTCTTACACTATGTCTATTCCTGTGTTGTAAAACACACAGCAATGATTAGTCTGTTACAAGATCTATCGAATAACTGTCATCGCTTCTGTCTTTTAATATGAAAATTAATTGAACATGAGAGAAAATTTAATTTTCGTATTAAATGCTATTATTTATTATATGAAAGAGTACAGTTGATACAGGTTTTCCCTTTATTCAAGTACACTGCCTTTGGGACATTTTATCGATGGTTTCCCCCCAGTAGGTAGGTCATCATGAATGCTGTCGCTCCTATTAAAACTAAGACAATCTTGAGGCGACCTTGAACACCGTGGAGGAGCACAATGATGGTAAAGACCTCTAAATCAAAGTGTAGGAAAGCAGAACGTAGGTGGACAAAAAGTAAACTCTAAATTGACTATGACCTCTACAGACAAAGTCTTTGTAATTTTAACCAATAGTTAGTCAGGGCGAGACAGCAACACTTTTCTGAAATCATCAGTAAGACCTTCAACAATACTCGCACTCTGTTTGCTGTGGTTGACAAGCACGCAACCCCCCCCCCCCCCCCCCCCCCCCCGAATCAGATAGCTCCAGAACTCCTAACAGCAGATAAATGCAATGAATTTGCTTGTTATTTTAGTAAAAAATATACAATCCATCAGGTTAAACATTAGCACAAATCAGAAAAATGATAAAATGATACTACATCTGAAGCCACCCAGGAAAAACTCTATTACCATGTCGGAATTTGATACAGTTGACCGAGAAACTGTAGAGAAAACGGTTCAGCAGCTGAAACCATCAACGAGCTTTCTTGACTCAATACCATCCGGCTTTTTCAAAGCTATTGCGAAGTCCGTGCTAGCTGATTTGCAGCAAATAATCAATTGCTCACTTCAGTCAGGCGAGTTTCCTAAAGCTCTTAGTAGCTGCCATTAAGCCTCTGCTAAAAAAAAAATAGAACGCTCGACGCTTCCATGTTAGCAAGCTATAGACACATCTTAAATCTAGTCAAAGTATCATTAGCATTATTTTCGTTCAAGTTACTTTTCAATTCCCACTGCCTAAGAGTTCCTGACTCAAATCACACCTAACATAACACACTTCCACCACAAAGATAAAGTCCAAAACAAAGCAAAACAGACAGTTGTCACTCTATTTCATATCCACATCTTGTCATTTTTTATCTTCCCATTGAAGTCTTTCCACTTAGTTTTTACTTCCAATAAACAGCACAAAGAGTTGGCGTCGAAGCCACTTGAGAGAGAAGTCTGTGCACATGCCTGCACCTGAGCGTGCACACTCACACACAAGGGACAGCGAGGCGGCAAAGGTCACACTGAAGCATTTCGGGGATAAACTGAGTCACTCGAAATCCCATCTCCAATGGCCAAATCAGATCAGTGCTGCATATGTGGACACGAAGCTGCAAAGCAACAGGGAGGGAAAGGACAAGAAGAAGAAGGTAGAGGATTTGAATGAGAAAATTACATTTTCTTGTCTCTGCACCGTGAACAAAGAGAAATTCCACAATAATCGGCTTTTCCATCACACACACGTCACTATGCTATGGAAGTGAAAAGACAGATAGATACAGCTGCCCCCAACACCCACTATTTTGCTGTTGCCCTTTACATAACTGTCAACCCTTTGTCCTTCTTTTGCAAACTTGTGATGTTTGATCAGGTGACGTGATGTTTTGCTCTGCACAGGATCATGCAAGTCAAGACAGTATATGTTAGCATGCAAACTCCACACAGGAAGCCCTGGGCCAACATTCAAACACTGAACCGCAGAACTGGGATGGATGTGCTCACGAGGCCACCGTGCTGCCATATCGCTTTGTAATTAGACTCAATGTTACTGTATTAAAACACACCGTAATTGTAGTGAATCATATCGTATCTTAATTCTGGATCTCATGCATGCCAATGGAAAGGGAGCCTTCCTCCTTCCTCAGGGAAATCCACAACTTCATACATCTTGAGACCACCAACAGGCCGCTGGGAAAATATTTGGTGGTAAACATAAGAACTGTGAGAGTTTGGTCTCAAAATAGTGGCGGCGCTGCATGAGTGTTTACTTGTCACTGACTGGTTTTGTATTTAAAGAATTATATTTTATTGAGACAAATTGTTATTATTATTATTATATGTTTTATGTTCGACCTTTCATTGACCATACTTTGTTGTAGCTGTGGTTGTTTTTTTTAAAGTGCTCTGTAAATAAAGTTGAGTGGAGTTGTGTTCATTGGACTCAGTGATATCACATCCTATGAGGATTAGCTTTCGACATATCATGAATATACTGTATGGTGTCACTGGCAGTGCTAGCCATGGCCTCAGTGATGGAGAAGCACAACCCTAAGAAATCAATTGCGAATGGAAGTTGACATTTGTTCGTGTTTGTTTTCACACACTCTCAGGACAATATACGAACCGGAACCCCTTCGTACACTTACCCTCTGCACCACGGCGCCCCAAATTGCATTTGTAGACGTAGAGGCGAACTCTGCTAACAAACAGTGGGTTTTCTGAAGTGTTTCTGAGCGTACGTGGCAATTACACAACGATTTTTAATGCCGTTCTGCATTGTTCACGGGAATACAATGTTGGTTTTCGGCCTTGCCGCTTATGTGCGGAGATTTCTCCAGGTTCTCTGAATCTTTTGATATTATGGATCGTAGACGATGAAATCCCTAAATTCCTTGCAATTGTACGTTGAGAAACATTGTTCTTAAACTGTGGGAATATTTGCTCATACAGTTGTTACCAAAGTGGTGAACCTCACACCATCCTTGCTTGTGAACAACTGAGCATTTCGGGGATGCTCCTTCAAAACCCAGTCATGACACTCACCTGTTTCCAATTAACCTGTTCACCTGTGGAATGTTCCAAACCGGTGGTTTATTTTTTATTTTTATATAGCATTCCTCAACTCTCAGTATTTTGTTACCCCTGCCCCAGCATTTTGGGAACATGTTGCAAGCATCCAATTCAAAAAGTTAGAATATTTACAAAAAAAGAAAACATGAAATAGCTTGTCTTTGTAGTGTATTCTACTGAATATACAGTAGATTGAAAATGATTTGCAAATCATTGTATTCTGTTTTTATTATCGTTTTACACAATGTCCCAAATTCATCGGAATTGGGTTTGTAAAAGAGGAGTAGAAAGGAAAATGATAAAAGAGGAAAAAGAGCTTAAAGACATACTGATTCTAAGAACTATCAATACTGTTAGTGTTATCAGCGTTACAGTGGGGAGGAAGCTTTAGTAAAGCTGTCTTTCTTTCACTCCCAACATCAGCACTTTATAATCCCCATTTGGGAATCAACACACCTATGTGAGTGTGTTACGTTTGTATTTGAGTACTTCTGTGCACCCTTATGGGAACGTGCACCTGTGTTCATAATTGTGTTTCCTACCCACCTGTGAGTGTGTATGTATGTTGTGTCAAGATTGGGTCACCTTGCATCCATCGTTTTCCTTTTTTGAGACCCCCTGCAAGGATAAAAATCACCCTGTGAACTTAATCCAGGCTTATATCTTCTCCTTCATCCTAACTCACAAACACACACACACACACAAGTGCAATAGTCGGCAAACCACAAAAGACGAACACAGACACCTCACTGTTGGAGGCATCAATAAGCACATACTGTATAAACATGATAAGGTAAGGTCTAAAAAGTATGTTGAATGTACAGAAATATTTATTTCATATCTGAAAAAAAAATACTATTGTGGAGGTGTTGGAATTGATGAAACACAAGTCAAAGATGAGTTGAGTCAAACGTTTATGTTCTACTTAACAAATGAACAACAGTTAGCCTGAGCAACGATCAGTGTAAATGTTCTCAACACATAACCCAGAAGATACTCCTCGCCACTCGGTATGGGAAGTCTCTCTTCGTAATAATCGGAAGCCATGTCCCTCTGCAAGTCATACTCCTGTGGTGAAGGTAGCTGTTATAGGTTCCCGGAACAGCTATAATCCCCTATAACAGCTACCGGAAGCTACATGTCTGTAATACATGAAGGTAGCTGTTATAGGGAGGTAGCTGTTATAGGTTCCCGGAAACAAAAACAAAAACGTAACACCTAACAGTGAACGCAGCGTGGCCGAATCTGGCAGCCAAAACAGCTACGGTGTCCAGGGCAAACAGAGTCCGGAGAAACCAGGATGGGTCGCCACCCACGCCAAAGTTCTTAGCCCCAGCCTATTGTACACAGAAGGGCCCATGGTAGGGGTGCTGCAGCAGTGTTCGATGGTCATCGTGGCGGATGAAAAACACACTTGGCCGACAGCAGATCCTTGGGCATGTAGAATTGGGGGAGACAATGGTGCAATGTCTGAATGGGAATGAAAGTGTGTGTGCGTGCGTGTGTGTGATATATATATATATATATATATATATATATATATATATATATATATATATATATATATATATATATATATGTGTGTACATACACACACACGCACACACACATACACTTACACACACACGCACACACATACACACGAGGGCTACCAAACTTGTTTTCACAGCAGGTCACATTGTAGTTATGGTAGTCAGGGGGCGAGTTAAAATGGTGAAAAGCATATAAATGTGTAAGGGTCATAGCAGTATGCCAAAAATCACAGTTCAGTACAGACTTTGGCTTTAAGTTGTATTTTTGGGTTCAAATTGGTTGGAAGAGGCTTGTCAGATGCCAGTGGAAGTTGTGTTTGTTCTGTGCTACTTTGTTTTTTATCTCCTAGCCAGAAGCTGAGCTCCACTGTTTGTTTACGGACTGGGCATGTGGCCAGAGCTCGAGGTAGTTACACTTCTTCTGTCTTACCTAGTATGTTCTGTGTGGGAACCCTAATAATTGCACAACAATATTCCATATGCTGCTGGATTTGGGTAGTAGCATTGTTATGGCTAGTTCTGAACAGAAGTCAAGGACAAATTGCAGCAAAGATTTTTTCAGGTCACATGAAATGACATGGAGGGCCAAATCTGGGTCCCAGGTCATGAGTTTGACACCTGACCATCTAATTCCCAACTGGAACACTTACAGTTTCGACTGACTTGAAATGCTTTCTGTTCGCAACAGTTGAGAAGCGAGTGGCTGGACCTGTCAGTTCCAGTGGACAAAGTGTCCCGGTGTGACAAGGATGCACCATACACTGCCTTAACCTGACCACAGACATGTTTTCATTCAAAGGGGAATAAAGCAAGTTGTAAAACATACAGTAGCCATTCTGCAACTATTTTGAGAGGAAAATGGGGTAAGACCATCAAGAAAAGAAACCTGATTTAAAGTGAAAAATAAATGAATATTGCTGCAGGAATGAAAAACATAATCAGACAAAGAGCTGAATGGTCATTGATTTCAAAATCACACTAGGCCCCCTTAAAGGCGCAGAGAACATCCACCGAATTATTGACCCTGACCCTACAAATACGCTCATATTCATATCGGTACACCATCTGAGACGTTGTGAACAGCCTCATTTCAAATGCCACATACAATATTCATTATCTCTCACCTGGGAATTATATTAGGAGTGTTTTATATAAATACAAAAATAAATCTACCAAAGTCTAAATTGTCAAAAATCGACAATAAAGTTAAAGTTTGCACATAGTAAGTATTTCATCTACAGGATTCCAGATAAATGAATGAATATGTCTATGCTTGTACAACGGCAAGTTTTTACCTGTAAAATGCATGTTGGCCCCTTTTTGTCTTCCTGTCCTTTAACACCAGCGGCATCCCCTCCCCTGCCTCCAGTCTGTCCAAACCTGTTTGAAGTGGCTATTAGAGCCCAAATCAAAGTCTGCCCTTTTTGAATATTCACCAACAGTCTGCTGGCCTTTTGTGAGCCCCCCGGAATAAAAATAATCAAAATCAGAACGGACCTTCATGTACAATAATACTCTGTCTTCTCCGGCTTCCGCTGTCAAAGCCATTTATAATTCATGCACTCACACTGATGGGTCCGGTGCACATTTAAGAGGTCCACTCCACACAGTTCATCAATATTTGCTCGCCAGGTAGGGGAGTTTATTATTGTACGGTGTTCATGCCAGTATGACGTAAACACTGTTTGATAATTATGAGGACTTCAAAAACTTTTTAGCCTCCCACCCTTGCTCTGTTCTCGCTGTTATTAATTTCAACACTAGCAGTTTCATCCCTCGCCACAGGTGTTTGTTTTACAATAAAAGGTCATCCTCATTTGTCCGCAGTCATAAAAGGGACCACTGTTGGGGCTGAGGTCAGACAACCAGACAGACAGAAAAGTAGACCGACGGACCGAGGGATGGTTGGCGCTCAGGATGCAGAGGGGGGCGAGTAAGAAGGGACACAGAGATAAGATGGTAAGATGAATGCACATACAGGTATTGGCCAAAGGAGAGCGAGATGGCCATGGCTGGTGATGGCAAGAGGGTGGACTGATAACTAATCACGCTATCACCTCAAGTCTTCTCCCTCCTCTGCGCGCCTTCTTCACCTCCTCCATGTTCCTTTCCAGCGATGATTGACGAGGGCACAGTGGACTGAGGTTGTCTTGGTCCCCAGATTAGAAAGCCCTCAAACAAATGAAGCCTGGAAATGGTCCCCGAGGGAGCTGGGAGCCACAGGTAGACAGACAGGACACACACTTTAGCTTGAAGACACAAGAGGATAGGGGAAAGCTTGCCCCAGACGCAGAAGAAGGAGGAGATGTGAAATGATGCGCATTTATGGTTTACGGGTATATAGTAGGATCATAAAACTGGACAACACGGTTTAGTACACTATAGTGAATACTCAGAAGTAAACCCAAATGGTTGTATAAAAAAACAAAAACAAAAAAACAAAAAAAACATTTTGATGTCATTGTAATGAATAATTAATTGTCAAGACTTCTTGTGTGCATATTGTCAATAATGTAAAAATGACACTTGGAAACCACCTGTACTGTTAATAAAACATTTTAAGAAGAATGCATTATTTTGAATACAAAATTATTGTATGTTGTCATGATGACAGGATCCGAACAATCCTAACAACGGTCTCCCTAAAAAGTGGGATGGAATGACACGAGGAGTGACAAGTGTAAAGGGAAAAAAAGAGCCTTTTTCATGGCTTTTGTGTCTCTGCAATAGGGATAAGATACATTTATCAGAGGCAAAACATCACCCAGTACCAACACCCCCAGCACATTAAAAATCCAGCATCTCCACCTCTTGAAAAATGCTCGTCTTCAACCAGAGCCCTGCTGTTTAAAATTCAAGTGTAAGTGGAGGGGAGGGAAAAAAAAGTGTTGATATATGAGCAGATATTAGGAAAAAGTTTGATTTTATAGATGTCCTGTGACCCGAGCATGAGTGCCCTCCATTTTCCCGAATGGCGCGGGCCCAGGGTTTTAATGGAGTCTCTACGAGTCATATATCAGCACAGCTTGTCTCGTAAAGCTCTCCTCGGACCGACCTCGCAAAGCACCTCCACCTTTATCGGGACACTTAGGGAGGTTTTCACGAGCAGAAAATAGATGTATTATAATTGTAATATAGTCAGCCGGAGGGAAGAAAAATGAGGATAGTAGGTGGAAGATTCTGTTTTTTTTTTTTTTATCATTCACAGTTTTGGGTGCAGCTTCTGCTCTGTATCAAATTCAGCTTCATTCTCCCCTCCCGCCTCTTCCTCCTATGTCTGTGGAGTGTCACAGTGCCGCAGCTAGTCAACATGACACTTTTTAAAGTTTTTGCAAGGAGGCTGACGGAGCACAGGAGAGATTAACCTAGTTGCCTGCAATAGCACCTGTCCCTCACCTCGCTAATGCTTTTCCCTTAAAAGGGCAACAAACACTGGCTGTGTAGATTCTGAACCTGTAAAGTGTGTGACCGTTGTAAATACCACAAATTGGGTGAAAGAACCTCTCTCTGAATGTTCTGAACTCCTGTTTCAATGTCAGTTTTATATAGAGCAGAATAATGCTGCGTTTGAAAGACTGAGTGAAGCTAAAAAGCATTCAAATGAAACACTGAAAAAGAGTTTAACACTATAGCTTCACAATTCAGTCCTACATTGTTCTCAGTCTTTGCAGATGTTTTCAGTAATTATCTTCAAACATATATATGGTATTTAGAAACAACGCTGAGTTTGAAATACTCCCTCTGCTTATTTTGTTTTATTTTTTCATGATCTTGATGGCACGGTGAATGACCCGTTAGCACATCTGCCTCACAGTTCTGAGGACCCGGGTTCAAATCCGGCCTCGCCTGTGTGGAGTTCCCGGGATGGGGGGGATTCACCCGGTGAGGACATCTAATAACTAACCAGGAGAACAAGATGAGAGGGGACCAACTAAATGGCAAACTTAAACAACATTCCAGCTACACCTAGCTCCGTCTCTATTTAAGGAAGCCCAACACGACACCAACTAAGAGAAATTGGGAATACATAATGCAGACCTCCGCCTCAGTGGCTAATCTGCCCTGCATTATTCCGCTGAATACAACACTTGAGATTCTCCCATCCCTTGAAATATAATCCTTCATAATCCAACATTTTAACCACATTTTGCTGCAAAGACATACATGTCATGATCTTTTCATTTTTAGGAATTTGGACTTTTGGAATTACCTGTTTTTGTCCACAATTCTACCAGGTTCGGGTGAAAACAGGTGTTTCCTGTATAGTCTTCTAAAATATTCCCAGTGGTGTTACTTACTAATTTTGACAGCTAAAAGAAACATTTATGTATATTTACCATAACAGGAGAAAGCAAAGGGAAACATATATATTTGGCGACATACTGATCAAGAAAGCTCCAGTGGAATAGCGGAGGAGTGGCTGCCGCACTGTGTTGCATCTGAAGTAAATAGCGACCGACTAGTGGGGCGCTCTTTAAAGCACGCAGTGCCCCCCAGTCAGAGCCTGTTCTTCATCAGTCAGAAAGGCAGAAATGAGAAATGCAGCTAAGCGATGCTTTAGAAGGCAAAGTTCAGTAATTGGGAATGACAGACCCACACAAAGCATCCATCACTCTTGACCTTTCCATTTCTGTTCATGCTTCTCTTTTCCCCAGGTTTCTTTCTCTCTCTCTGCATCCAAGACAAGGACGTCAAACGCAAAAGGAAGAATTGAGAAACGACTGGATTTAATTGGTCTTTGAAAAGGCGCATTGTGATGCCATTAACCTGGACTCACTTTGAAGCTGAAAAGAAATCAAATGAATGGATGCTGAGGTTAAGATAAAGCAGCCATACATTGGAACACATCATGGCTTGAGGAAAGTTAAATACATAATAAAACATTTAGATTAAAGCGCGACATGGTTCATGGAAAGTTGACAGCGACCTTTTTCTTGTGCCACTTTCCTTAAATGGCCGTGCACAAGAAACATGCTTTCCTTCTGTCGCCACCGAAACACACAAACCTCACATCTGGACTTGTGTTTAATTTCACGTCAAAGTGCGGACAGGAAGCACCTGTCGAGATGAAATCCTACACAAGACTGAAAGCGATCGAGGGAATGAGGAAAAAATGGAGGAAGAGACGAACATAGAAAAGAAAACTATGAATCCATCACTTGTGAAATGTGTGCCACAGACGTCGTATTAGAAGAAATGTCAATAAACAGTCCCAGAAAAAAAACAAATTGGTTTGGAAACATCAAGTCATTTGAAATTAACCAAATTTCATGCCTTCTAAATGTTGTCGCACAGGGACTGAATGCGGGTCATTCTTTTTCTCTGAGGCACTGAAGGGATTGGGGGAGCAATTACGTACTGCGGTAGAACTTCCAGATGTGGGATTATTCTTGCCCTCACATTAGCAGATTAAAAGATCACTGTCTGGATAGAACTATTCACTTTTTAGCAGTGCAGACATTGATATTTACTACAGCTTGATTTTCTAATGAAACGAGTTATATATTCGAAGAAAATAAAGTAAAAACAAAACGGTCTCACTACTATTGAAAATATACTGTATCTTTAAAAACACAATCACTATAACACATCATTTGCATCTAGGACAGCATTGATCCATGATATGATATATCAGTCCTTGAAAATTTGAATTTGAATGCAAATCCACACACAAGCAGCATATCGAGCGGCTTAACATAGTACATTTGAAATAGACTCACTTGAGGCTTCTTCATTTGTTAATTCAAATACATTGAAGATGGTGCCAGAGATAACAAATTAAAAAAGTTTACTTTTAGGCCACTCCGCATTTCTGCCAAAGACTTTGCCTTCATCAAAAGACTTAAATTATATACACAGCGGAAGGGGGTACTGACATTTTCTCAATGATCCAGACTTATCTGTAATAGGGTTGCGGTTTTAAAAGGGATTATTGCTTTATTGAAAATAAGGTTGCCGACTTCCAGTGCAGAATATGTTTGTTACAAACGTCGCATTGCATATCTCACATCAACAATAGGTCACACATGATTCCTTTCTACCTCGAGAGTAATTGGAGAATCAAGCCTCGAATCAAAGTTCATATTAAACGTAACAACTGACAATATCTGACAAACAAAATGTGTCCTTATTTCACCATAGTTAGAAATTCCCTCATTTCCATTCAATCTATTATATACAGTGCTACGAACGAATGAGTGCCAATTCGGATTCATTCACGGGTTCCCTTGAAAAACATGAATTCCGAATCATAATTTTCGCATTTGAATGAAAACGTATCAAAGTTTGATTTTGACAAGAGCTGGAATGCTGCAAAGCCATGCGGCAACTTCCCTTGTTTACTTCCGCCACCGTTTTAACTTACTGTGCACGTGCAGTTGTACATTAGCCATGACCGTTGTCTAGCAGCTAAGCCAACTAGCTGGTTTAGTATAAGCAGATGTAGTAGCCAACGTGCATTTACGCATTTTACGTCACCGAGACTGGCTTGAAACAGACCACGGCCACGATGCGGTGAGAGATCCTGGTTAAAGTAATCCATTTTCAACTAAAAAGAAGTGCTTTGGCAACAGCGTTTTGTGGAGGGAAAGGTGTTTGCTCACACCAGCCAAAATGTGTCTTTTCTAGTGTTGTGACAAAATCTGGGACCCCCCAAAAAACTGTGACCAGGACTTCACTCGAGGGCTATAGATAGTTGTCAAATAATGAAATCAGATTTTTCATTTGTCGGGCAATGGCATGTCTTTATTTCAGAATAGTCCGAGGGGTTACAATTCGATTGTGATTCTCTAGTCATTCGTTACTGTCAATGCGAACAGCGATTAGGGACTTAGACAGCGAGTCAAAGCTCTAATTATATGTTTAGATACTGCCCTGTATTCACAACTGGGGGTACAATGAATCAGCTACAGAGCGAAAAGTTGTGCCTCCTAGTGACGGTGACCACATAGGACTTTGGTCAACGATTGAAAACATGAACAGCAGCAATTAATCCATTAAGTTTACATTTTAATATAATTTCTGAATATGTGGTGGAAGAATCCCACCTGGATGTTTTGAACTCCTATTCGGATGCACAGTAGCTCAACATCCCACGGTTGACGTCAACACGCCTCTGCTGGTTGAATTCAAGCAGTGCACTCCAATTTGTCTCACTTCTTTCAAAATGCGATTAATCAACAATCAATTTGAGACTATCAACTGAATTCTAGACCTTATGCTCATTCCTAATGCGGAAACTTCACAGGCCACTTTGCTCGACCACAAGCTAGAATTGATCAGTGCTGGAGCTAGTAGTTGTAGACTGAGCATTAAAACAAATTGCCAATTTGCGTCATGACCACTGTTTAGCTTTACAGTTGTCAACATGCTTCTGTGAAGTTCTGGTATTTTCTTTTCCAATAACTTAGTTCAAACAATTTGACAATCATTCATGTGTGCACAACCCCCCCCCCCAAAAAAAATAATAATTTGAAATTCAATCTCCAAATGTAAACAAAGGTATAAGTATTTAGAAACCTTTATTTTATCATGCATGTTTCCTCTAATCTTTGTTTTATGGCTTCATTTCCCATGGTGTCACTGAAATACTAGTTGATCCTCAGCCAAAATTTGTGAAATGACTGCTTTCCTGTTCCCACAATGAGCTCAGAGACACAGAGACTTTCTGACATTCAAAATTGCTAACATGCAGCTTCAAAAAGTTTGGAATAGTTCCTTGTGCAAAACTATTGCCTTGTAGATCCCTCTGAGGGAAATCTTATTGATTTATTTATGTTTTTTATGTAGCAAAGTCAGAACATATCTGTTAATTGATATGGTCAGAAGTCAAGTTTGCGCTGCAGGTTATGTGGCATCTCGAGAACAGATGCCAGCTGTGGGCCACATATAACCCTGTTCCACTCCAATGTACAGCTGCAGACCATAAAGCTAAGGTGTGCCAGAGAGTGTTAAGCTCACGACATGTACTACAGCTGATGTCTGACAGCTGCAACCTTGGCTCCAAAGGCTCTGCTTGATTATTTTTAACATACTGTATAACCTCTTTATCACTTGCGTTGGTATGATGTGCATGTGATGCCGTTGAATCACAAGAAACCAATCCGATGACTTTCACAATTCAAGAAACCAAACAGTAAGTATTTACATGATGCCATTATATATTTGGATGCCAAAAGGAACACTTTTGCGCCTTAGTCTGTGCCCCCAAATCTTGATACCTTTTGTTTTTTGCTTGCCTACCTCAACAGCAACTTACTGCATTATCCCGCAGCCTCCGGGATACTAACCGGAACGTAACATCCATCCATTTTCCGTACCGCTTAGCCTCACTAGGGTCGCGGGCGTGCTGGAGCATATCCCAGCTGACTCTGGTACACCCTGAACTGGTCGCCAGCCAGTCGCTCCAGAACAAAAAGTGATAATTATCTCAGATTTAAATGACTCCACAAATATGAACAAACGTTAGTGCAATGATAATTAGATGAGAAGCCATGATGATCATGGTCATCTGCCTTTCCTCCCTTTGTGTCTTTTCTTTCATCCTTCAAGGTCAAGCGTCAGAGTGTGCATGCATTTCACTGCTTCTTTGTCTATTCAGATAAAATTGCTGTATTCATCGTGTGTCAGATAAACCTCAAATGGGGAGTGGGGAGTGAGGGGAAATGGCAGGAAAAAGGAAGAGGGGGAAAGTGGAAGAGGAAAAAAAACCCAGTGCTATCACAGCGTCCTCCAGTCTGCCCCTTTGCCTGTTTTTATCTGGCCATGACAAATTCCAGCGTTCACTCTCTCCTTTTTACTCCACATTTTCTCTGGACCTTATCTACTGTCTCAGCACTGCCTCACTTGCCATTTTAGAATAATGTCCTGCCATGTCTCTAATGGCATTGGCTTTGTGCTTCAGATTACCTTGGGATTTTTAGTCCTCATGCCCTCCCGACCTAAACACACCGACTCGGGAAGGAAAATCTGAACATTCAATTCTGAAATGTCATTAAACGTCAGTTGACTGGAGCACATTTATTCCATATTGTAATGTGATTTCCTCCAATGGAGATACAGCTTTCCATGAGGTATCACATTCACGATCTATACTCTTATGAGCTCCTTAAAGTGTGACAGATCTGTCACCACCCAGCTTGATCCATCTGTCTTAATCACATGCTAATTATCCCGTCATCACACACAGGACAATAAGGACATTAGGCAGCCTTGAGAAAGGACCCCCTACCAAGCGGAGGATCAATGGTCTGGCCTGATGAAAGGTGGACTATGCAGCTGATGGTTGAAGGCAAAGAGGGAGCGATTGCTATTGATTGTGCACACACATCATCGACTGTACCCAACTCAGTTGCTTGAGTCACATGCATGTCAAAGAAACAACGTGAGTGAGGTTAAATTTGGAAGTGGAAAAGGTAGCAATAGTGATGACATCATATTGCACTGCGATTTGGATGCAGTGACAATTTACACCAGACATAATAACAATGTAAAAGAGAGCACGGTAGGCGCACACCTTTTTTTTTTTTTTTATGTCCCTTCAAACATGCAATCAGTCATAAACCCAGTATTCTGATTAGATTACTTTTATTGGATTTATTTCATGCAGTATATTGAAAAAAATAATTTTCTTTTAAGTGCCCGGAGTGATCCGCAGGTCCTGGCGACAGGCCAACTTCACACTGACTCCCCTACATCAGTGGCTCTCAATCGTTTTAAGGTCCGTGACCCCCACACATTTTTGACTCACCCCGAGGACTCCCTGACCTCAACAATGCAAATGTAGGCGAGACACCTTCTTAAAATGCAATGAATTACACTTACACAAACAGATGGAATTAGAGGGGGAAAAAGTCCTGTACACTCTGTAGTTTAGGTAGATAGGTACAGTAGATCTGTCGCTTTTGAGTAAAATAATCTACAAATGTCATAGGCTCTTTTTAAAAAAGTATTTTATTTTCACGAACCCCTTGGAATTGCACCACAGACCACCAGGGGTCCAGGGTTGCTAAACACTGCCCCACATAAGGCATTTTCAAATTCAAAAGTGTGCTTTAACTTTTTTATGAACTGAAATGACATTCGCAAGTCTCAAGAAAAGTATGTTTCCAGGATTTCCTGCAATGTCAGTGAATATTACCTCTTTCATTCCCAGTTTAGATGCGGTGGAATTGTGCCATACGCCTGGATGAGAGAATACCTACAGATAAAAAGAGTTGAAGCCCAGCCACGTAAAATAGGACTCGTGCACAAACGAGAGAGTATGGGCCATTGTGCGGAACCTTTAAGGATAAGCACGATTCGCTTGGGGACTGTATTTCCAAAACATATTGATAACAAATCACTGAAGCTGACACACAGTCTGTTCCACGGTCAAACTGCCATTATTGAATAAATAATATTCATGAAAGCACAATTTTTGATGAACATTTTTATCAGTGTAAAATACCTAAAAACAACAAAATCTGAACAACGATGGATGATGAAGGTTAAATTGTTTGGAATATGTGGGGCAAAAAAAGCAAAAGAAAAATGCAAAATGCATCCCCACAGTTAATCCACTCATGCATTATCAAGTAAGTTTGAACCTCCAAGTTGCGTTTTATATCAGAGGCAGATTATTTCTCGATTTTTGGTGCCAATTCAGAATTTAAAGACTTCAGAAGCATTCAACTTCAGACGTTCCACAAACTAACCTAATGACACAGCACGCTTGTTTTGAATCACAATAAAGACCTGCCCCAACTAAGCTTGCAGTGAAAGCAGTAACGTTTATATGGAGATGGCATCAGTAAATACTACGAGATGCTCTTTTCTCTCAGATTTACAATTACACGGTGAGGTCATATAGTTTTATTTGAGCATTCGGTGTGATGAGATAGAATTGAGGCCTTTGCTGTGCAAGGAACAGTAATACGATTGTCAGTGGGAGTGAATGACTCCGATCACAATGTGGCAACAATCAACCCCCACCGTGCTGCACATCATACAGGCTGCTGTGACAATTCACGTGTGTGTGAAGGATGAACTCCTGTACCCATACTTCCCTTGTCTTTTATGAATTCCATATACTGCGTGCATATTCTTATTCGTGTCTATGTAGTCTGGCATCACTTTAAAACACTTTGAATCCGGCCAAAAGGCCCACCGGAGTCACTTTAATTGTCAAACGCATGTTGTGATCATAAATGCTGTGCTGCGTGCTGGTGCTTGAAATCATGGACGCGTCTATTTCTCCCCTCTCTTACTGTCTTCCATTGCGAGTTGGTCTCAATTTGCAATAAAAAAAATAAGAACTGCAGTGAAGACACTGCCACAGCCAATGATAGCTTTTGCCTTTATGTTTTGCATTTTTCCCATCCTTTCTGACGTTGCAGTGAGTGACTTTTAATCTAATAAACATTGCATGAGCCCACTGACCAGAACAAAGGGGGAAAAGGGGGAAACGTCTTTCTCACCATCTATCACATCATTCTTGTTAAAAGAAAAGGGGGGTTGATGCTCAGTGCAGGGAAAGGGTAGGATATAAGGTTTCATGGCAAGATTGTAAAATTACTGAGGAATAAACGCCATTCATTTCACATGACATCACCACCTCCTGAGGATGTGAGCTTCAGTGGCTTCAAAAGGGGGGCACAATGTTTCCTTTAGTGGGATGTGCTTGGACATCAAATACAGCCAAACAAAGAAGAACTTGACTGTGCAAAAAAACAACATAAATTCTCCTGGCAGATAAGATTGTGTGGCCTAACTGAGTTGCTTAGCAAAACAGCAGCACTGAAACAGTACTCCTCAGGTTTTTGTTGTTGTTGTTGTTAATGCGATATTAATTGTACTTTGCAGTTATGTTTATATGTTTATTTTTGACAAATACATTAGTTGGTTTGACTTAACTACAAATCTCACTCAAAATGACCATCTCCGCGCCCTTGTGGTCAAGCGAACACACAGCCGTAGATGCCCATAACCTAGCAAAGCTTGCCTCACGACTGTGGCACACTGCGCTTGATTTACTAAGATCCTAAAAAGCGGGCTTTAAATTGAGAGTTTACTCTACCAGATTGCGAGAGCTCTTGGTGGATGTGTTGCACATGATTTACTAAGATTGAGAGCTTTTACACAGATCCCAAATAGCGGACGCTAAATTGCGTGCTCACTCACTAACAGATTTCAGAATACTGTTGATAACGGGTGTAAAAGTGGTCAAGGGCGTAGCCATCATTTCAGAAGTTGGGGGACAAACTTTTATGAGCAAATGATCATCCTCTCCAGAAAGAACTAAATAACCAAACTGTCACTCAGATTGAGGCAGGGGCGGAGGCAGGGGTGGCTGTGGCCAAAGGGTGGCCACGCGGATGGCCACCCCAATGGCCCCCATCACCCAGTGCGTGGTGACTCAATGGCCAATTTCCGATCATCAGCACCCCCTCCTTTGACAAATGCCTTTTAAGGGACAAAAGGTTGATCAGTCCCCCCTTCCCACCGTGACGATTGTTTTTCATGGTCACCATGCTGAATGTTGGGCCGCCCCACCGAAATATTCTTGGCTCCGCCCCGGGATTGAAGTAGAACACAATGACAGTAAAGCATAAGTAGCCAGATCAGTGAACAATGGCAACGCTGAACACAACAGTTTAGTCAAACATTATTCTTGCCAGCAAGCTTATTGAACACAAAATAGAAAGGAAGTGCAAAGGTTTTGAACCACTTTTTAAATGTCATTTCAAATAGGCCTGAGCCTCTGATTTCAGCCACACAAATGTTAATATTTTCTGCTTTCCTTAGGCCTTCATGAAAGTAGACAAACTTACACTTTCATTTCACTCAAAAGCAAGACATTTTTGGACATTAGCTTGACTTTAGGAAAACTGATCGACATTTTTGCCTGTCTTCTGACATGTTTTTCAATCAAATACAACCTGCAAAAAGTGTTTCAGGAGTGCCAGATCTCTATATGAAATCTGAAAGTACTCTGAAACCCCCCAAAATCTCAAAATGTCATACAAAGGTCAGAAATTGCCAAATATCCAGTTTTTATGACCATAAATAGTGTATTGAACATGGGGGTGTAAAAATGCAAATTAATAATCAGTCCAATTCACTCATTCTAAACTTTAAAATAATCCTGGCTTTTATCCATTAATATAAATAATTAACATATTGAAATACAAAATTAACAAGAAAATATGAACATTATATCTGACCATCTTACTTTACATATTTCAAAACACTTATTTTATACAGTATACTATATATCAATCAGAGCTTTATTATTAGTATATAGGAAAAACCTGCAAAGCACAAGTGCTCTTTATAATTGTAGTATGTAAGTTTTAAAAAATATAATTTTTTTTTTCACATATTCTCAGCAGGAATTAAGAATCACGTTTGTTTGTAGAATTCAAATAGTCACTAAACAGAAAGCTAACATACTGTAGTTCACAATAATGTATTAGTCTTAGCATTAGGGCTCTGATACACACTACTGTTTTTCCACAAGTAAAAAAAAAAAAAAAAAAAGCCATAGCAGCCTCACAAATTACACTTTTTACTTCATGACGCATATAATGTATTAAAAAGCCCATAACCTATGATCTGAAGGAACTGTGGCGCATTATAATAATAACAATAATACTAACTCACTCTACATTATTCCTTAATGTGTACATTAGCTCTTAAGTTGCCAAGAATTACATGTTTGTTTGTCAACGAAAGTTGTTTTCAGGATGTCTGTCTGTCTCTTTGGATGATTTCACCTGACTTTAAGATGTGCTATTTAAAGACGCACTATCAGCCATCGCAACTTGTCTCAGGTTTGATAAATCACATTGCGCAATTTGCATATACTCCTCCCACAACACACGAAAAGAACTGGGCGGCAATTTGACTCATTTGGCAGACGCAATCCTGGTTGGGCCCGTTTCGTAGATCAGCTTCCACGTCTGTTTGCGTGCGCAATCAACTTGGTGCCTGTCTTTGCAAGCTTTAATACATCTGAGTTAAATACTCTTTAAACGTCCTGCCATGCATGCTGTTAACATTGCTCACTAATTTACACTCAAGCACTAGTTTTCAGCTATTACATTTATTCACGTGGTTGTCAGTCACTCACCATGCGCCCGAGTGTATGCTTGACACAAATGATACGGCGCGGGCGCATGCTTCAGGGCCACTAATGGTCGATGTGAATCGTTCTCAGCCACGGTGTCACCAAAAACATTTCCACACAGACCCCACGGCAAAGCTACACTCGAAAAGATGGGAAATATACTGGCCAACGTAGGAAGGCCATCACAAGATAGGTCGTAGCACAGGTGGGCAGGTGATATTTATACTGTATATATATATATATATATATATATATATATATATATAACTGGTTGGAATTCTCTCCCTCGCCAGCATATTAGACTACTGGCTAGCATGTCTGCCTCACAGTTCTTAATGTCCAGTCTTCAAATCTCTGGTCTGGTCTTCCTGTGTGGAGTTTGCATGTGCTCCTCCTTCTTGAATGGGTTTTCCCAAGGTGTGAATGAAAGTATGAATGTTTGTCAGCCCTTTGTGCCCTGGGATTGGCTGGCAACCAGTCTTCTATCCCAAAGTCAGCTGGCTTCAGCTCACCCGTGACCCTAATGAGGACAAGTGCTATAGAAAATGGATGGATGGATGGGATTCTCTGTTTCTGTCTCTCTCCCTCTCTCTGTTTCTTCCCAATGGAGAAGATCTGCTGCCCAAAGGAGTTGCCATTACACGGATGTAAGTCAACTGCCCGTAGCTGATATCGTGTTGGCCTTCTTCAGATAGCAAACTAATTCAGCAAGACTCAATAGTTCCCTGCTGGTTACAGCAAAATAATATACCAAATTTGTCCTAAATTGCTTCAAAACACAATGAATTAACTATGGTCGACTCTTAACGATCAATCGATGATTATTCACAACCCACTGTTAAGTAACTTATATTTATATATTATATATATATATATATATATATATATATATATATATATCACCTCTCACAATGTAGTGCATGGAGCATTTCCTTGTCATTATATCTATACATGACAGTAAGAAGAGTTACATTCAAAACATATACACCCGATGAAGAAAGTATAAAACAATATTATTATTTTGCTTGCTATTATAGAAAAATGTGACACATCATCTGGCGCATTATTGCCCTGCCTGGGGTGAGGGCCCTTGTACGGACCATAGTAATTTCTCATCTATCAAATTATGGTTTATTGTTCAGCACAGCAACCTCAGGCTACACATACAACCCTCTAGCACCGACAGTTATGAAACATTAGATTTCCACTGTCATAGTACAGGCCTGAGACAAACTGGAGGGGGAAAAAAAAGAAAGAGGGAATCTTGGCACTTATCTCAAAATGATCTATGTTAAAAGGAGTATTGAAAATAGCCCCTGTTGCTATATTGGGGCGTTGCTAACAGCATTAAGTTGCCCCAACTGCCATTAGGAACTATTGTATAAGCTTGTTTATTATTGCCATGGTCATGATCTTTCTGCCAAATTCGATTTGTCGGCAGGAAATTGTGTTAATGCTGCACTAATGAGTCTGCTGTAAATTAGCTGTTATGCTAGCGTGGATGACTAAAAGGCCTTTAAAGAACCTTTGGTCTGTGTTGAGAGTAATCTGATGCCTGGTGCCACTGATGACTCACTGAGTTTAACTCAAAACTACTGGATTGGCTCGAATGAAGTATTATCATATCTGTCCCTCGTCCCACACACTTTTCTTTTTTTTTTGTAACTAATGTACTCAAGCCTTTTGTATTATACCCTACAGGTTTGGTATGCATAATACATTTGGCAAAAATAAACTTCGGTTTTCCAGGTATTTAAGGAAAATAACATGAATCAGAATTCAACAATCCAACATTTTAACACATGACACATTTCACCACATGAGACAGCAATGACAAAAGCTGATTTGTTTACAGATTTTTTGCACCATTTTTTTTTCTTTTTTATATTAAAATGAAACTGCAATACAATTCCATGACCTATAACAACCAGCCAAAACATTCTGACCACATTCACAATATATTGATAACCAATGGAGAAGCTGTATCAAATATTCTTGATTTGCAAAGATAACAATGTTGAGAGAGGTATTTATTTAACAATGTTTCCACTGTTTTGGTTGTAGTTTGCAGAGGTGTAGATAGAACTGTACTGCATCGTAATGTGTGTCTAATATTTTGGTTCCCTCAATTATTTACACGAGAGTGAAAAATATCAGCAAGAGCTCTGCATCGTGCAGTACTGTTGTACACCAAGGCAAGCTACTACTACAATAATAAAGATATTGTTAAATTAATACCTTTCTCACACTGTCGATCAACACTAAACTATCAAATTTTAAAGGCACCATATTTGATAAAGCTCTTTTATTGGATGTCATAATGTAGTGCCAGTTGGCATGATGTGACAAAATAAACAATGATTCCAGCTAGGCATGGGCCGGTTTCTCGTTTCAAGGTTTTAAAAAGTCACAACTGCTCAAACTTTCCATCGGCGGCATCAGTTTTTTTTGGGTTTGTTTTTCTTGTAGTTCTCAGTGCAGGCAAAGTGAACCGACCACTCACTCTGCTGCCGTTGGTGCAAGGAGTCAGTGAGCCCCAACAACTTGTCAACAACTTGAATTTTTCGCGCCGGAAAAATTAGACCCTGTCTAAGACTGCACTTCTATCAAGCACCCACTGCGTTTTACCAACCCAAGTCGCCCCCTCCCCTCCTCAGGCAACACGTGCCCCCTTCTTAGTGCCAACATGCCCTCGTCCTTCGACTCCCGTCCCTTTCATCCCCCCTCCACTCGTTTTTTTCCCACGCCCGCCTTTTTGTCATCACGCAGTGGGAGTGGTATCACCGCACGTGTCGCTTTTTAGTGCCAACAAGATCCCCCGTGGCCCAACTGCCCCCCTCGCCACCGTCACCATCTTCATGTACTTACTCCCCCCATCATGTATTACCCCACCTCCCTTCCTCTCTTTCATAGAGTGTTCCCCTCATTGCTATGTAAGAGGGGATGCCAGACTGCTTTGCATATGGCTGTTTAGTCCTTTGTGACAGGCGGGGCGGCATGTGAATATGCAAAATGGTGATGGGAGGCATTTTGCACTGTGATGAGGAAGGGGAGAGGGCGGCACTGTGGAAAAAAAACATAGTGGCGTGTTTTTTTTTGTGCGTGTCTGTTCGTTTGTGGTTTCCGACAGCTTCGTTGTGGCGGTGGTTGATACGGGAAGGAATGCCATCAGAACTAACGGGGCAAAATGGAATACCATCCTTGGCAGCCATTATTTCAACATGGAGGGATACTTTATCACCTTTGGCCTTCTATTCCATTTGAGGGACAAACCTTGGGTGGTTGTTTTTTTATCTTCCTCATTGTTATCGTTATTGTAAATCCACGGCGTCGAGTCAACAAATCAGCAGCACATTAAGAAGAAAGGGGGGTGGGACTACTTTTTGCTTCCCCCTCCTCGTTGTCAATATCCTTCTCTCCTACTTATCTGTGGCAGAGAGCCAATGGTTCGTTGTAATTGCCGTTGTCATCATGCAGATGACACGCAGCCAGCGCTCTGAATATCATTAGCGCTTTTGCATACCTCCGCTTTGTTGTCTTTTTCCCATCCTTTGCTCTGTTCATTTATTCCAAGGCTCGTTTCGCGGTGCAATATTCCAAAAGGTAATGATCATCCGTGAGGCAGCGCATCAATATGCGAAGAAAGGCGTAATGGGGAACGAATGTGCATGTCTGATTGCCATTTTTTTCCACTCATTACCTCCAGCACGAATGTAGAAGAATCTCCCAGTGTGCGAAGAAGGAATGACTGTACTTGTGTGGTTATCTTTAACTGTCCTTACACTGGAGTCCATTGTATATCTCTGCTCTCCATTCCTTGTTTGCATATATCAGCCATTCCATGGCGAGAATAATTGCTTTTAATTCTTCTCTGCAGTGCTTGCCTTCTGATCCTCCACAAAAAATAAAGACCCAGACGTTTAATTTGCATACTCCGCATACTGATGAGGCATGAGTTGCAGACCGCCTAATTACCAAGTCCTTCAGTCACTCTCTCTCTCTCTCCTCCTGGAGCGCTTGCTTTTAACCCTTGCTCACCCATTTGCCATTGCTTCTTCTTCATAGGAAACCCTTGTCACATACGGCGTTCATTCATCTGGAGGGGCACAAAAAACAAGCATATCAACGCAATGACAGACGGTTCGTTCGTTCGCCTTCGTTTACTCCCCCCGTCTGTGTTTATTGGCTAATTTGCGGCTCCTCTTGCTCGCGGCGCTTCTTAAGCTACCCGCTTTGTCTTTGAAATTTATAAAATCGAACAAGAAATCAATACTTAATTGATTATTCGCTTTCCCGCAGCTTCCAACGACCGGCGAGTGCATGTTCGTGCTAAATCCAAACGTGTGCATGCGTGAGTCTCTGCTAGATCCGGTGGCATTCCCAGTGCTTTCGAGGAAGCGGGCGGATGAAGTGGCAGGGAGCTCTGAGAGAAGCAGTGCAGCATCTTAGGTGTGTGCGTGTGTGTGTGTGTGTGTGTGTGTGTGTGTGGGTGTGTGTGTGAGAGACGTACCAAGGTCCCCTGAACCACACCAAAAGCCAGAGAAGTTCCAAGATTTGGAGAGGATTTACTTCTCAACCCTCTTGCTCAAAGTGAAACAGTCATCCAGGCAACAACAACAACAACAACAACAACAAGTCTGTGGGCACAGGAAGTATTGCAGGCTCCCGGCAGGATGTGGAATGGAGTATATCCTTGTTTCTCTTCACTACCCTTTTTGTTTTCTGTCCCAACTCTGACAAGAGAGCGGGGCAACATGCCACCTGGACCCTTTGGAGGACTGGATGGCAAATGTGGGCGTGGAAAGAAGGGCGAGAGGAGGCGGACGAGGAGGAGTGGGAGAAAGAGGGGGCGGGGGGGGGTAAAGGCTGTCTGGTGCCCCGTCTCAGATATGCCATAAGGATGGCAGGCACATAATGATAGCGACTGTAGTGCAGGTTGGCTTAAAGGAGGAGGAGGCGAAGCGCAGATGGCAAATCTGGCCTGGTGCCAAGGATACGGAAACGTGACTGCACTGGGGAGAACACTGACTATGACCCCCCCCCCCCCCCCCCACCCCCCTGCCCACCCCCCGCACACACACTTGTTGCTTCATCTACTCATGTGGAAGAATGCCATAGCTGGAAATGCCTTATGCTGAATTTCACTTCTGCCATAATGCCTGACTGGAATTTCTTCTTTAAAAATCATTGAATGTGTCAATACCACTAAATGTACAAAATAAAGTGGGTGAGAGGGCCTACAGCAAAACAAATGTGTCTGGCCTCGATTTGACCTCCCTTCTATATCATGCAGCAAAAGGCCAAATATTGACTCCTGCATGCTTATGGTATTTGCTCTTTAGAAAAAATAAATAAATCCATGCTTCAACCAACTTTAACCTTTATTTTAACACTGGAATTTTGTTTTCGTCGTATTTGTAATGAGGAATAAAGCTGCTGCCTCATTCTTTTAGGCTACACAGAACCTTAGTTTCTACGGATGTTATGTGTTTTAAATGTCTATTAAAATATACCGAAAACCAACACATTTGTCTTAGAAATAAATTTTTGTGTCTATAAATGTGTTACAAATGTTTTTAATCCCAAGAGAAAGTCTATACATCACTTTGAACGTCGGAGTAAGTTTGGTTAACAATCAGGATGTTGCATAAGCCATGCTGTTCTAAAATAGCTACAAAATTGTTAAATGATTCATGTGTTCTTGATTTGCATGATCGGCAGTAGGATGCAATGTTAGAGAACAATATCAGAACCTCTGTTATGTGTAGATAAAGACGCCTCATTTAATCGCACTCTTTATGTGTGTGTTTGGCTGGTCTGAGAGGGCACCCGTTTGAATAAGAACAATTATAGATCAAAAGATTGAGTCGCAGAGGCCAAAATAAGCCATTTGACTTGCGAATCAGTCTATACATATCTGCATGCTAATTACATGGTGAGAAGGGGGAAGAGCGGAAAGCGCCCCCTTGCCTCTATGCGCCAGACGGAGCACGGGCGAAAGAGGAAAGACATTGCAGACACGAGCGAAAAACAAGGGGATGGGTGGCGCAACAAACGGACAAACAAACGAAGGCATCACAGGGAGACGTAGACGAGATGAGCAATTAATTTGCCATCGGCCTTTCTTCTGCGGCACTTGCCGCTCTCTGGAAACAAAGCGATACACGTGGAGGCAGCAGAAAGGAGCTGAAGACGAGGAACGGGATTGGAGCGCCACTGCAGGGGGACATCTTAAAATTATTGATTGATCTTAAGGTTGCTGGGGGGTTCGCAGATCGTTTTTGAGGATTTAATTAGTGCGGACTGGGACCACGGCTGGGATGATAATAGATGACGTTGGAATTCATGATGGCGATTGGCCATTAATCTCCATCTCAGAGGAGCAGGATATTAAAAAATTATAATTGGAGAGGCAACTGTGATGTAGATGCTGTGTGTGTATAGACGATGGTGGGAGGGTGCTTTTGGATGTTTTTCAATAATTGCCACCATGGGGGAATCGTGTTGACAATTATCAACTGAATCCGCTTGCTGATTTCAATTACAGTATGGACTGTGCGTCACACAGCTTGCATGTAGTGTTATTATATGATACTATGTTATATACATGGAATAGGATCAATTCAGCTAAAATATAGTAGAGGAGAAGCGGTACTTAGTATGTTTTTGTTTCTTTTTTTGTCTGCGTAGTTGGGTATATGGTACATGTTGCCAAACTAACATGCATATCAGTGGTTTTCTTTCATACTACATACTGTACATACAAAACAAAATTAAAATATGCTTCATCTTCTGTTTGTGTTATCATTTATAAAATGCGGCACAGCAAGAAAAGCCCCTACTTGCTGTCATCTTTAGTCCCCATGGGTGCTGTGAGGTCATCAACGGTGGCCTGTGGTGGTCTGCCACATCAACCCAGATTAAAAACAAGCATGAAAGTCCAATGCTGTGTTTATCAATAGATAGATACACAGCATTGCATGACGGTGCTCTGACACTGCCAATAGCTGATGAAATCCTACTGTGTCACCTATTCAATATTACAAATTGCCTAAGTGTAGTAAGTGTGTGTGCACACGTATGTTTGTGTGTGTGTGTGTGTTTTGTAAACATGTACAGTTATAATGCATATGCTCCTGAAATGTGTCCATGCAGTCACTTTGCATGATTAAGAACTGTCCTTGAATTAGTAAGAGGAAACTGCAACCCCCCCACGGACATAAGCACACATTCATCCCTATGAGTCAGCGCAGACACACACACACACGCACACAGAGTTAAATGCTTCAGCTATGTTAATTCATAGTTCATTATATAGAAAAGAGAATGCCACTGCCTAGAGTTATACGCTTATGTGCGTGAGTGTCTGTGGTGGGCCAGTGTGATGTCATTAAGTTAATGGTCTCGTGGTGGGGATCGTCATTAAATGAGGATACTAAGGCAGGAGGCTGTTCTTTTAATTTTTGTTTTGTTTTTTACAGTATATGCATGAAAGAGTGATGGACGATGTCACAGTTACTTGAAGTCATCACTCATGCACAGACACACACACACACACACGCAATCCCATATTAATCAGCGGACTATATGCGGGAAGGGGACACACAGTTTAGGTCTCTTCTCTTTCTAAATGACCAACAAAACAGAAGCAGCGTCCTTTGTTTAATTTTTGGGTTGCCTGTTATTAACATCATCATTTTTGTTATGCACTTTCAGGGAAGGTGAGAACAAAGCAGGAATAAGAGACTATCACTGTCGTAATCAGATTGGTCTGATTCACGATTCATGCGCACTGCCTGAGGTAACATGCCTGAGGGGCGAGGCTGTAAAACAAATTGCTTTAGCCAGTTGATTAATCAAGATTCGTCATACACGTGAGTACTTCATATATAGATGGAGATATATAGATGGAGGCCCCTGAGAGTGTGGGGTATGTGCTCTTAAAAAGATGATCTGATGATGAGACCTTGTCTTACCGTCTTACCGGCCGGATGCAGGCATGGGTAGATAAGGAACAGAGAAAAGAGTACTGCAGAAGTATTATCAAACACCGGTAGCCACTCCGCAGCTCTCGACACTCCTGCCAACATAACTGTCACTCAGAGATGTAACATAAAAATAAGATTCAACCCAAAAACCTGCGTTCGGCTGGCGATCACTCCACCTCTCACCCGAAGATAGCTGGGATAGGCTTCAGGTCGTGGCCCGGGTGACCCTACTGAGGATGAGCAATATAGAAAATGGATGGATGGATGCCTGGATGGATGAACACAAAAATACATTTAGCTAAAAAAGTTCAACATTATTATTTAACACAATTAGTACCGTATCAAGGAGTAACAAATTGTCAGAGCTGCTGGGTTTTGTGTCAAGGTGCCTACTCTTACTTACTTACTCGTACTACTGAGTATCGATTGATATAAAATCAATTGCTAGCATGTTTCGTACCAAAGCGTGCCCCTTGTGACTGCGCGAGCAATGGGAGTGGAAGAGTTGGCCAATCTCCATGGTACACTTGAATGCAGCAGTGCCGCAAAAGAGCGTAATGACGTCACTCACAATAAACAAGCATGGTCCTGCTTCAAAAGTTTCGGAGTCGTAACATGATATGTCCGCCACCGAGTAACAAAGTGGCGGAGTTGCGCTCATCAGAGTCAGAAGCCGATTAATAAACCACATGATGGTAGGTCAACAGTGGCGCGTACTGATTGTGGCTTCGCTGGAGACGGGGAAAAGTTGGACAGTGCCTCGAAATTAGCAGCAGGCTAGCCGGCCAGTTAGGGATTGCAATCTGTGGGCGCAGGTGAGCGTCCAGGAGCGCTGGCAGGGTGGCAAAAACTGGTCCAAGCGGGACCTGTACCGGCGAAGCTAGCTTTTGGCTAACAAGTGGCAAGCTGTTAGATGGAGCAAGCTGAGTCAAACAAATGGGTTTAAAAAAAATGGAATGTTTTATAATGGCCAGCAATAAGTCCTGATCTCAATTCAATTGCAAATTTCAGGGGGAGCTGCAATCTGCTGTTGGGGAAATGAACCCTGTATTATGTTCAAGAGCTTGAACAAATTACAAAGGAAGAGTGGGAGAAAATACCACCTGAGAAGTGCAAAAAGCTTATGGATAGATACAAGAAAAGTTTGGAGGCTGTCATCGCTGACAAAGGGTCTGCAACCAAATATTAAGGAAGGGTGCCAATATTGCTGCACATGCTGTTTTTTGGTTTGTTTGTTTTTACTTTGAAATTACAGTATCTAAGTTGAAAGAAAAAAACAATATTCTTTGTTAAATTACTTTGGACCTCCAATTAAAAGATCCTGATGATATAAGTTTGGTACATATCGATTTATTTCTGAAGATATACAGGTTATGCAAAAAATGAAGGGGTCCCAATGGTGAGCAGGACTATATGATACCTTTACTGTGTTTACTTTACTCTATGTTCTTTTTCTCATTTTTAACTTCGGATGTTGTTTTGCGATATTTGTCAAAGTGCATATATTGACAAGGAAATTCTAAATTAATAAATTTGGGGATTTTATGAACACATTAACACATAAACAGACAAAAGTACCCAAAATTTGTACTGTTGCGTTCCGGTTCAAAAGTGAAAGGTAGTCATCCCTAATTTTGCCATTGTGCATAAAATTATGCTCTTCTAGTCAATCTGATAAAATACTTTCACTTGTCCACATCTATCAAAATTGTGTCCCGATGGTAAAAAACCTATACAGAGGTATACAGTCAGATTTGAACCGCCAACCCTTCCTTAGAGAAGCTGTCGACATTTCCAATAATTTCTGATTCCTGCTATTCTTCTAACACAAACACTGATTAAACAACACACACACACACACACACACACACACACACACAAACACTGAAATACCAGATTTGTTCGGAACATTGGCTGTAGGTTATAATCAACCACATCTCCATGCAATTCGGGTCAAGGAAAGGCATGCGAGATCCACTGATGTGTCAGATGATTACCAGAAACACCTTCTTGTAGTCTGATGTCACCTTGCAACAACACAAACTGCAGGCAGGATTTGGGCATATTAAGAATTGCAGCGTTGGTGAAGCAGAGCGTGGCCACATGACTGCAGACGTGATTGCTGATTCCGAAAGCAGCACTGGACTCTGAGGCGGAGATTATTATGAATTTGGTCATTGGCAATGAGGACACTACAGCGGAGGGGAAAACAAATATTAGGGCCCGTTCAGCGGGTGGGGGCAGCATGAGCTATTTTCCATTTTAATGCATTTATGTGAGTATAAGCGAAAAACGAGATGAGATTTTCTTTTTGTTTTGTATATGTGTGTGTATGTGTGCACGCATGAGTGTGCGTGTGTGCGTGCGTGCATGTGTGTTTGATACAGCAAACTGAGATTTACATTTCCCTTGCACTGTGAAATGTTTTCAGACGTGGACAGCGTGACTGCAATAATATATAAGGTTTGCTCTCGAGCACTGAGACCAACATACACAGACACGCAAGTTATTTTGCATGAGGTGAGTCATGGGTAGGTGGTTTTACTTAAGTAAGAGTATTGTTACTTCAGTATAATATGACTCAGTTGAAACTTAGTCCTCCAAATTATTACAATATTGGATGAGTGAAACAGATTCATGTGACACCAAATGAGCCTGCAGGCTCTCTGACAAACCAAAAGAAATAGATTGTGCAAGCGATAATACATACAAATAAAGAGACGAGAGAGCGGCATGTAGCTTAATGTAATGTACTTTACTTGCAGGTATGCCAAGTGTCCACTTCAACTGTTTGAAAGAAACAGGAAAATGTATACATATTACCAACCGTGTAAAAGAAATGGAAATGCTCACACGCGCTTTTGCATCTTGTGGCTCATCCTGTAGAAGAAAGCTGCATTGAAGGCAACTAGACATAATTGACATTTTGTATTTTAGTCATTGTATTTCAAAATAGAATACATGGAATAAAATATATGAGGAGCACAGATGAAGAGATGATCAGTACATAGCGAAATAACTTACAATGGAACCACAAAATTGTTACAATGAAAAACACCTTCGATTTGCAAGCATCTAGTATAATGCAACGATACAGAATCCACACATGCATCTATACATTAGAAAACTAACCCGCGGGCGTAGTGTACGCATGAGCTGCAGCTGAACACTTTGTCATTTTAAGCATAACATAGCTATTGATTCTATACGTTTGACTCCAAATGGAATGATGTCGTCCTCGGAGAGTTGATTAAAGCCTTGGATCCCTTTTGGTGCTAATGCCTTTTGTTTGTGTCTAAGTGTATGTAGTGATGATGGCATTACAGAAAAGCAGAGTGTCAGACTAGTGTGATCATCCTGAAACAGGATCTTGGCACTCCATGTAATTCATTTATTTGTTTCCATTTCTTTCTTCCTTAAATATAGAACAACAACCAAAGATCAGTATCACATGACCACATCACGACGGAGATAGTATGCCTCTCAATCATAGCGGTTACCAGCATTCCGCGGGTTACTTGTTGTATAGGAGGAATACAGTATGTCAACATGGGAATCTTAATTTCGCTGCAACTATAGAGGAAGGCATCACCAGCGCATTTAAACACACACAAACACACACATACATCTTGCCCAGGTCCCAAAAGCTAATTAAAGTGAAGGTAGGCAAGCCGAGATGTGATAACTCTGTGAATCATGTAGAATAGTTGTAATGCGTGACCTTTCTTTCAGTGCGCGAGCAGCGGGCAGAAATCTCATTTGAGAGTGAGCCAGTCCAATTTGCTGCAGCAGAGCAGGTGTCAAAGTCTCACACGAGCAGAAAAACATCCCTCAGTGCATTCTCTTTTGTTTGAAAGCACACGACGATGTGGCTTCGGAAAAAGCAAAGACCCACCCAAGCCGACTCAAAGAAGGGTCGTATTGAATCTTAGTGGACTTCACCAAGTCTCTTTCTATTTTTCTCCAGTTAATAAAAAGAAAAAATATTTTCGGTCCCCGTGTTTTGTGTATAGAAGGGATTACGTTGGTGATCAGCGCAAACATGAGAATTCTAAACGCAATCCGGCTTCATTAGGCTTCAGGCCAGATATTACTGGGCTGGACAGTCTGGAATGTTTGGTCGTCCATTTAGCCAAAGGCGGGAGCAGAAGGGCTGCTGTGCAGGGCTCCAACACACTTTGATCCTGTGCAAATGTGCGTTTGTGTGTGTGTGTGTGTGTGTGTGTGTGTGTGTGTGTGCAATGTAATTTCACAACCCACGTACACCAGCTGGTCCACGTTAAACTTCCAAGGTAACCATGGCGCCCTGCGGCTGGTGGAAAGTGTGTGAGTGTGTCTGTGCATGATAACATGTGGTATACGTTTTGGATGCGCTACACAAACACAGACAGCCCATTTCTCCTCACTCCCCTTGGCTTTGACTTTTAAGGAGCCTCGACATTGGGTTTCTCCTCGATCAGGTAAACAAGATATGGGTCAGTGATTAGACAACATATAAACATACACTTGCCCATCAACTATGGGAGGATAAACGTATATCCTCCTGACCAATGAACACCTGGGGCTTTCATGTGTATCACTTTCATATATAATTTTTGGTATCACATACTCTCGTGTAAATAGTGTTTCGGGTAGTCTGCCAAGAACAATGTATGGAAGTAGAAACATCGATAAGCACAATATATACGAGACCAAAGTGAGGCACCCACAATATATACAAGAATCAACTGCAATAACATTACTGGTGTTTTCATACATGGCATACGAATGCTACAAATTTACTGAAAAACTTAACTTATTTTTTAAATCATGGAGAATTTAATATGAAATTGTAAAGTATGAAAAGAAAACCCTGGAAAGTGTGTGTGGCATCCGCTGACCTCTTGCTGGTTAAGTAAGCTCTTGCAGTGCAGGAGAGAGGGGGGGAGAAAGAGAGAGAGAGAGAGAGAGAGAGAGAGAGAGAGCGAGAGAGAGAGAGAGAGAGAGAGAGAGAGAGAGAGATGGATAAGGAAATAAAGTTTTGTGAAAATCACTACCCTCTACATTCAAATTTGTGTTAATAATCGAACTCTGTAATGTCAATGCTGGCATGTACTACCAAGTTTATTAGTAACACCCTAGCCCAAAACGAATTAGTATGACGCATGTAGAGGTTCTTCCATCTGCAAACGTTGCTTTTAAATGAATTTGCTGTTTTAAAAAAGACAGATGTCCGACACTAATACTACATAATTTGAGATCCTACAATTTCACTTGGGCTTTTTGTTCGCCGTAGGTTCCAGCTCCAACAAAAAAAAAAAACATTCTTTGAGATCCTAACTGAGTCCTCTTCTACCATACATTGCATCAATAAAGCAATCTCTAGCAGCAACATTAGCCATACAGCTCATTTGCCTTGGACACACAAAATGAATGTGTTGCTAAAGAAAAATTTCAGAGGTCATATCATCTTCTGTATGTGTCATTTAGACGTCGGGGGGGGTCACCAATACAATTGCCATGGTAACAAGGCTGTTGGACACAGACGAGCACAGAAACGTAGGGGTATTTCCATCCAAGAAAACACTTACACATTCTGGTATATCCAGTGAAACCATTAAAAATCACAAATCCTTATGTCTTTGAGAATCGCTGACAATAATCCAGTAATGTTGTGATAATCCTTGAAATAACATGCCTTTTTGTCTCAATTTCTACTGTATAGACAGTGATTGGTGTCACTGTGAGGCAACTATGATGATTCCGATGGGAACAATTCAAAAAGATTGGATCGGACAAAGTAGCAAACAATTCTTATGAGTCCGCTTTGGGGGTCTCGTTGCTTCAGTTGGAAGGTGAGGAGATGGTATCATTCCCCGGCAGAAGTAAGATTTGTGTTTTCGAATGCAAAGTCAAGTTTTACATGAAGACATTGTGCAAGGAACCTGATGAATTATAGACAAACGTGACGAGAGAGGTTTTCATGCAGAGATAATCTCATTTGAATGTTTGATATTGTAGAAGAGACCTTGTGGCCTCGCCACAGGAAACCCTATTTAAACCACATTGTGCACCTGCATGCGAGAACCTTCAATCCGTGCCTCGACATCGACTTTCTACTTTAGTTAACAGCTGAGCTTCTGCCTCCCCGATGGTGACCGTGATGAGAGAGCTGTCAGGGATTGTATGTTTTACATTTGAACTGCACACGTAGCACCTTTGCTGATTTTTCTACATCAAAGTATTAATGAGAAGCCCAAGCACCATACAGTCGCTGAAGGAAAACGTCACCAAAAGTATTCACAACACTCCTTGACAGCATTGAAGATGTTTAATCTTCTTCTGAAATGAAAAATCATCCTGCTATGAAGCTGTCCACTGTGGGACAGACAAAACCTAATGAAAATACAGCACTACATATTGATAATGATATTCTGTATCTTTTTCGGCGCACATAATCAGCAGTGAAATACAGCACAGAAAGTCTCCACTGTCCTGCCCTGACAGGCACAATTCATCACAGCTTTAATTTAGACCCTTACTGGGGTGTCGATAGGACACGCACTGACCCGCCCACGCACCAGCGCCTGCAGGTCCACTTCCAAGCAATAGCAGGAGGTCACGCTCCTGAATCCTCTTACGACCCGCCCAGAGAGCCATATGATGCAAGCATTCTTCTCATCGGTATACAAATGTACACCACGTTACTCGAGGAGTGCCCACACCTCCGTTCATCATCCTGGAGAACCATTTGTTGTGTGGTTGTGGTGACGACAGTGGCCGTGCTCAAGGCCATTCGCATCACTCATTTGAAGCAATTAAGCACATCTCATTGAAGATGGTATGCTCTACCTTCAGCTAGATGGAGAGGAGTGATTCACAAAGCCATTTTCTGCCAAATCCTATTAAAGGTGGGAGAGGAGGGGGGAAAGAAACGAGGTTGAGGACTTAAAATGGAGGGCTTTTATTTAAGGACTAGGAGGAATTACAGGACAGATTACTGCTGGTTTATGTTCCTAGTCTGGGAAATTACATTCCCACTTTTTTTGCGGGTGCCCAGGTTTTGGAGTCAAAGATTAGAGTCAAGTCTCTCTTAAGTCTCTCTTGTTTTTCACTTCCCCAGTTCAATGGGTTGTTCTTGGGCTTGTTGTTTTGTTTTTCTTAGAATGACTTCAGTTTTTTTTTTTTTTTTTTCCTCTCCACTTTTATTGCTACATGCTGAGCTTTTAGATACCGCTTGGAGTGTGTTTTAAGGCTTGGGTTTAGATCAATTCTGTCTGGGTTCCTTTAAGGGAAATTACTTTTTCACTCCAAGATCTCGTCTTAATAATTGATGGCAAGGTAAAGACATGGGCATGGGTTTTGTGGGATGAAAGAGCCATGCCTCAATCTCAATGGGGATTAAAATAAAGTTTCATAACAAAACAGCTGTGACTCATCACAAACTCAAAATCAATCTTTCCGTTGATGAGGCTTTTCAAACAACTTTAAAAATCCCACATTAGTTGCCATAATGCAGTGCTACTTTGAACAACAGGACCCTAACTTTGTTTAACGTTAACAAGTTTAAGCATTAAAATGCCAAACATTCAATATTGTTAAGTTTGGCATTATGTTTCAGGCCTGCTGCAAATGGCCTCCTAAACTAGTTAGAACACATCTGGAAAGCTGACTCGCCCATTTGAAAAACATCAGAGGAGTCCATATTGTGCAAACCATTCAGTCTGCTGGGAAATCAATGGACATAGTTACTTAAATGCTCTGCTGCCACGAAGAAACATGCGTATGGTTGACTGACGAACGAAATGTAACTTTTCAGCTTTATTGACAACAATAGGACACATATTTTGGCATTGAGGTTTTTCCAATGCTTATGTTGAAGCTATACATGGGAACTTCGTTGATTGACGGGACACAATTACAATCAATAAATTGATTGTTTTTCTAAGTACTACTTTTAATGGGATGTGAGAATTACTTTATAAACGATGGGATACCTGTATTGTATTGACCCAAATAGTTGCCATCTTACTGATGGAGGCCTTAGCCAGTCACATTATACTACATAGTAGTAGTACAGTATACTACACAGTAGCTTTTTCTGAATCAAAAGCTCATCTACAGGTTGCAGATAAGTACAGTAGTCCACTCTGTTTTTCAATTGCTTCAAGACACAATAAACACGAAATTTAAAATAAGGTTTTAATGATCAATTGATGTCCAGCCCTCGTTGAAGCAACTGCAACAGATAACTGATAGACAAAGAAAGACAGAAGATAACGGTAGAAGAGCAACAGAGTTGACCAGCCAGGATTTGACCAGCAATTAAATTTAGAAAAGGCGCAATTTACACAAATTGCCATCCTGCACATCACCTAAAAACCTTCTTCAGACTGGTCAAGTATGATCCATATGGATTAAAACTAACAGCTCCATCGCTCATTCAACCGAAGCCCCACTCAATTTCAAGACAAAGTGTAGTGATTATATTGCCATATTCTATTCTATCTTTGTGTTTGTAGAATAGTTCTAGATTGGGTTCAGAAAAGTGTCCCTTAAATCATCACTTTCATCCCAATGGGGATATACTTTATATATGTATGTATGTATGTATGTATGTATAGCAGCCCAAATTAAAAAACTTTTCAGAATGACTTATCGGTCTGGTAGTAGGTGTCTGAAGCCACATACCACATCATGCGTATGCAATGGTTTTGCCAAACTGTAAAACCAGGTTTGGAGTTTATTTTACTTGCAAGAAAGCAAGGCACAGTACGTCTAGAACAGACATCTGCAAAGAATAGACCTAGTCATTTGCCGTTAATCAAAACAGCCTGACTTTATTGGTGTAGCAGCAATGATGTGTAAGCCTCTGGCAAAGGCAAAGGCAAAGAGAAATAAAAACACAGATGTGTGCGCCTTACACACAGACACACATATGAATAAAAGGTCAAATAGCTTTATCAATAACTGTGGAAAATGTGTTTTGTGAGCAGAAGGAGCGGCTGATCTGACAGTGGCCACTGCCCTGATGAATAACTGCTCGGGGAATCAATAGAAAAGAGGAGTTGAGGTGGAGTGCGGGAACGTTTTGTCATCCAGCGGTACACTCCAATATCTAAGCTCATCCATCAAA
Source organism: Phycodurus eques (assembly GCF_024500275.1). Lineage (NCBI taxonomy): Eukaryota > Metazoa > Chordata > Actinopteri > Syngnathiformes > Syngnathidae > Phycodurus > Phycodurus eques. The sequence continues at coordinate 13,727,431 of NC_084545.1, read as the reverse complement.
AGGCCGCAATGGCACTTTGTCCTCCGCTTTAATTGAAAGCACACTGAAACAAGTTATTTACATGATGGGCTGGATTTGAACGGTTGCGCGGCAGCAGGAAACGTTGCTACTGATGTGCGTTTGCTAAATGTTTGTTTCATGATGCTGACACTTTGGTGTGTCTGGGCAAAGGTTGAGAGCCAGCAGACAGACGCAAAGACAGACTTATGGTCTCTCTGGAGTTTTGAAAAAAAAAAAAATAGAGAGCGAGACAAGGCTAATTTAAATTTAATAATGAAATACACAGAAAATGATTATCATCAGACATGTCCCAGAGGCTATTCACTGCTTGAATTCATTTTAAAAATGCGGCTTTATTTTTTTGACTGCTTATTTTCTAAACTAAATTAAGCTTTGGCAGCATGTCCTCATTGAATAACTATGGCTGCTTTTGGGACTAAAACGTTAGCTTTTCATAAAATCTCCCGACCGAGAATGTTGTTGTGACTTACAATAACTTTGTGTTTCTTTGCTGCGCACAGTTTTGAATGAATGGTAAGACCATGCTGTTTTTAACTTGGAATGTGTAAATTATTGCTATTCTATACGTATTTGTACTGTACAGATTGTCTATCAATGACATATATCTAATGTCTATCAATGACAGCAGCAACATTTAATATGCCATTTCTTTAAATATTCCAATGACAGAAAAAAAAATCTTGTTAACTCAGCCAAGCAGGTTATGTTTTCATTTGCTTGTTATGTTAATTGGTTGGCACGATTATGCAAAACCTATTAAACCAAGGAAGACTCCATTTTATTTGTATCCGGCAAACGGTGGGGCTCTCTTTTGGACCCCAATGTTTTAAAACTAAGTATTGTCTCCAGTGGTATTTCAAATAAATACTTGGCCTAAAAAAATAAAACACAACGGGAATATTCCAGACTGAAACATGTACCCATAACCCATAACTGTGGGTAACTATGAAGGCGGTGTAATTCATTCTGATCCAAAATGTAATTGTTCAGAGGCGGTCTGTGCTCTACAGTGTAATTGTAATTTTGCTCTTGACTGTATTGGTTCTGGATGACCCCATGTGAACTTCAGAGAACTACTGTGTGTCAGTAGTTTGTGTGCTTTGTTCCAAGCAGAGCCAACAAGGCCAGGGGCCAGCTAACATCTGCTGAGCATATTTTTATGTGTAACACTCGTACCCAAAATATCCCTTAGACCACACTGACTGTACTGTACATATCTTCCCCACCCAGACAAAACCTAAACAGGCTGGTTTTACAGTTTTGGCAGACATGACCAAGCCAGACAAGATGGGCCAACACCTATTCATGCGTACTCTGGGAAACCCAATGTTACTTGTTCCCGTTAATCCCAGGGACACACATTGTATGGTAAGTGTCAAAACTAAACAAGTAAACTGGAACTAAACCATGACTGTGTTCACGCGTCACATTTGGTTCAGTTAAAACCAATTGGTGCAATTGCTCTGCTAATCGCTTTTGTTCAAACCAAACGTTGACCTTGATCAAGCGTTAAGACCTCATCTCGCTTCAGCTCAAGTGTGAACAATTCATGAACCACAGGCCGAACCAGCGTTACAATTACAACCATAAACATGGAATAATAAACAAAAAAAAATACTGACACATTCTTAAAACAACAAATATACAGTTGACCCTCAGTTCACGAACTCCCCTGTCAAATATATCAGAATCAGAATCAGAATCATCTTTATTTGCCAAGTATCAGAATCAGAATCAGAATCAGAATCAGAAGTATGTCCAAAACACACAAGGAATTTGTCTCCGGTAGTTGGAGCCGCTCTAGTACAACAGACAGTCGATTTACAGAACACTTTGGAGACATAAAGACATTGACAAAAAACAATTGTGCAAAAAGATGCAGAGTCCTCTAGCACTTAGAGCAGTTCGAATGACTAATATTGCAATAGTCCGGTGCAATGACCATTGTGCAAAGGGCGCTGAGACTTCAAGGAGTGTATGCGGTTTAAAGTGACGAGTAGTGCGATCATCTGGGACAATGACGGTTGTGCAAATGTTACAGATACTCCTCAATCGGTGTGCAAATGGAGCAGATGCTACTCTGGCACGAGTGGCCAGTATATGCAAATAGTGCAGCATGGCGAGACAACTACAGTGAGTGCACGAGTGATACATAATTGGCCCCACAGAAATGTGACAACGAACTCAAGTCAAAAAATTTCCAGCTTGTTGTAATGGAATTATAGGTTAGGTTTTAATTATAGGTTAAATCTATGCTTCAATTCCCAAACAGTCAGAGCATCCATTGATTCCATTTCATTATTTTATTGGGATCATTCGCTATGGTTGAGGAACATGTCTGCTCGTGAACAAAGTCGTGAACCGAGGTTCCACTGTAAGTAAAAATCGAGTGACGCGGTCAAAAGAGACTAAACTATTGTGTGCCACTTTTGACAACTCCACTTACTACACAGCTTTTAAAGCATTTATAAATTTAACAAGGACAAATATATACGGTGCAGTTGACATACAGTACAATTTTGCCGGATATTGTGTCACAAGAGCTGGAAAAGTGTTCAATTGAAGGTTTACTACGTTGGCCTTGTTCTGGTCAGTGCTCTTTACTTGTGTCAATGCTGAACATGCCCGAGGGTTTTAGCAGCACGTCTGATGGTATGTTGACATATGGGACATTTTGGCCAAACTCATCTTGCCTCTTCACTTCACTTTGTCTGACTGTGCAAGCTTGTCAGTTTTGCATTGTTTTTAAGTTTGCCCTCCAGTGTCTGGATTTTCTCAAAGTCAGAATTCTTACTTGTGCTTTGCGATTTTGTGTAAACAAAAAAGAAAATCCCTGATTAAAGGAGGGGCCAATAATATGGAATGCCCGATGAAACCATTCCACCGATAGCCTGAGGGTTTGTGGGAGTAAATGAGCCGTGACGATTATTTTCATAAAAAGCAATAAAGATGGGTAATTATAAAAATGTCAATAAGAATTCATCATTCAAAAATCTATAAAGCCATTATGTTCTTAATTAAAAATATGAGCAGATAAGTCTGAGAAAATAGCATTTTCCTGCACAGGCAACTGTGAAGCCTCGCCTCGTGTTTGTTTTGCAAATTCTTCAACAAAAACATTATCTCTGAAATAATAATCCAATTTATGGTATTGATAGGAATCCCCCATTAAAACACAGGGGTCTGTACTTCATACACACATGCGTCATTAGCCACACCTCAGTCGCAGAGCCGTTGGGTCATTAAGCTGCTGCATTTTCTACCACAAAGACACACACATTTCCATTACATGAGTTGAGTTCAAAATGATTCATATTTATATTTTTTTCACCTAACTGTACCATCAAACCGGTGCTAAAAACAATTAAATCAAAGCTTCAGCACAAAACTTCAAGTCCTAAAATACTCTTGCTATCTACTTACAACATATTTACTGTACAGTGGAACCTAGGTTCATGAACTTTTTCACTGAATGAGAAAAAAAAGCACAACTGAGTGTTCCGCGAGGATGCTGTCTGTGACTGAAGCATAAATTCATGAATTGATGCAATATTTGTCTGAAAGTGTTGTTTCTAAACCAATTTGTCTGTGTACAAGTGCATTTCTGAACCGAGGTTCCACTGTGTACGAACAGGGGGTATGCATCATAATTCCTGCTAAAACATGTTATCGTCACCAGCCGATTGTCAAATGAAATACACAACACGTTTCATGTTGGCTTCCTTTCAAATTCTTCGTTACACTCACAAAGCTGCTCATTGCAAAAAAATGTTCGAAGAATTACAATGTATTTGACTGATCTGTATGCATACATTCACTTAATTAACAGAAAAGCCGTCTTACTCCTCCAAAGGTTGAACAGGTTAAATTACACATAGCCGTATGAATAATTTAATAATAGCCTGTCTGTCGGTCTGTATAGGAAAAAAAGCCTCACAAGCTAGGACGGAATTGACAATGTATTTGTAATATGAATAACCTGATAAATGTTTGTTCATATTTCTACAATTTTGTTTCCTGGCATTGCGTGATGAAAAGATCTAGAGCTCCACAAGATCATTTTTAGGGATTTCAATTTAAAAAAAAAATATTTGGAATTCCAGCCTGTGCATGCCAATAACAATAAACACCACGTCAATATTAGACATACAACAAGACGGCTTACAAAGCCACGTTTTAATTATAAATGTTTGACTCTCACTTGTGAAAGGCTCTCAAACAGGAAATTCAAGCCTTTTAAAAAAATAAAATCAAATTTTTGAGTGTTACACAACATCTCTATACACGTTATTTTGAGTGTGTTTTTGTGTGCATGGAAATCTCACGCTCATCCTAATGTTTTGATCTGGTGTGTATCTGTGTGTGTGTTCACATTGGACATTAGGGCATCTCTCAAAGCAGTAATGGGCTTTGATTCCCCTGGGCTGCAGTGAGATGGCCACTTCTTACATTAGCCAGTCAGGTATGACAGTGCCACGGCTCGCCTTCCCCTCGGCTGGCCCGGATTAATAATAAATGAAAGTGGTATTTCAGTCCTCCAAATCATCCACAGGGTCAAGACTCTCTTCTCGCAATGAACTTTGTAAGATGCGTCGAAGCGCAGCGAGACGCTAAAGGTTAGCGTCTCGGACAAGACAATGGTGCAGTCGGCCTGCAAGCACAAGTAGTTGATAAACCTCCACTACAACATCTCCACCCCACCTTGTTGGTGAGCACCTTCCTTTTCTTCGTTTGTGTTTGTGTGTGTGGGGGGGGGCGCAAGGCATGGCAGATGTACCAAGAGGAAAAGTTAGCACTCCGACAGAGGATGCTAAGCTGGCATTCTATTGATTTTTATCCCAAAGACTGTAATTTTGAAAGCTTGTAACAGAAGATGAGGTAAATATCCTTTTATTTGCTCAAATGGATTCAGATTAGATTGTACTGACATGAAAATTGTGACGGAAGCTGCAATTTCACTTCATTGTCCTGTGACACGTGCTAGATAATATTAGTGCTGCAAAATGTTAGACATAGACTGATGTAAGTTATGCCTCAGTACTTTGACTACCAATTCATTTCACTGTGCTGCAATTGAACGTACAGTATGTATCATTTGCTGCAGGCTTATTTCAGCTCTTAGTATCGGAGAGGCAAACTGGATCCTTGTCAATATATCTCAAAACATCAAATTGTTTGTATCTTAAAGGGCTAAAAAAAAAAAAGTTCTAAACTACATCACGAATCCATTGCATAAAATGTGTTCCTCATACCCCAAAATGTGCATTGATTTGTGTGGCTCTTTGTGTCAGTAAAAGTCACTTCAAAGCAGCAACCTCTTACAAATCTCCACGTGTACGATCAAGTCGAGTTAATAACGAGTGTTTATAGCTCCGTCCCAGACAGCCATTCCGCTTCATTCTTCTATTTACCCTGCAAGGTGAAGTTAACCTTCTTCAGCTCATTGTAGCCAGAGGAGAAAAGCAGAGATTAGTGTAGTGGTCATGGGGATGTGACCGTGCATAAAGTACACAAGCACATAAAAAAAATATTGCTCTTCACTAAAAGACAACTGAAGTTTATTATATTAAAACTATATTAAAACACACACAATCGATTTGTGCTAGCCACTGACTGTCAAGCTACCATATGCTTGTCTCTTGTGATCACATGGTGTGTTATGTTTGTGGTTGATTTCATTTTATACTTATGTGACAATTGATGTTAATGAATTATTCGAGGGCGGCACGGCGGGCGACTGGTTAGCACATCTGCCTCACAGTTCTTCAAATCCCGGCCCCGCCTGTGTGGAGTTTTTTTTCATCGGGATTTCTCTGGGTACTCCAGTTTCCTCCCACATCCCAAAAACATGTCTTTCGTTGTTTGTTTATATGTCCCCTGCGATTGGCTGGCGACCAGTTCAGGGTGGACCCCGCCTCTCGCCCGAAGATAGCTGGGATAGGCCCCAGCACGCCCGCGACCCTAGTGAGGATAAGCGGAACAGAAAATGGATGGATGGATGACTTATTCGAGTTCATCACAGATGTTTCATGATGGTGGCAGTTTGGACTCGGGAATGGGATATGTGTGACCAGTGTCAGGGAATAGATTGCTCAACTTTAGAGGGTCCACTGGATCTTTTATGACTAATATAGCAATAACAGAGTCGCTTTTGTTCGACACTCCGCAATCTTCCTTCATCTATCCATCTTCTTGTTCATCTGTCCATCAATCAAGTGTGCTATTTAAGGCTGAATCTCATCTGAACAAAGCAATCAGCCTTGTGTTTCGCCCCTCTTTTCATTAGAGGCCATACAGACCGTAGCATATGTGTGTGGGTGTGTGTGTCCATGTGTGCAGGGGGGAGTGCTTATTAGCCAAGGTCAACTAATTATTTGGCCAGTTTAATGAAGGTCAGTGCTTGTGTGTACCCATATGCTGATGACCTGGACCTGATTGAGATAAATACTCCTCTTCAGTGCTCCTGTCATCTGTCATCTTGATTAAGAAACCAAGAGACACATTTTCTTTATCTTTTACATTTTCCTTTAGCTGTATCAGTACTAACTGTGCTCTTATTTCGGGTCTCAGTTTGCAAAAGAACAACTGCAAAAGGAACACGATGTAATTATCTATAATTGAATAGGAACTCATCAACACTCTCTCTATATAGGCTTGTCACACTTGAATACAGTATGTGTGCAGAGAATGTCACCATTATGATGATGGATGGGGCAAACCAAATGAGGTAGATTTGATTATAAGAGTTGAATTACATATCCACTTACCTGATGCTTAATGAAGTGAAAGCGACAACCTCTATTATTCTTGTATCATGCATGATTAGCATGCTGTAGCAATATGACCGAGGCTTACTTATCTGCCGCCTACCGGAAAGCACACGCATGATTCTGTTACTGTATCCAGTGTGTACTCACTGAGATCTTAATTTGGTATTTAGAAAGGGAGAAAGCTATTGAACTTTCATTCTGAAATTTGCTTTGCCATTTTTATGAGGTAAAAAAAAAAACTACTAGTGGAACCCTAATATGATAATAATATAATTGCATTAGTGTACAGCAGCGGTGTGGAATCAAGTCCCATGACTCGGACTCGAGTCAGACTCGAGTCATGAATTTGATGACCTTAGACTCGAATTGACAATATATTAAAAGACTTGCAAGTCGACTCGGACTTGAACAGCAATGACTCGTGACTTCACTTGGACTTGAACCCATTGACTTGAAAAGACTTGCTATTTTGACCAAAGCACCGAGAAAGCAACACTTAGTAGCTTTGTCTTTCCATAGCTCTTTATGTGCAACTTACTGTGTTACTACAAGAAAATATGATAAGTGACTACATAATGCTAAAAGTCTTAATGACTATTTATTATGTCGACGTGTCCCACACCATCACTGCTAATGTAAAGTTAGTTCTTATCTTTTAACAGTTAACACCCTGTTGGGCATGCTCGGGTAGAGGAATTGACCAAGATTCTTTCATTCTTTCACACAATACCTAAAGTAATGATTTCATTAAAAAAAAAAAGGCCAGTACAACATAAATCAACAATAAATGTGACAGCTAAATAAGGTATACATTCCAAGAACCACTGTTAACATAACTACTTCTTCTTTTCCTTTCGGCTTGTCCCGTTAGAGGTCGCCACATCGTGTCATCCTTTTCCATGTAAGCCTATCTCCTGCATCTTCCTCTCGAACACCAACTGTCTTCCCTCACTTCATCCATCAACCTTCTCTTTGTTCTTCCTCTAGCTCTCTTGCCTGGCAGCTCCATCCTCATCATCTTTCTACCAATATACTCACAATCTCTCCTCTGGATGTTCTCTCTAACTTTGTCTTCAAAACAGTGCTCATTTCTAATCCTATCCAACCTGCTCAATTCTAGAGAGAAGCTCAACATCTTCATTTCCGCCACCTCCAGCTCTGCTTCCTGTTGTCTCTTCAGTGCCACTGTCTCTAATCCGTACATCATGGCTGGCCTCACCAGTGTCTTTAAAACTTTGCACTTCAACCTCGCAGAGACTCTTCTGCCACACAACACACCCGACACAATACTGCCAATTTTGATCAGTCCCTTAGTTTTCTTATATAAGTTATAAAATGTACTTGTCTATCAAATTTAGTTTGATAAATAAATCTTTTAAAATACATTAAATATATAAACGGAGTATGTAATATCTACGTATTAATTCAATATAAATATCATGTATATTATAATATATTTGTATTTTGTTGGTAACACGACTCGAAACTCAAAGTGTAGGACTTGCATGTCTCGACTTGAGACTTGACTCGGTACTTGCCTGTCTCGACTTGGGACTTTGCCCTCGGGACTTGAGGGCAAAGACTTGAGACTTGCTCGTGACTTGCAAAGCAATGACTTGGTCCCACCACTGGTGTACACACAACTGCTGTTTCAACTCGCACAACACCGAACACGATATAAAGTGGAGTTCAATTGTAAATTAAGCTTTAAATACTTTCTGTTTTGCGCATAAGGCAATAAAAGTGTGGTGGAATCTCCAAAATCAAATGGAATGTAAAACTGTGCCTCAACGTTAAAAGAAAAATGTAATATCTACTCAGTCAGCAGGAAGGTAGTTTTGTCCCCAACCATATTCAAAAGTCCGATCAATCATTAGTCAATATTAAGCAGGTCACATACTGTACTGGTCACATAAAGGATTTAGGATGGCATCAATTCAACTAAATCCACTTTAGATTATTTCCAATCGGGAAATCATTAAAGAACCTCTCTTTTCCTTTTGTCTTTTTTGCTAGAGTTGTTTTACTTTTTTAAAATCAGTCTGTTAGTGTGACTTCTGATTTCAAGAGTCAGTCCCAAAATTCTCCCCTCTGCTAATAAAGAAGGGGTCCACAAAATGTCTTCTCTCCATCAGCTTTAAAGTCCCTCTCTGGCTGGCTCTGCAAGCCTCAGCATCTCTAACAAGCAGCGGATACAGCGCTGGATTACTGTAGGCGTTAAATCAATAGCTGCTGGTCTCCGAGGCACAACTATAGATTATGAATCAGTGTTGGTGAGCAGAGTGCTATAGTGGCGAAAGAGAGGAAGATGACTTGGGGGAAAGAAGGGAGCGGGAAAAATACTGATTGGCTCCATTAATGTGTCATATTATCAAGTGGACATGGTTGTTCAAAATTCTAATGATAATTTAGAACAAAGTTAAGAGGAACACATTCATGATTACTCACATTGTCTTTTTGGACATGGATATGTCATCCAATTTACTATTTTCGTGTGTATGATGTACTGTATGTACCATGTTGTCAATATCTATTGTAGGAAATCATAAACGTGATATCACAATGTATACATAGTACGTACGTACAGTATAGCAAAAAGCTTTTTTTTCCTGTCCATTGCTCACTACTATTGATCTGGCAGGTGTCATCAAAGGCTGAGTAGTTCTGTGTACAGTGTGTAACAACAACACACTGTATGTTCACTGACATATAAAGCGCTCTTTCTTATATTATGTAATTTGTTAGGAAATCATACAAATGCCCTATCACTTCATTACATTTCATGGAATGTGTATGTATAGTAAGTTGTTTTGTTTTAAGACAAACACACTTATATAAGGACAAATGTTTTATTTTTTTTTATTTTTTTTTACCAATTACAGTACTCTCTTTTACTAATGTGAACTAAATTCTGGTAAGCTAGCACCAGCAATTAGACATCACTGATGCAATATAAAAAATGTGAGGTTTCCAACAGACTCCTGCTAATATAAAAGTGATTCATTGCAAGGGGGGGATCAAATAAAAGCCCATTAACCTGTATTGAACCTGTGTAATCTCTGCAGTGGGCTCAGCTCTTTGCAGCCCTCCATTTAATTCAAGGCCCTCTGAGTCCTGTTTACAGATGCTATCTAAGTAGCTTGATTCAACTGCCAATGAATATTGGCATCTGTCTACACCCCATAGACCCTGCTATTTGGGGCGGAGACCACAGGGTTAGCCAAACACAAAGTGAACATGACATTTCCCTTGCCTTTGCGAGTCAGATGCACAAATGCACGCAGGCACACAAACACACACGCACACAGGCAAAAATTAAAAATCATCTAAAATCATGCATGTGCAACGAGAATAATGTAATTAATTTCACAGCTCACCCGTGATACAGTATATTATCAGAACAATGCAAGTACATGTTTGTCTGTCCAAAAAAGTATGGACATGGAAGTAATCGTATGCGTTTGCGCGTTCACACAAAATAACCTTGCTCAGGGCTGGGCTAGACCCACACTGCCCCCTGGCTCGCCACTCCTCTCCTCTGTTTGTCGAGCAGTACAAGATGCCTGAGGAAGAACTCGTCTCCCACCGCAGATTCAGGGTCAGATTACCCAGGACCAACTCCCTAACCTTAACCATTAGAAGGATAAGAAAATATCTGTTCTAGGATCAGGGGTTGGGGCGCTCCAGATAATATTGAGGAGCTGTCAGAGGTGACTAAGTTCAGGGTCAGGCCCTCGGGAACACTGAGGTGGGAACATTCAGCCTGGCTACCATACAGTAAAGTGTAAAAGGGAGTTCTCTGTATGATAGATAAATAAAGAAAAGTGCTTCCTGGCACGGGCTTATTGTTTAGCTTGTAACTGACAGTGTATTTCACCAGTATAGAAAAACACTACTTACCATTACCCGAAAGTGATAATAATACCATGTCGATGTAAAGTATTGTGTTGCAATGTGAATTAATTAGGTAAAGCTTCAAAGTCCAATATCAAGTGTTCTCACTGTGGATAATTGCAAAGCAGACAGTGTTAAGTGTTAGTAAGTTCGAGTCGCCACAACCTGCCAGCTGTGTCTCAGAAGTGGCTTCCACCCTACTATGGAGCTGTCAAGGTCAGTAGGGACACACACACATGCATGCACGTAGGCACGAGCGCGCGCACACACATACATACACAGACACACATAGCACCAGCATGATTAATCTGTCAATCAATGCCCCCGATTTACCGTGCTGGCCCTTCCCCATGCACAGTTGCTGTGAATTGAAACAAGAGCTTGAAAGATTGGTGTGCTACTTTTTTATTGGATTGGTGCAATCAGTCTATTCACCACATTTTACACGCCGCACATGCAGAGCATTGTACACGCTAGCACGTGATCCTGTTCAACACTGCCAGTGTACACCACAGTTAGCCTTCATTTTATTGCATGTGGGTCTTGTGAGGACAGCTGGGAAAGCGCAAACTGTCGAAGCCTTGCTAGGTCGAGCCCCCAAAAAGATGCACAAAACACACTTATTAATTATGTGCTGCGACTATACATTAAGGTTGCTCTATGGATTATACCTTTAATTATGGTCAACTGACAAATAATCTTTTGTACAAATGCATGTGTGGTATGTGATCAATCAGAATCAGAATCAGAATCATCTTTATTTGCCAAGTATGTCCAAAACACACAAGGAATTTGTCTCCGGTAGTTGGAGCCGCTCTAGTACAACAAACAGTCAATTTACAGAACACTTTGGGGACATAAAGACATTGACAAAAAACAATTGTGCAAAAAGATGCAGAGTCCTCTAGCACTTAGAGCAGTTCGAACGACTAATATTGCAATAGTCCGGTGCAATGACCATGGTGCAAAAGGCGCCGAGACTTCGAGGAGTGTGTGCGGTTTAAAGTGACGAGTAGTGCGTTCATCTGGGACAATGTCGGTTGTGCAAATGTTACAGATACTCCTCAGTTGTTGTAGACAACTACAGTGAGTGCACGAGAAATACGAGTAGAACGAACTCAATATCACCGTATTGATTTATGATGACACTATAACATTATTTTGCCGAAGAGTATTAAGTAATTGACATCACATTTTGTCATTTGTGTGTTGAAATGAGTTTTTTCCCCTCTTTTTTTAACCTGTCCTGTTTAACTCTGTTAATTCGGCCGATGAATCAAATTGTAAATGTACTTTGACCGACTTAGACGTAACCGCAAATGGATGTAATCAATAAACTATATCCTGTAGAATTGTGAACGCTACATCCTAACGACTGAAACCATTCAATTATCTTTTGTAATATACTTATTTTTCCTCCTCATTGCAATGCAAATGGACTCATGAGATTAATACACAAGTCAACTTCTGATGTTGTTTACTGTATGGGAAATGTCTAATTATTACTTTCAATAAAATCAGAACGCGCACTTACTTCTCTTTATGAGTTTGATAATGAACTATCACAGTTTTCATTTTCCAATTTAGATTCTCTCATTAAACCAGCATCATAACATGCTAAATCAACATCATTATACATGTAGCGCTCAGATTTAATGACAGCTGCAGAAGCATATATATTAAATTTAGTGATGTGTTTGAGTGTGTTTTCAATTTGACTCATTTTCTCTTGCAAATGGATGTTTAGACCTCATGACGAATGCTGCATGTGATGACATTGGCATTTCATAGTATAGTATTAACAACTATTTCTGTACAGTACAATTAGCTAAAGTAGAAGGTTAGAACATACAGTATGCAATACAGCACCGCCACTCACATTAAATAGAGCAGCATTACTAATACAAAAAGTATCAGGGCTTTGTTTTATCAGTCACATAAACTCGTTTCAAGCATTATTTCAACATGGGTTCAATTGCACCCATCCTATTTAATTTACCTCTTTACAAAGGTAGTGTTGGAACATGTTGTGACCGAGTGGTCTTATTTTTCCGACATCTCTGACTAATCAGCTCTTCTCTTGCTGCCTCATGCTCCCCCATTTACTCCTCCGCTCTCACACGTTCTCCCCATCACTTCAGCTCCTTGATCGTCCACTGCCTTGCCAGCACTAATTGCGTACAAGCAGTTCAGATGGAAAACGAACAGTTGGATAATCGGGGACAAGACCATTAGACCACTGCTTTATTGGGAGGGGAGGGGGGGGGGGGGGGGGGCTAAAATAGTTAGCCGTATTCCACTAGATCCAATCCGCATCAATCACATTGGGAAAATTGGATTCCTGAATAAGGAAACCCCAGGGGAGAAGTTAGGCTGTCCATCTGGATCAGCAGAAGACCTGATTCTTCGTTTTTCCTATTTGAGCCACTCTGTGCAGCTCGGTTCTGTTCTCACTTTAGTGGACCAATAGCGCTATAATAAGTATTGATTAAGCTATTAGCCAGCATTACCCAGGCACTGGTAGATACCTCGATTGGAATCTGCACCTCAGGACTCTGTCACAGTGTATCACACACCCACGCACAGCCACAAATACACAAGCATGCACTAGCACACGCACAAATGGCGTTTAAAAGAAGCTGATTGAAACTGGTTAGTTAGTGAAGCCAGTAAAGTACTACTCTCTCATCCATTTCCCTCCTTCTCCCTTAGCTCGTCTTCTCGCACTCTATCTAGCTCTGTAACTGAACTCCAATCAAGTGAGGACACAGCCCGGAATACATGGTGTTCCGATAAGATGGCTGGCAAACGCACACACGCAGACACACACACACACACACACATGCGGAAAGCAAGGGATCAGATAAAGGAGGCTTGATTGCAAAGGACAAGTTCGTAGTGAAGAGTGACACTGGTTAGAGCCAAGCTATCAGAGTTAGGCATCACACAACAGCAAGTGCACACACCAAACACAGGCACACGTATTCAATGATTGTGCGTACAAAGAAGCTGGTCAGGGAGCTTCTGAATGATAATATTTAGTTCTTGTCGCAAAGATAATGTATCAATGTCAGCAAAACGTCCACTACACCAGTGTTTCCCAACCTTTATTCAGCCAAGGCACCCTTTTTATCTTAGAAAAATCTCACTGCACGCCGCCAAACAAAACTGTCACAAAAAAGTATCAATACTAAAATAATGATGATCTCGTTCCTCAATACAATATGTGAGTTCCTCACATATTGACTTACTCAGAGTGCAATCTGGGACTGTTTAAAAAAGCTTATACACTCACAGGAAGCCATGAGTTATCTGTTGTATAAACGGCAACAGGTGAATCCAAATCCATGAATCCAAAGGTTCACTGGACCTTCTGCCGTCTAATGGAAGAGTGTTTAATTGTTCTGCGTGTCATTATAAGTTGATGGCATGGATAGACGAACCAAGATACATTATTTGGAGTTAATAAATCATTTTCAGACAAATTAAGTGATATTGAATAATTTGTCACGGTACCCCTGATCTTCTCTCATGGCACACTGGGGTGCCAGAGCACCTTGGTTGGTAACCAAAGTTCGCAAAGGACTTTTATTTGGATCTTCTGTGACTGGTGTTAATGCATTTGAGTCCCACTTACAGTATCTGCTCTGCTTCTCGAGTACAATTGCCTTGGATTCAACTTCAGTGGTTTACCCTGACCAGCATCCTTCCATCCATCCATTTTCTGTGCCGCTTATCCTCACTAGGGTCGCGGGCGGGCTGGAGCCTAACCCAGTTATCTTCGGGCGGGAGGCAGGCTACACCCTGAACTGGTCGCCAGCCAATCGCAGGGCACGTATAAACAAACAACCATTAGCACTCACATTCACACCTTTGGCCAATCTAGTGTCTTCAATTAACCTACCATGCATGTTTTTAGGATGTGGGAGGAAACCGGAGTACCCGGAGAAATCCCATACAGGTATGGGGAGAACATGCAAACTCCACACTGGTGAGGCCGGATTTGAACTCAGGTCCTCAGAACTGTGAGGCAGATGTACTAACCAGTCGCCCACCGTGCCGCCCCCTGACCAGCATGACCATGCTAATGCTATGATGTCAGACGATTTTACTAGGCGAAACAGATATCTCCATCCACACAAGCCAGATCTGCGTTTACCATTCCAAACTGTACCATAGCAATCTTAACTGAAGTGAACTGAGACGCCACCTTAACCCAACACCTCATGCTTTGGATATCTTTAGCAAGAATTCATCTGATTTAGTGGTCGGCAATACATTGTCAGGACAAATTACCTCCACTTAATAAGATCCTCAGCGGAAGCAAAGGACACCAAAGAGGGAGAGAGGAAATGACAAGTATTAATTTGGGATTTTTCACAAACTGACACTCGAGTCTCCATTCTCAGGCCCCAAGGCTGTGTCACTTCGCTCTGATATATGCACACAAACATGTACACACACACACACACACAGACACGTGTTCCTCAGTCTCCCCATATTCCGCCCCCTCCCCAGACCATGGAAGAAATTCTGCAGCAATTACTGAAGTCTTTTATCAGTCATTTCAAAGGAGGAAAATTAGAGCAATTGTGTCAGGATGGTCATATGGGCAGAAATTGCACTCTTATTGGGTGCACTTATGCCTGTGACTCCACTGCCTGGGCTGATGGCGCCCATTGTTAGCGGACGTTGCCACGGTGGGTGCTGATTGGGGCAAGGAGCAGATGCATTACCCCTCCCAAAATTTCCACAGCCTTCTTCCAGATTCTCAATACAAGGTCACCTAA
This sequence comes from Phycodurus eques, assembly GCF_024500275.1. Taxonomy (NCBI): domain Eukaryota; kingdom Metazoa; phylum Chordata; class Actinopteri; order Syngnathiformes; family Syngnathidae; genus Phycodurus; species Phycodurus eques. Next base: position 13,711,956 of record NC_084545.1, on the reverse strand, counting down.
AATCCCCAATCAGTATACCAAGACTTTGTCTCGATTCTTGAGCGCCCTTTCTAACTTCACCTTTGACTATACACTAACGGGCCCGATTTACAATCTTACGATTTCGTGATCTTACGATCCCCCAAAAATGGTGTATTTCCTTGCTCTAACAGATTGTCTAAACTGTTGGCAACCGGTGTAAAGTGGTGGAGGTTGCAGTATTTTAAAGATTTTGCTCTTTGGTTAGCTCTCATGGTATTCACCATGGAACATTTGGGAGAGCATCAGAAGTGCTGGAACTGGAATTTTTACTGGAAGACAAACAAATACATTACTGAGTTATCTGTCGCCCTGATAGTTTGGGGAAAACCAGCAACTGCTTACAAGCCATGTTTAGTTGGATTTCACTTGTGCCGATGCCCATCCTTGTGTAACATCGCGTTTAAAACTTGGGACAGCACACCCGCAAACCGCTCTGGGAGAGCCCAGCACCAATTGTAAAAGTGTGCTGAAATGACCCAGATTTACAGAAATGCAGTTGAAAAGAGTTTTCCCATCGGTGATATGAAATGACTCCTTATTGTGACTGACTATAAGCCAGCTCTTAACATTCAGAAGCTTCAAAATCGCATTGTTTCTGGCAATTAAAAAACATGAACGACTGAAGCCCTTTTGTAACACTACCGACCAATTTTTTATCAAGGCTTGGGACCAGCACGGGCTGGGTATTGGGGCAGTGGCTGGTAATCGAACCTGTGCCGTCTGGACGAAAGGCAATTGCATGAACAGTCCCACTACACTACCAGTGTAACAGTGTAGTTTCCACTGTAACATACAAATATAGTCTACTGTTTCAGCAATTGCAATGTGACTTGAATGATTCGTCAGCCTAGTTTGGTTAGAGTCCACGGCTCATTAGACAGTGGTGAAATCTACCTTTAAACCTAAACATGACCTCCGCTCAGGCTCAGAGGATGATGGACCACATTGCTGTCGAGCGAAGCTTCCATCTACGAGAAACACTGACTGCTCACAGGGATTTTTCCTTAAACGCTAACAAGATTCAGACAGGGAATTCTAGCAGTAAATGCTAAGTCTATGGCTTAATCTTCAACTCGAGCCCCTTCACACCGCAGGGAGCTGCCAGGCCTCTCTATTCCCACTCCACTGGCCACACATCTCCACCCAATCTGTCTTAGCATATTGATTTCCCAGCTGTCTCATTGGTTCCTAACATAATTATGCCTGGCTGGGCTCGGGGCACAGGCATGGGAGCTAATACATTTACACCAGGCCCCATCAGCGCGGGCTTATATTCATGTCATTGAAAGAGGCAGATCTACGAAGAGAATTCAGGGGTCTTTGCTGTAATGAAAAAGGGAATTAGCTGGCTCGACCTCCACCGCATTGAGAGATCAATAGCAACGTCCATGAAAATATTCATTTTATGAAGAGAGCTAAAATAACACATCTGTTAATCAATCCTTTGGTGAATTGAAGTAAATCATTTTTTAAATTCACACAGGTTAAAAAGGCAGAGACAAAAAGAATCTGGTTCAGGGAGAAAATAAGGTCACTGTCCATCTATTTCACTGTGCCTAATAGTTGTCAGAAGCTGACATAAAACGCCAAGACTATTTTTCTAAGTCAAGGATGACGTAGAGGAAGGGTGGGCAATTCATCACACTATCTCATCCGTTCCCCTCACCCACACACCAACCACACAGAATCAAGGGGCCACTTGTTATTTAATTTAAAAGCAAATGACAGCCCCATACATTAGACATGCATTCGATTAGTGTACAAGTGGTTTTGGAAAGGAGCCTGTGATGTCATCCAAACTCTATAAGGAGATACACGAACAAACTGAAGAGATTGGTTAAAGTGTACTCGTGAATTGAACAACTCTGCATTGCATAAATACATTGACTTATGAAGTATGTGCTAATTTTGCAGCTGTGACGTTAAAGTAAACTTGATGACATAATTTAGTGATTCAATTAAAAATGAAGCCTGGTTCAAAGGAGGTAACTCATCTTTTCAGTGGCCTGATTGTGTTTTCGTTGTTGTTGTTTTCAATTCCAAAATGTACCTTATTTATTAATTTATTTGTCAATCTTTCATTTCTCTGTGGCATTTTGGACAGTCCCCAGCAGTTGCTGACAGTTATTTTGGCTCCTGGCAGCGCAGACATTGACTGTCAACGGGACGTCTCCTTTCTTTTATTATTCGGTCTTTGCTGAGAGATGCTGAATGCGAGTCAGCCTTTTCTCCCTGGAGGATGGGGGAGTACGGCGGGGTGAGAGTTGGGAGGACAGTGGGTGATGGTGCGAGGGGAGGGTTATTGTGGAAAAAGTCCATAAGGAAGGGTAGGGTCTTGTGTAGTTGACTTTCTCTCAATCACTCTGCTGTTTATGTCTCTGTTTGTGTGCGTGTGTGTGTGTGTCCGTGCATGCGCGTGTCAAGGGTTATTCAAGAGGACAGTCTCCTGACAAACAGTCTGACATTCCTGCACATCCGTGGCCTGAAAACATGATCAGGAGGTCAAAGAATGGCTGCACCTGCTCGCTTCTGTGCATGAAGTACAATTAAAAAGAAAAAAAGGTCATCGAGTCTGTGTCCATGTCAAGTTAGGGTCAAAGGTTTGCATACACTCATGGGCAAGAATGTCATATTATTTGGGGCCTTAAATGATTTATTTGAACTGTTATTTCTCTTGAATGGAATGACTAAAAAACATACATTGTCCATCATTTTAAACAAGAATTGACTTTTATTTGGATTTCCTGTAATCCACACAGGGTCAAAATTATACATAGAGGCTCCAATATATACTACACTTCCACCTCGTCTAATATTTCATATTATTTATTTCATATATTTCACCTCAACAAGACACTTTCTGTCGCCATCAAAAGGGTACTGGCATACTTACAGCTGGATATTTGATCACTCTTCTGAAAGTCCCTGTGAGGGGAAAATAACAACGTCTTAGAAATTTGACACAGCACAGAACACCAGACTGCCAAATTTGAATGATAGAAACAAATCATCAAATATATTAAATCAGGCTTCAAAATGGTGAAAAATCAAGATGTTCTCTCAGTTCTCAGGCGCTGTGGGCGTGACCATGGAAAACATGCCCCGCTAAACATTCAACTGTCAATCAAATACATTTGTTCGTCCATATGCCTACACATACGTTTGAGCAGCACAAATGTATCTGCTTCAAGCTTCCAGTAGCTGGAATATATCTCACCGAATCATCACGGGGCTTTTTCATACTGCAACAAGAGGCTAACTACCAGCTAGCTTGTGGGCTAAAAGGGGAGGTTAATTTATTTTATTTTTCATGCTTTTTAGAGCATTTCCGCTTTTTTTTTTACTTTTAAATGTTTATAAGCTGTTTTGTTTTTCTTTGCTTTTAATCATTTAAAGCAGTGTTCCCCAACCGTCTTTGCACCACGGACAGGTTAGGAGTCGGCGGTTTTCTCACAGACCGGCTGTGGTGGCGTGTGCATTTATATATATATATATATATATATATATATATATATATATATATATATATATATATATATATATATATACAGGAGTTTGCATGTTCTCCTCGTGTCTCCGTATGTCTGGGGACTTGGGTGGGAATGTGTACAGTGATGCAAGGGGGAAATAATTGAGCAGTGAATATGTGATTAAAAAGAATACATTTATTCACCCAATTCTTTATTTTAAAACACATTGAAGATTTATGTTATAAAATCATTTCATTCCACTAAATTATGATGACATTCTTGCTCATAATAACTGTCTGTAAACTTCTGACAGTGACCGCAATCCTACGTGCACAAGCCTCTGCGTTCTATAGTGTAAAAGAAGTGTTTGCTTGATGAAGGCCTCAAAGCAGCGGTCCAGTGTGTTTTGATAGTCGGTGAGTGAACACTGCATTGATGCTCAGATAAAACGCTGAATCAATAAAATAAACAGAACATCACCTCTATTTGTGACACGGCAGCAGAATGGAGGCAAGTGAAAATGGAAACAAACCCCTTGTAGCTATTGAAACAGAATGAGATGCCAGAGCACAGCTTGATGACTGAACACAGCATATTAGTGGCTCGCTTGAAAAGAAAATGGCAAACAACAAATGTGGTGTATTTGGATATCGAATTTTGCTGTATATTTACAACATCCTATATTGACAAGGTACATGAATGCACATACTGGATAAAGCGGTGTACAGTATATTTACCAAAACAGAAGTGAAGAAACCAAGGCAAAACAAACATTTATAACTCAACTGCAAATCTGTACTGTATATACACGGCACTCGGTTTTGTGATATGAATCTTTTTTTATTTTTGGGGTACATTTGATGGATCTAGAAAAGGGGATCTCAATAATGTATGATCCTTTAGATCAGTTTCATTTTGAATTTAACACCCCAATTAGAAATGTGGTCCCACCCTGGGACCCAGGCTTACTAATATGCAATATGTGTTGCTCAAACATAGATATAAATGAATGATTTAAAAAAACAAAAAAAACAATGGATATTATAATGTATTTACAGTACATTTGTATTGTATTAATATTTAAATATATAAGCATCCATCCATATTCTGTACCGCTTCTCCTCACTAGTGTCGCAGGCGTGCTATCTTCGGGCGAGAGGCGGGTTACACCCTGAACTGGTCACCAGCCAATCGCAGGGCACATATAAACAAACAACCATTCGCACTCACATTCACACATACGGGCAATTTAGCTACCACGGCATGTTTTTGGGATGTCGAGGAAACTGGAGTACCCGGAGAAAACCCACACAGGCACGGTGACAACATGCAAACTCCACACAAGCGCGGCTGGGATTTGAACCCCGGTCCTCATGACTGTGAGGCAGATGTGCTAACCAGCTTCCCACCGTGCCCCTGTTAAATATATATATAATTATGACTACTTATTATAAAAGAGAGAGATTGCTCCACGTATCTTCAAAATGTGGGTTAATAAAGTCAATCATGTTGATTGAAATTACACATCGATAAAATATAATGAATACAAGTTTAAAATAATCCACCCTGCAAATTACAGCCCACCAATTGATTAAAGCCTCTCTTTTAACAAGATGTGCAGACGAATTTCCATCCAAGGCTTAAACTCCTTCAGTCCTGCTACTTTTTGCTTTCCCTGAAAACAGCGGAGATGAAGTAATGACAGCGATTAGATTACTATTCTTAAGAAGCCATTAGTCATAAATGACACCCAGGAAATCACACAATGCATTCTCTCCCTAATGCAATAAGGTGCCAATTATAACACTTATGTGGAATAAGTGGTCTTCTCTCCCTCCGCCTGGATGAAGAGAACACAAATCATCATTACCCTGTATTTCTTAATGCTATCTGCACTTAGAGGCATTAAGAAGACACTAATAAGTTTAGCCTTTGCAAACAGAGTGCAAACGTGTGCTCCACTTTCTCACTCATTTTCCTCGCTTGGCTCATTAGTCTTTTAGACCTGTGTGCCGAGCATGTGCAACTCTTAAAGACTGTACTGCCATTTGCCCTTTTGCTATGCTTATGCTGTCCATCATGGCTGACTCTTTTTGTGAATAAAATCTCTCTCATCTGCGATGTTGTCTGACCACCGATCTGATTGTGTTTACAATCACTTTCTAAAATAAAGTATAATGCCTGAGATACACGTACTGGAGTGTTTGACTGCAGAGCTAAACTGTAACTTCATGTCACTTTATAAAAATCTCTGCAAACAATAAGTGAGGCATGTCCGGCTGTGGTCTATGATGAAAACAAAACCAATAATATACCTATTAACCTTAACTTTGCCCATGAAGAGGGCTCATTACTGCCCATACCTGGTAGGTGAGTCTCTTCACATAAGCACTCAACACTGCTTATTTTCCAATGACTTATTACATTACTAATATTTAGTGTAATTGTGCTTAGCAGCCGGGACAGAGATGTGTATTATGCTTCGCCACATCAATAAGTACCATTTACAGTTCAGTGTAGGGCTGGGCAATATGGGCATTGACATTATTCAAAACAAGGTTTTACTTTTGTTTTGTTCCCCTTCTGGGAATTGTTTTATTTTAGGCTGTACGCGATCAGGATTTTTGGGGCCGATCACCGATCAGCCAGTTTCAAAAAAAGATAACCGATCACCGATCCGATCACAAGATGGAGGAATGTGTCTATTTAAATGACCTGTTCATTTATTGTATATACTTGTGTACTTAATTGCTCAAAAAATTATATTTATAATTTTTTTTTAATCTTTGTTCCTCTATTTATGCCAGTGAAGCATAGTGACAGACAGAACAAATGAATGGTCTTCTATTAGATGGCAGGAAGTAAATACAGTAATTAACGTATCCACTTTTTGTGACATCTTTGTTTGTCGGCGTGCCGTGAGATTTTTCAATTGTAAAATGTTCTTTGGCTCCATAAGGTTGGAAATCACTGCTCTAGTCAGATCGTGTAGAAGATCGCTGGGATAGGCTCCAGCACCCGCGACCCTAGTGATGATAAACAGTACAGAAATGGATATGGATATGGATGGATATTGTTATTATTTTTGCGTCAACTAAAATCAAGCCGCACACCGAACGTTTGGCTAGTTTGAGCCATAAAATTACTTCAAGCCACCAATAATTAAACAGACACACAGAATGATAAATTCAGCTTAGAGGGCAACTGCCACTTAAAAAATATATATATTCTGTTGGGCTACAGTAACTTTTCTATAACTTCCTCTCATTGGATAAAAAGACAAAAAGAAGGAAAGAGAATTTGATGGCAGTAAGGCAAAGCCATGGGGAATGGTAGACAATGATGAAAGCAAACTTGGGAAGAGCCACAAAACACCACACACACCCTCCATGACATCAAGGGGAAGGCAAAGGGAATTATAATAACGCTGCCTTTTCTTTTTTAATTAATGAAGACAGCTATTTGGTAGGAGGCAGGGCAAGCTGTGAGGGATCTTGGATGATTGGCAAACATCAAACAAAAGTGTGCCGGATGAGAGCATCTACGCCCGTGTGCACATGTATGCCGCTTGTTGTTGCCCCAAGTAAATAAGACATGCCCATCAGTGGCCTCAAGTGGACTTTTGTCTTTTGTGTGTATGTGTGTGTGTGTGTGTGTGATTGTGTGTGTGTGTGTGTGTGTGTGAGTGAGAGACAGACATTTGGGATTTTCAGCATTAACGATTGAGCAGAGGGGAAATGAGGAGGGAAAAACATTCATACAACACATTATACAAGTTATTGAGACTTTGAGAAGTTCCCTCATTTCCACTGAAGTTGGTTTTAATAAGGTTCCATGGGAGTTGATGCTTCAGGGTGTTGACTAACTGTGTGTGTGTGTGTGTGTGTGTGTGTGTGTGCGTGTGTGTCTGTGTGTAAGTCTCATGTGTGAATGAGTGTGTTCCGTGGTGGGGTGGCACGTGGTGTGTATTACACATGAAAGAAAGGTCATGCTCAAACACAGAGTGGGGCTAAAGGTTAGCGGCAAGCTGTAGATAGAACAAAGCGAGGGATGGGGCTTATCAAAGCTATCACTTGGAGGTAGACTGCTAGAGGTCACCAAACCCTTGACATGACGTACACATCTAATGTCTCAGCCAAGGATCAATACAACTACACTCAGACAAACCAGATAGGCTTAAAACCTGTGTAGCCCCACCAGCGCAGAAACCAAGCACTTACTCATTCAACTCTGATGGGGAGAAAAAAAGGGTGCGACAACAAGAAAGGGATATAAATTGAAAGGAGAAACAGACAATCAATTAAACAAGAGTCGGGGAATGAATAAAATAGTCGTTTCTTTGGATGCAAATAAGCGCAGGGGAAAGAAGTTTGCCAATGTGATTCTGATTTTCTTGGTGTGTTCGCAGCATCAGATGGAATAATCCAATGAATCATGCAGACGAGAGGTGTTGAAAGATCATTGCAGTCGATTAATATGCATCAGCTTTGCCCTTAAAGTACACTGCTGGACCGAGACTCATCAGTTGACTTTCAGCATACATCTGTAAGAGCTATACCTAAAAAAGAAAAAGTGCTTAAAACTGAGAACCTCTGACCAGTCCTTTCAGAAAGTGCCATTTTTTTGCTTACTCGTCAATATTTCAGACACCACACATGGGATGCTACAGTGGCTTTGAATCCATGGGGCTGCGTGTACACCTCCTCCATCTTTCTTAGTGATAAGACATTAAGTAATGGGTAGTGAAAGTTCTGGGAGAGTTGAAACTGAGGGAGGCCGCTGATGCGCTACAACGTCTAGAACGCTTGTTTTCATCAGTGTATTGTTAAGAATAAATACAGTACAATATAGTAATTAGTGAAACACACACTTTGCTGTGACAAAATAACGGTGTGATGGCTAGAAAATCACTTCGTCTTAGCCTTTTTGCCTTGAGCCTTTTTGAAATTAAGAGGCTACTTACATTGATTTTGTGTAATGCTTACACTGTTACCATTGATTCTTTTTCATTTAACCACACCCTCAATAATTGTTCTACCTCGTAGTCACTCGTTTCATCACATTAGTTGCATTCATTGCAGTTCAAATGGTAAATTGAGAGAAAGCTAGCTGCACAGTGCGCTCACAAACCTGAACCACCATTCTTATGTTTAGCTATTAATTCCTTCTTTTTTCAACAGTAATATAATCAGGCATCCTAATAACACTATCGCAAAAAGTTTTGGCTTTCTTATACTGGGGATAATTTCGAGCAAAAAAAACCTAGAAAGATACCTGCAGTGTGTAAATAATATTTATGCAGTGCAAGAAGAAGCACAAGTGAGATTTCAATGTGTGAAGTAAAGTGATATTTCTTTGGAAATGTTGTTCATGAGCCAAATTCTTCACATACCACGGCATTTGAGAACCAAGTTTCCACTGTAATTACATTCGTTGATCACACTTATATTAGACCTTCGGCTTAAAAGACTTTTTCTTCGGCTAAAAAGACATTTTCCTGATTTGGACTGATTTCCTAAAACTTTTAATTGAGGATCTCTATTCAAGAAGGTCTAAAGGCTGAGCATTAGTCATGCAGGCTCTGTTGTAAAGAAAACAGTCAAAAAGTATGGAAGTGGGAGGATTGAAATTCTGCTGCGTTTGCATTAAAAGTGGTGTTTGTGAATGTTTAAGTATGCTTGTGTGTGTGTGTGTGCTGAGTGTGTGTTCCTGTCACTTAAAGCAGACTGCATTTATCAGGCACAAAAGGGCCTCAAAGTGTCAGAGACTAATGGACGTGTCCCAGTCCTCACTCTCCCCCCGTTGTGATCACCCGCAGAAATTAATTAGAAATAACGAATAAAAAGTCAGTTCTCGTTTATTACAGTGTTAATTGCTCTTCCCTCATTGTAGGTGAAGTCTTTTAAACACTGTCTTACATCAGGACGTGCTCATCCTCGTCATCTATAATTCATGATATACTTTGCACCAAGCAAAGCTGTTAAATATTTAGTGAGTCATAGCCTTAAACTTAATCACTCTCTGATAAATGCATGTGTTTTTCCTCCGCCTTTTTTGCTTTGAGCTCTTCAGTCAAGAGGATACACACTTGAACAACTTGTATAATCTATTTTTAATTACTCATTCTGCAAATTAACATAATACCACTTAGCGCCGTGTATTAATTGCAGTACATTGTTAAATGCACCATTATGTCTCTGTGAAACAAGCTATTATCATTGTACTTCATAAAGTATTAAATGTAATACATTTTTAAAGAATGCTTAAACATTAATTTGCTACACTTGCTGCTAATGTCTTTCCTCATCAAACTAATTCCCTCCACAGCCGCAAAGTAGAGCAAACGGAGGACTGCTTTTAGCTGACTTGCTGTTTGGCCTCAGAGAATTTTATACAGCATCTGCGTCAAAAGTTACAACATCAAATGCTTCTATGACTTCACTGCATTAAGAAAAATATTCCATAAAAAAAATGAGCAATTATCCATCCATCCATCCATTTTTTTGTACCGCTTGTTTAGGGGATGTGGGAGGAAACTGGAGTACCCGGAGATAACCCATGCAGGAACGGGGAGAACATGCAAACTCCACACAGGCGGGGCCGGGATTTGAACCCCGGTCCTCAGAACAGTGAGGCAGATGTGCTGACCAGTTGTCCACCGTGGCGTCAAAAGCAACAATTTACAGTTCTTCTATATATATGTAGTGCATCTAGCTCATGTAACATAACTATATTAATTTTGTAGAAAAGAACATTGTTCAACACAAACAAATGCTTTCCAACAAATGAAAAATTAAAATGATGTTAAGAACGAATCTGAATCAAAAGTCTGTACATTAAATATACAGTACTGTGTAAAAGTCTTGAGCCACTACGAGCTTTGTTTGTACGATGTACCTTTTTCATAACATTCACTTTTACATATAAACCAATAAAGTAGGACAGATACATGTAGCAAAATTATGCAAGAACAAAACCAATATCCACACAACTTTGTTGAGGGGTAATGCCTCAGACAAGGAAGAACATTGTGTCAATCTGGTAAGGCCATGGATACAGGAATATCGTTGAATATTTTTGAACCATTTTCATTGCTCTGGCATCATGACAACCCGTCCACCTGCCAGAGTCGTAATGAAACGTCGGTTGACTTTCAAGTTGTTCTAACTTCGAAACATACTTTCCACATGGGAAAGAATGTAAAGTCAATGAATTTGTTCAAGGCTCAAACCGCCAACACTATATAACTTTGATAAACTGTAGATGCAAGTGGCAGTGGAAGTGTTGTATGTATGTGTAAAAAAAAAAAAAAAAAAAAAAAGAAAAAAAGTGCTATATAAAAAGCAAAACATACTTGGTGTTGATCCTTAGAGTATGATGTCATATACTGTAAGATGACGGTTTGAACTTCATTCTTTTTTTGACTTTATCTCGGGCACATTTGTCCATAAATGTGTGTTTGAATCCCAACTTGTACATCTTTTGGGGTACTTGGCTTTGAGGTTTCACTGTATCTGCAGTTGTGTAACATATTTCCTGTTTTGACACTCAGATTCTTGACTGCCTACCACTGATGTCGAAGATAATAGCACGGGCACTCTAAACAGTCATTCATGTTATCACAGAAAATCGCACTTGTAAATATGCGCACGTTCTTTCAACGTAAAGCACCTCTCCCTCAATAGACAAAAAGTATCTTTAGAGATTCTGAACAAGCCATCTGAATGCACATTTCTCTTGTCATTTCTCTCTCCTACTGCATCTCCCCAGCTCGCGCCAAAGCACTCCATCTCCCTGATGTTTAATTCATTGCGTCTTTCCATCATCCTTCCACCTATCTCCACGGCTGTGTCAGGTAACAAACAATGAGTTTTTGATGTGAATAATTTAATGCGTGTACAGCAAATGGCGGCGCTGTGCATCGCCCGTGCCGCACGTTGGGCTGTCATTAAGACACCTGATTTCCCCCAAGATTCCTTGCAGCCTGCCTGCTAGATGAAAAGGCAGCACACGTGTCAACATTTCTCCCCCCTTTACATCTTGGGAGGACGACTATATTTTTAGACAAGCTAAATCAGACAAAGACAGTGGTTAAGTAGTGAAAACAGAAGAGGAGAGCAAGACAGAGGGAGGGTCAAAGGAAGACGGTGACTGTTTGGTCATACATATTTTTCGTTTTCTCTCAATCTTACCTGATGTCACAACATCAAACGCTAACCCTGCTTTCAAAAGCTGGCGGAAGCACTGATTCAATATTTTCTCCCGCACCGTGCCGCTGTGATCCTGAAACTGCTCTCTGGCTAGATGTTGACGCACGGAGAGAAAAATGATGGCAGCGACATCAAACACAAACGTGCCGTGGATAATAACAGGCACATCCTCGTTCTCCCGCGTTTTGCCATCCTCTCTTACCCCAAGACAGCATGTATGTGCAGCATGCGTAAGCTGAGCAGGCAAACAATTAACGTCACAGCTCCTCCATTCTTTTTAGTAATGGGGCCGTATTCTTCTACAAGATCATATCCATGAGCTTATTTTCATTTGGTGAGGGAAGAAAAGAAGTAAGGCCAATTCAGACTGACCAATGAGAATCATCTCTGCTGGCAGCAGGGTCCTTTCATTAAAAAGGTTTAAAAAAGAAAAAACAGTGCAGGGAAAGGTGGTGTGGTAGGGTGACAGCGACAGAGATTTGGGGAGATATACAGACAGAGGGCATTGGATTTTAAAAAATACAGTACATGAAGGACAAGGATGGCGCGCAAACACAAGTTCTGGTCCGAAATAAAACTATACGGCCAACATGAAGCGGGAAGAAGGGAAGAAAAGAAATAAAGGGTGCAATGTAGTGAAGGTGGGTATGGTTTTAATAAGCCATTGTGGGGATAATTGAGGCATGGGGGTGGCAGCTCTGAAAGCCTTTTTAAGGCTCCATTCAATCTTTGATTCACTTTCATCACCTCCAGTGTGGCCATCTTGATTGTATGAAATCGGCAGGAGGGCCTTCAATTATTGCATCTCATCTGCGCTCACACACACAAACACACACACGAATAACATGCTTGAAACATACTTTTGCACAATGGAAATATACGTTCTTTTGGTCTTGCACACACACACACACAGACACACATATACACACAGTCAAATTATGATGTTGCCTTGATTTCATCCAAATGACTAGGTAGAAAGGGGAGCGGATACACAATAGGCACATGGAAGAAAGCAGCGGAGATAGAGAGTGTTGATTATTCTCTTTGTCTATTTTGTTATTAGCAGATGGTAGCTCGATAATGAAGTGGGTACTTAATGGCTGTTGCAAAATGGGGAAAATGAGAGAGAATCCTATACATAATGACTTGGTGAATGGATTGGAGCTGTTACAAAACGTGTGTGTGTGTGTGTGTGTGTGTGTGTGTGCGTGCGTTTGTGTGTGTGTGTGTGTGTGCGCAACATTTGCACGGCACACTCAACCATGCTGACAGCTTCCAGGAAATATCACAATTGGTATAGAAAGTTATCAAACGTCCTTAAATCGTGCCCTCCACTCCAATAGACACCAAGTCTCAATAAATGTGTCCTCGCCATTATTTATTTATTATATATCGCTACATTTACAAGCAACAACCGAAATTGGTGGTGCATTAAGAGCTGCATGATCTTCATAAATAGTGCAATATTCTAGCAGCAGGATAGGTGTAAAGTGACCAAAGAAGAAAAATGTGAAAAGAAATATAGCGTTGTGTGAGTATATTATCGGAAAACAAAATAAAACTCTCTGTTATCACCCACAATATTTTTTATTTTAAACATTAGTTTTAAAATCAGAAATAAAATTTAAAACAAAAAAATAAATAAATAAAAATGGGGCTATCCAACCAGTGAGAACTGGGCTAAAAAGAAACAAATTGCCTAAAATACAGCATACAACAAACAATCCGCACATCAGTATGGTCTCATAGCTGTGCAGCGAATGCATACTTGAATAGATGTTACTATGTAATTGTACTACTTCTATCATATGAGACATTGCAAAAACTACAGTCTAACAACAGTTTTTGTTCATCTACCAGCGCTTCATTATTGATGGGAACCAGAGGCGGCAGAACAACTTGGAGAGTGGGGAGGCAGAGTGCTCGGGGGGCGCATTTTACTGAAAAAAAACAACAACAAAAAAAAACGTGTGGACCGGCCACACAGTCAAATAGAATATTCTTAACCTTTATAAAAGAGGTGCCACGGCGGCCGCACGTACGCACACACTCATTCTTTAATGTGGCTTACTTCTGTAAGACAAAACAGCACCTGTACTGTTCGAAGAAATATTGTATTTTGTTGTAATGTGTGCTTGTGAGTGCAGACATATACATTATGCCAAATGTGTGAATATTAAGTGACAGATGGAAGGCTTTATGGCATTACAAGCATTATTTCAGTGCCGGTTTGTGTCTCTATTTCTTTCTCTGCCTCGCCTTCACACCTCTTCCTCTCATTCCTTGCTTACGATCAAATAAATTTGACATGAAAGACCTCAAATGCATCATTCATGCATTCTCACGCGCACAGACACACACACAACCACAGAAACACGCACACACACACACACACACACACAGCTCTCAGTGCATACAGACTCATACGTGGATATGGACGGCTCCAAGTCCTCTTTAAACCAAGCCTTTATTTCCCCTGTCGCTCAGTGTGCTGTGCGAGTGCGCGCGCGTGAGTGTGTGTGTGTCTGTGTGTGTGTGTGTGTGTCTGTTAGCAAGTGCAGGTATGAGCACAAGCCTGTGTATACTTTTGGGACAGCAAAAATGCACAACTTGGATGTTTGCGTACGCCTTCACAGGTGTCGGTGTGTCTCTTTCCTCGTCTTAATTAAGTGAGGCTCCACTCACCAAAGCAGCCACTGGGAATATTTTTAATTATTTTCCACCTCTTGCATTCTTTATGTGATTACTGACAGCGAGCGGAGATTAAGTGACAGTGGGGTTGTATTTGCACGAGGCTACTGTTTGTCAGAGGTGACAGAAATAATGACTGCTGTAAAACATGGATGAGTGTGTCTCTCGCGTTTTGGCATGATCTGTGTATATGTATGTGTGTGTGGGTGTGTACATATGTGCATTTTAAAAAGTTACCTCAATGTCAACTACCAAAATAAGCACAGCATCGTTGAAACTCAACAAATCCAGACATTGACGTGTCAGGCCGGGCTATTATAAACATGTATACACAACGTAGATCTCACACACACTGCTGCAGGCATGCATGAGCTCCCTTAAGATCACCCCATTTATTTAAAACAAAAACAAAGCAGGAGTATAAAGCACTAATAGTGTGTGATTTAGTGAGCAGCATATTAAAAAATGGTGCCGTTCATTAATATGCAAACTAGTTTGCTGTCATGATGTAGTTGGGGTTGAGAGAGCAGAATGCGTGGGGAGTAAGGCGGGGGCGTTGCGGGGCCAACGGAGTCAAGGCTGCCAAGCCAAGGGTTGATTGAGTTCAGCAGTGCTGATTGATAAGTATGCATGCGTGCGTGCGTGTGTGTGTGTGTGTGCGCTGCCTGTGGGAGTGTGTAGGTAGGTAGGCAAGCCTCAAGTTGTGGGGAAATACATACAAGACAGCTGCATTGTGGGGACTTGAAATGAATGTAATCCTATGTAATGTAATGTAAATCCACGAAAAATTCTGTGAACCCAGGATAGACCAAAACGTCGACCAAATAAATAACTGCTGGAAAACTATGAAGACGACCAACGATAAGGTTCAACAGCAGAACAACAAAGGTGGATACGGCGCCACCAACTTTAAGTTTTATGAGCCGCTGGACAAAATTATGGGAGAACGACCACAACGTCGGTGGCAACGGAGTGGATGTGGATTTTGAGGAGGAGTTCCGTGATGGGGAGAGTTCTCTTAACGCTGCCGCGGATGATGCTGAAACTAGCATTTCTGGTAAGGTTAGCTCACACAGGGTCGCTAACTAAGGATTTAAATACAACTAAAAAAAAAAGAAAAACTAAAAATCACGTACTGTTTACATAGATGTCAGACATCTGTACACTATCTTCTTCTTTTCCTTTTGGCTTTTCCCGTTAGGGGTCGCCACAGCGTGTGGTCCTTTTCCATGTAAGCCTATCTTACATGCTTCCTACTCTCGAACACCAAGTGCCCTCATGTCTTTCCTCACTAAATCTTTTAACCTTCTCTTAGCTCTTTGTCTACCTCTTTCCTGGCAGCTTCATCTTTTCATCATACATTTTTTTCAGTTCATCTTTGTCTCCTTTTTTGTTTCATTTGTGTAGATTTTTTTTTTATATCCACTGTAACTGTTTGTGCATGTGTGCGTGCATATGGACTGCAAGTCCTGTTGACAAGCTGGCGTGTTTGATTGAGGATTTTAATGGGTAGCTATGCATGCACGCTCGTGTGTGCGTGTATGTTTTTTTTTTGTGTGAATGCATGCGTGTGTGTGTTTGTGTGCCTCCTAGGGTCTCCAGGTCCCCAGGGTGATTAAGGGAGAATAAATATGGTTGATTACAAACGTCCTACCTCCCCATCAACGTCCCTTAATGTATGCAGTTTAATTGCGCGTCAAAAGCAAAGTATGAGTTATGGCATGAGCAGACAGTCCAATATCTCAGATAGGCTGAGAGGGGGAGAGATTATTTGTCAAACACCACAAGAGAAATAAAGCAATATCAATCAAGTGAGACAAAAAAGTGACCATTTCAAATAAAATTGGAAAACCTCAATAGCTGCTTCACCCTTGACTTGTTGACAATGGTTCATTAACAAAACACAACAAACGGGAAAATTAGCAGTGTTTATTTGCTTCAACTACAATGCAGAAACATATTCAGAGTATCTGTGGGCTTAACGAAGTCAAATGATAGACTTTTAGGACCCTTTTATGGCCATATTTAAGACATTACATCAAATTTACAAAATATGACCACATAAGGCCCAACCTGAATCTAGTTCCCTGGGCCTTTTACTCCAAAACTAAATGATAACCATATTAATGGTTCAACATATTGATAATACATTAAAATATTTTACTAAGAAAATGTCAGTGGCATTTTAAAGGCATTCGAAGAAGGAATTAAAGTTTAAGCTAATTAATTTGGGAAAACCTTGTATCTAGGATTATTTTAGGATGTGTGGACACCCTGTTAATATTACAAATATGACACACACACATGCACACACAGACACACACACACCAACTGCTAATTAAACAGCAGCGTTATTATCTCCATCCCAACGGAAGCAAACAAGAAATAAAATATGCCTTGATGATTTTTTTTAAACTTCTAACTTCAAGTAAAGACAAAAGTTAAAAGCAATATTATTAACACTCTTTCGTCATTAAATTGAGTAGAGTGGTACCTCAATTTACGAGTGACCTGACTTCCGAGTCCGAATTGGTAATTTTTTTGCTTTGCCTTGCAATCAAAAATTTAAGATATGAACACAAGATGGTATAGCAGATAGTGAACCCTTCTTCAGTGAGTTGATTAGTTATGAATCAAAGACATTTTTGTATTGCACAGCCTGAATATATTGTCTTCGAACACAGGCCCTGTAAAGCATATATAGATTTTCGCCCTTTTTAACAGAGTTAACATACCGTATGCGAGGTTTTCATTCTACATCTGCCAAGAGGTGAGAGCAAATGCAAAAATTGTACAAATGCAGATCCCATAGACAGTGGGGCAAGCGAGAGAGTGTAGCCAAGTGGAAATTTACTTATGTGGCATTTTACACAAACTATTTCCTGAAAATGATCTTCATCCAGATTCTTAGCAGCAGGGAATGTATGCAGAGGAAATCTGTAAAAGCATTCCATAGGCTGTCTCACCTCGAACCTATGCACTTACACCAAGCACATACACACTCAGGCCCTGGTCCTCGTATGGGTTTCTTCTAATTGGCTTATTGTCTTGAGGAGTCAGTGACAGAGGCATACTTTCATGCTAGGCTATGGAGAGCGATAGCTAATTTCCACCGGTTTCCCTGTCCGGGCCTCAACGCTGCACACAGCAAGCCCTCTCTGGAGGGATCATTAGGAGTCTGGCATTCTGACTCTCACTCTCTCTACACACCCATACGTCCCAAAACCATACTCACCTACACCACTGGTCAACAACTAAACACACACAGCAACCTTTAGAGGAAAGTCAAATAAGGATGTTATGTGCCAGGCAAGTAGACAGGGCCATAGTCAAAATGCACCATTCATCAGCCTATTCCAACACGCACATGGACACGTCCAACTATAATGCAACAAGAATTTATCTTTTTGACATGCACAACCTAATTTAGCTTTCATTCAAAATTGGGGCAGATTTGCATCGTATACATGGATATTTGAAGAAGAAAAAAAATATATTTGAAAAAATTGTTTTTGCACGATAGCTCTTTTAAAAATTGCACTCAAATAAATGCATTCAGGTTGAAAGACCTAAATAACTCAAGTATTGCAGTATCAACTATTTTCTACAACTACCATGCGTCGTATCTACGTTTCACAATATAAAACTAAAACAGTGTCCAGGCATTTAATGTACAAGTGGAAACTTGATATAACGGACTAATAGGGTTGGGGGCTCGTCTGTTATAGCCGATTGTCAGTTACATTGATGCACTTTTTTTGTGGCCATATGTACGGTACAAAATTAACATGCAAAATTGGCCTAAAACGCCCACAACAGTACAAAGTTATTGTAAATAAACATAAAAAAGCTTGAAAATGTTGGAAAGGTTTTAAATTTTATCCAAACTTACCATGCTGGTGTGCTTGATGGTGACATTGTTGCCGTAGTAATCATAGGAGAATCGAGGTGCATTACATGAGCCGCAAGGAATTCGTTTGCTTCCTAGTTCCAAATCCGTTGCCATAGACGAACGGCTCGACAAAAAAAAAAAAAAAAACAGTTAACAACTTTGTTCCAAACATCGCGTGTTTCAGACTCCAGAGACTTGTTTTGTATTTCTCAGAGTTAAAACCGACGCCTTGCTGCTCTTTCTCTCGGAGCAGCACTCTATGTACAATAGAAAACAGATATAATTATCATCACCATGGCCCCACGTCAAATGTATGGCCTGGAAATGTGCCACATTCAACATGGTCGCCACATAGGTATGGGAGGCAAGGAGCTAGTCGTAATGTATATCGGTAAGGCCCATTCTCTGCCTCTATTGCGCCACAGCGCCAGTAAACAACAGTGGCCAATTTTGGAAGTAACAGACTTTGAACGGCAGTTTAAGTGACAAATGGAAACGATCATTGGACACATTGTTTAGTCCTGATGGTCCATTATATCTGATATCCGTTATATCGAGGTCCGTTTTATCGAGGTTCCACTTTCGTAACAACATTATTAATGTGACATTCATATACCGTTTTTAACACAATCAATATTAGTCAAAATTACAAATATCCTTAATTTCCTTATCGCAAGAAAAACAAAAGTCTATTCTTAGGGATGAACTGATACCGCACTCACCAATACCAAGTACCGATAGTTGGAAACGTCATTACATCTTACAGTTGTGATGAAAATGTTTCTTATTCTAACCCAAAAAAAATTCAAAAACACAAACTTTTTTAAAACATGGCATAGGTTTCACTCAAATACTTTTTTAGAGTAACAACTTGTCATTATTGACATTTTAACATTCAACTGTATGTTTTCCTTACAGTCTTGCCACACATTTCACTTAAATGTAGCCTGTAACACAAGGCATTTCAGTTATGTGGTATCTCAGTCCGAACACTAGGAGACACTGTATAAATGCTGTAAGTGACAAAGAAGAAATAAGCCTCTACATCCACAAGATATCAACAAGTAGGAATATGGATGCCATGCTCCCTCTATGCGTTAACTACAAAATCATCAGCATCTTGGTCGCCCTGCAATGTTGTGTTCTGGAGACCTACATAACACTCTCAGTCTGGCATTGTTCTAGTCATTGTGCTGCATTTTCCCATAATAGTTTTTTGTACTTTGTTTTAAAATACCCTTTTTACTGCAGGTACATTGTAACATCTGTATTTATGGAAATAAAATTTCCCTGCCATGGAAATAAGGTATGGTTTTGTCAATTGAAATACAGTATAGGCAGTTGAATAGCTAAACAAGCTTGTCATTGCCAATGCTGTAAAACTCAGGATTATGTGAACCCGTGAGTCATACATACAGTATCATCATATTCAAATATTGTTTGGAATGATGCCTTAAAAATGACTAAGATTTAAAATACGGCACAGAGATTTTGGAATTAAAAGATAGCTCATTGGACAAAGGTTCTAAACATTTTGTGAGTGATAGTTAAGGGCACCTTGCTGTTGTCAATATTCAATGAACAATACAGTATATAAACTACCTGCCATCTAAAAGTGATGCAAGTCTTTCTCCAGAATTGCAAACATGTCTGCCAAGTCACGTGACAGGCTAGCATTGAGAGTGGGATGAGGGGGCTCCAGGATTGGACAGTTGCAGGGATATGCAGTCAACCAGTAGTGAGGGTGGTGGTGGTGGTGACTTTACGGGTCATAAAAACCAGACAACCCCTTCCCTAGGGAGCTCCAAGTATGCATACGTCCTGGGAGAGGAAGGTTACTGCAATTTACGAGCCTCTCTGCACCTTGGTCAACAAAAATAAAACAACTGTGGTAATTACTTATTCATTATTAAGAGGGAACATTATTTATGAGCAGCGAAAAGAGGTGCTACACGCCCGTGGTTTCTTTGGTATCCCAACCGGACTGATGCTGGAATGATGCGGTGAAGACCCTGCCTGAGGCATTCTTACCGCTTCTCCTGCCCAGGCCTGATGTACTCTCCCATGGGTGGAGAGTATAGGGCTAAGGGTCCGATGTCAAGAGATGGAGAATCTAAACCACGGAAAAATCCGTCCAACTGCTTATGGTATACTGTATGTGAGATGTGACCCCAAATACATTCATTCATAAAACCAAGTCCAACACGTCTAATGATGGCTACAGGCTGAGGATTTTGTATATGGTAAAATAAGATATCTGGCATTAGTCAATAATCGAGTGTCCCATGGTGGCACATTTCCCCAGGATGCAATGCTAATCGGGGAATCAATCTATAGTGCAGTTTCTCTTAAACACCGCCACATAACATCACACTCGACAGAATAACGGCAGGAATTCTAATAGCTCTCAATACGATAAGAATTCTGGTATTTTTAGGCATTTGATCCATCCTGAGTTACATGGATTTAAAAGCTTTTGTGTTATGACCGTGAAATGATACATTTGCAGGCCTGCTTAAAACTCAATTTAACCATAGCTGCAGCATTGCCATAATGGCTACCTTCTATTTCCAGAGCTGTCCCAATCAATAACAAATTGCTGAAAGCACAAATGATTCCATTTTCTGCTAGGGGGAAACGAGAATGATGAGAAAATAGGTGAAATTGATATGTGAGGGAATATTATCAATGCTTTAAATGTCAGCAGGATGAGGTACAGGATGACCTTTCGGGCCAGAGAGGGGGGCGAAAACGCACACAAAGATAAACCCCAAAATGCAGACAAACAATTAGTCTAAAGCAGCAAATGTGACGCTTGTTAGGGAATATTTCTTTTTCAGCAGTGGATGGCTATCAAAAATTGCTATCGAGGAATAATAATGGAAGGAGAGCTTACTTTCTCTCCTTTCTTAACATCATCCATTTGATTGAGGTCTGTCTACTGTATGCTATGTGTTGAGCCATTGGAACATTTTCACCTTCACTGTTGTTGCCTATTCTTGCTGCTTTGTTCACATTTTATATTGTATCTGAATATATGTGCACTGCATAGTATGGTATAGTTTTATGTTTATTTTTATTTTGTTTATTTTATTTCATTCATGTATATAATAGATAGTATTGCTGGTGTTTATTCCATTGCCAACTGTTTATACAGTCCCCTCCAAAGGTAACTGTCACTTGTCAGGAACCCCAAGAAAACAGCATGTTTGTTCAGCCATTAACATTGCATCCACCAAAGACAGAAAGCAATTTCCCACATTTTAGATTGGTCAATATTATAACATACCCACATGGGGACTCACCAATAATATCGTTCATTCATTCAACTTCCGTTCCGCTTCTCCTCCCTAGGGTGTGTAAATATCCATCCATCCATTTTCTGAGCCGCTTATCCTCACTAGGGTCGCGGGCGTGCTGGAGCCTATCCCAGCTGTCATCGGGCAGGAGGCGGGGTACACCCTGAACTGGTCGCCAGCCAATCGCAGGGCACATATAAACAAACAACCATTGGCACTCACATTCATACCTACGGGCAATTCAGAGTCTTCAATTAACCTACCCTGCAAGTTTTTGGGGATGTAGGAGGAAACCGGAGTACCCAGAGAAACAGGGAGAACATGCAAATGCCACACAAGCGGGATTTGAACCCCGGTCCTCAGAACTGTGAGGCAGATGTGCTAACTAGTCTCCCACCGTGCCGCCCCAATAATATCGATTTGTGAAAAATATGAAAATGAGCACATTTGGACATACGAGGTTTCCGCCTGACTGACGATATGTAAATCCCTGTTAAACTCTTCCTGCTTTCGGCCTACAACAACATAAAGGAATTGGCTTCACTGTTCTAATATTTTTGGAAGGGAGTGTATGTTAAGCACTGTCAATTTTCTAATTAAAGAGACAAAGAGACAAAAAGGTGAAAAATATCAAAACCTCCACATATTCTGTACATATCACAAATGATAACAACAAAACATAGAGCATACAGATAAATTTGACCTTATGTGAACATTTAAGCCCTGCAACCTTTTGACTGAAATCAGATTGTCTGACTTGTCTTAATACCTTGCTTGAGGGCCATGCATACAGTTGATATTGTGTGTGGCTTTCTATTTATTTTCTTTTTTTTCTACAGAGGAGAAACACTTCATTCCAAACAATAGCCTGCATGTTTGTTTGGAGCAGTAAACACCATTGTGAGCAAGCTTAAATGGATAGAAGGTAAATAATGAATGTCACCTAACCCTGCCCTCATCAAATTCAGTAACATCAAAACAGCTTCTTTTTTTTCCCCTCCTGTGGTTATGATGGAACTGGGTCTCAACATCCTGTAATCTTGGACACGGACTAAACCTGCATTGGCAGACATCACATCCATATCCAGTCCTTGTCCACATTTGGAAGATGCCCAATTCTGATCTGAGGGGATCCAATATTATTCATTTATTTATTTATTTACTTACTTACTTATTTACTTACTTACTTACTTACTTACTTACTGCACTGGGGAGGTATGCAACATAATTGTGTCACCTGAATCATGTATAGTAAATCCATCCTAACGGGACCACTTTTTCAATTACATGTACACAGTTTTTAAACGTTTTTTAGAGATTTTTAAAATCCAAAATGATCTCACACACACAATCACACACAGACATAGGCCACGATGTACTAATTTCTCCTAAGCAATAAAGTGGAGAGTATTGTCTTTACCATGGCCAGCGCTCAGTAAAATCAATGACAGGCCACATAAAGCTCAGCCAAGGCTCTCTGAAACCTCGATAGTTTAAATGCCTGCAGGAAATATGTGCTAATAAATGAAAACACAATTAACAGTGCACACTCTCCCTCCACTGGACACTGATTTGACCATTGCAAGGACATACCCTGCAGTGTTTTTAAACAATTCAGGATAATTATATTTTCTTATGTACAGCACAGACAAATCCAGAAGGATGCTGAAGTTAACAAGGCAAAGCAGACTCGATGTTTTGGCCTTCCTCGTCATGCCCATTGGGATATAAAAATAGTATGATCTTTGAACTTCACCATAAATTCTCAAAGGATTACGATTATTGGAAGGAGGTGAATTGTAGGGCTGGGAAGTGCGCACCAAAGTTTATGCTTAGGGGTCGCTATAAAATCGATATCATAGATGCTGTTAGAGAATAACGAACGTTGCAGTTAAATTTTAATTGGAATCAGTTTACCATGAACATGACAGGTCAAAACAAATGTGTTTAGATTCAATAATGTGTTTCTACCAATTACAAGAGAGAATACAATAAGCCCACCACCAACAACAACAACAACAACAAAAAACATGATCATTATACTAAACAGCTCAAATGCATGTAGGGTTTGGTCTGTGTTTGCACTCCAAGTAAAAGCTAGACATGTTTGTCCTCCTAAGAAGAAAACAAATGACCATTCACTCCATCCTACAGTAAATATTGCACTGAAGAGCTGAGAGCGGCGGTTACACAGGAGATTGGATTGCTTCTCAACCACCAAATCTGTGGGAAAAAATGTACTCAGACAGTCTAAACCAGAGGTCCTCAATCAGGCATACTCATTTCTTTAAGAATCCAGACCTACGGTACGATCATTTTGATCAATCCTTTATTCATCTGTGTGTGTGTGTGTGTGTGTCAAAATATTTGTGAATGAACTATAATACGATTGCAAATTATGATGTTACTGACCTCGGCTTGCATACATTTTCCTTTCTTTGACTTTTAATTGACGACCCCTAGTTTAAACTCAGTGTCTTATTTCTGAAGTTTAATCTTCTTCAGGAAAAATCTAACCTTGACAGCTACTATGAGCTATTTGTTGTCATTTGTGTGCATTTTAAACTGTCTGTCACCCCAATCTCTATTGTTTATACAATATGGGGCTGTTTGCGTGAGGAATTTATCACAATTTAACTTTCCTCAGTATGGGACACATCGAAAGTGCCAGACAGGTGTGACTATCAACTTGTGCATGTGTGTGCATGTGCACATATTGGGCCTGGCTAGTGTGTGTTGACTATGGAGGTGTACCATGGGCCATTTGCAGCGGCCCAGTGCGCTTACGAAATTGCTTCTGGGTGTGAGGGTGCTCACAATGTTCTGGACCATTAGCTCAAATAAGTCACAGCCAAAACTCTTAGTATCTGTCTCACTGGCCAAATGACAAACTGCATCCTCCCCAATCCCAAACAGGTCGGAAGAGACACGGAAAGACAGGAGCTACAAAAATGGATGCCTAATACTGCTTCTTCCTGTAACTGAGTGCTCCAATTACACAGCACATTTGTGTGAGGATGTGATGATAAAAAAAAAACAACAATATAGCCACAATGACATGTTTTGCTTCCTAATAAAACTTTAAATTCATTAATGCAAATATAGATATGGATTTTGTTTTAGACACATTTCGTGTGATGTATTTGTGGCTCGCGCCCACAGTAAATTAACTTCATGTGTGTTACAACTGTAGATCATTATCTCCACCAATCCAGATTAAAAGGCTAGTTTTAGGAATAACCGAGTGGCATGTTGATATTGATATTGTTCCAAATATCATAATGAAAACATTTCTGCTTAATAATTACAAAACTTTAGCATGTTGATGAAAATTGGGAATATTTCAGCCTTGTCGGGGGTCTGCGCTCAATGATTTTTCTTTGTGTAAAACTATCATTAAAATTTCCCAAAACAATGAGGGCATTACTTATTACATTCTTACGTTATTTTATGTTATTAATGTTTTCTTTTCACAATAGTATGAGCCTTTCATTATGTACTTATTGCAACCCATTTAATATGGCACTCTCTCATGCTAGCTGATGAGCAGCCTTAAATCCTCCCATCAGCCAACAGACGGTCGTATCTCATAAAACTCTTGCAAATGTGCGTAGCACAACTGTCGGTTTGGCACAATACATTATTGAAAAATATTCCCTCTTGTAGTTTTTAAAAATCATATACTATATTTATATGCTCTTGTGAGTAGCAACCCTGCAGTTGTGTAACGTGAATTGGTGTTACAAGTTCAGACTTTGTGCGAGGCCATTAAGGCATCTGAATGTGACTAGGTGAGCGCGTGACTGGACGAACGAATCGAATCGGAGGTTGAGCGAGCGAGCTTGTTTGGAGGCACGGACACTGAGTTGACAACTAGAAAATATATCAATAACATCATCGATTAGTCGAGGTCAACTGACCTACCTTAGCGCCGTCAACTACAAAAAAATGGAAGCCTTACAAATCCTAGTGCCAATTTAGAGTAAAATGGCATGAAGTAAAGAAGAACTGAAACACAAAGCAAAAAAAAACAAAAAAAGCATGACAATAATTTTTTAACGGTAACTGTGCAGCCTGTTGTTTGACGATATGGTAAGATTTTGTGCAAAAGTAAACTAATTAGTTGTAAATTGGCATTTAATAAAATAACGTCCTGATTATATACTACTTTAAATTACTTCCATATGATTTCCAATTCATTTGCTCGGAGGGCACATCATTATAATATTTTGGATTCACAATGTTTTTTTCTTTTTCTTGAGCTAAGCGTCGCATTTCAGATTTGTGTTTGTTATTGGCGTTTTTAATGGAAATTAACATCTCTTTTAAAAAGACTAAACAGTGCCAGTTTTATACGCTCCCCACTAGTCCGTAAGTCTGTCATAAAAAAAGAACTGTTCACAAGTACAGCTCCAATTTAACAAGCTCAGAGGGAACATAAAAGAAGTTGTGTTTAAGATGCTTCACAGTGTGACCGTAGGCATCTGTGTTGGAGAGATAGCACCTGTAACTAACCTCGACCGGCGTGTAAATGACGAGTCGACGACATCGGCTTTGACCAAAGCTAGCCAAAATGTTTTCAACGAGAAAACAATTGACAGCAAGCAGAGGGGTACACAGATACAATTTGATTTACCTGTGTTCTTCAATCTTTTATGTGGAGACCCCAAACTTGCTTGACTGTGAAATATTGCCAAAGTCAAGAGAAAAGAAAAAAAGGGGAAAAAAAGAGAAACACAAAACTTTAATTAGAGCTAGAGAGGGAAAAAAAAACAGATACTTCACACCAGATGCTGGTGCTGACATCACCACACATCTGACCTGGCTCATATGTTCATTTTAAAAATCAAATTTGGCCCTTGAACACAAAAGCACTAGGTTTCATGAAGTTGACGTAACGTATATAACGCACCAAAAAACTTTCCCACCACAAGAAATATGTATTCTATATTTACAGTAAATGTGTACTGTAACAAACAAAGTATGCCGTAATTAAGAATGCGAAATATCTAAAATTTGTACAACTAAGCACATATTTTGAAGCCCTAAATTTGGAAAAAAAAAAAGCGATTTCCTTATTGAAATGACTAATATTGAGTCGGGTGATAAATTGGAGCTTCATGAAGTAGGAAGGACTCAGATGAAAACACCTTGCAAGGTCACCACGTTAAGCAAGAGATTTAACAGTTAAAACTTCTAACCTGAAAGAAAAACAGCACTGAGTTGGTAGCCTGTGTAAAAGTGTCTGTGGAACTCCAACCTAACCACCTCATTTGTCTTCGTCTCGCCGCTGACGGAACAATGACTTTTGTTTAACCCCGTTTGATTTCCCTTTTAGAGCTGATCCCTTGACGAAGGGGGCCCATTATCGGAGAGGCATGTTTCACTAACGAGCGATCACTAATGAAAGCTTTGATGCAGGATTAATTACACTCCAAATTGAATGTCTAATTGCTTTTATTCCCTTCCCATGAAATATGCTCCCGCTGCCACTTCAATGCCATCTGCTGTAATTAGAAAAAGGGAACAGTGATAGAGGGTAGGATTGGGAGGGGGGGGGGGGGGTGCTTTGTTTGGGGGGGATTGGGGTCACAGATGGATAGGTAGGTGTACAAGATGAGACCTGTTTCAGTCAGCAAAGTTCAGCCTTTCGTCCTATATTGTCTGTCTTTGATTTGTCTTTTACCCCTTGCTTTCCTTGCATGCCTTGATTGCGCCTCACTGATACACGATGAGCTTTTCCAATTGAACCCTTGCTAATTGCATCTCCTTATGAGTTAAGGCAAATGCATTCGCTAATTACATTTGTGCTCCTAAGACACAACGCGATTGATCAAGTGTGTATGATAGTGCATCATTACGGTGGTTATTTATCTCAATGACAGTCGATGTAAAGTAAAAAGAACTGTAAAAAGATGGTGGAAACATGACAGCATGATTGTTGTGATTTAACAGTCTTTCAGTTCAGATTGAAGTTATTGTTTTCTTTTAACAGATTTCCCCTTATTTTTAACTTTTGACTTAAATTTTTCATCAGCTTTTTAAGAAGCAGAGACAATAAAGGTCGACGATAAAGCCTAGAAATCATCAAACATATGTCTAAATTAAAACCCTTCATGCTAACAGTATATACCGCAATACAAACATAAGTGTAACAATTATAATGGAAGTAAATATTTCGGAATGGGTTATGTAGTTTCTTAGCTAAACTGGATGGATGAAAAAAAGTTAAAACAATACCAAAAAAAAAGATGTAATTTTGAGAACATTTATTGTACAGCTCCCAATAGTGCAAACAAACACAAATAACTGCTGAACATCTAAACATTGAACATACAAAAAAAAAGTCATATACTTTTGACCTCATGGGCTTACATATGCATAACATACTGAATCATTTCTCGTTTTCAAACTTGTGCGCTTGCTATGTACACAGGTATTGTATTATTTTCCCTTTAGAAAATAATTATATTAAATTACCTGCTAATTTGCGATTTATAGTTGATTAGTCTCCGCTGTAGCGTGTTTCCATTTGTTAAAAGTGTAGCGTACCACTAAAGCACTTATTCTACATTTCGTATTAGCATAGCGGGTAGCATGGCTTCTCAGTCTTGCCCGGTGTGTCACATGATTAGCTACTCCTCATCCTCCTTTAATGATAAAGATGCTTGTCAGCAGTGTAGCTTATTCGTTGCCATTGAGGTAAGGATTAGTGACTTTGAGGACTAGCTACAAAAATGTGTTTAGCCACACTAGTTAGCCAGCCGCAGCTCGTAGCTGGAGGGGGGAGCAAGGTAGCTTAGCGCCTAGCATTCCCCCAGTAGTTCCTGACTGTTCGACGTAGAAACATGTACGGCTGGCAGGTCCTCCAGCTCCATGTTCAGACATGTTTGAGGCCATTTTGACACTAAGCATTATCACGATTAGTCGTTAGAGTCCAAATCTATACCATTGGCAAAATATATACCGCACTCCCCAAAGACTGTTTGGGGCAAGTCTAACTGTAGCCCACTCACTTTGCTGTGAATTTGTATTCTTTTTTTTCCTTGGATCGAGTCATGAAGTTTTACAAGAAACGATAACCACTCCATTCATGAGTTCTTTATAGACAGATATTTATGCCGATACAGATGCACTTTATTGTCACTATCCAATGAAAGAATGTATAGTTAACCGTGATTTATCACAAGGGTCACGTCTCAGACCCACCCGCGATAGACAACAATCCCAAATTAGAGAGACCAAATAAAAACATGTATTAATAGTTCTACCTCTTAAACTTATTAAAACACACTTTTTAAAGTACAGTATTTCCTTAGCACCTATCATATTGGTCTGGCCGAAGAATGCACAGTTAACCGCGATTTAACACAAGGGACACGTTTCAGACCCACCTACGATAGGTAAAAAGCTGCGATTAGAGAGACCTTAATAAAAGAAAACTTTTTAATGAGACTGCATGCGGTAGAAAAAAGAAAGAAAATTTAAAAAAAGACTTGGTTACAGTGGCAGTTTAAATATATTTGACATCTTTCTGGAAGTCTCTTTTACAATTGTATTTGTACACGTGGCATATATTGTAACTGCATTTATTTACATAAACTTCAAGTGAAATATGAAGTTTAATCTTCCTGGAGCACTTGACTTACGACAGCCTCTGACACTATATATATATATATATATATATATATATATATATATATATATATATATATATATATATATAAATATACACACAGAATGGTGTATTTCGATGACTGATGTGACGCTCGCAGTGACGGAGAATTTCCATTCTGTGCATTTATCGATAAAGTCTTCTTAATTATTTTGGCTACATAGGCGGAACAACATTACTATATTTGGAAAGACCTTTTTTTTGTTTTTTTTTGTTACCAGCTTCAGTATTTGATGTTATTAGAGATTGTCTACCTAATTTGGGCTGATGAGTGATTACTTTGCAGCACATGGACATGTCATCTGTTCCCACTTTACCCTAAAAAAATAAACATCTGGGTTATGCCATTTTTTTTGGCCGTATAGAAGGGCATGTACAAGGCCAATAGGTGCGCCATCCGGCTTTTATATTTCATAATAGTATTATGTTCTTGAGCTCACATTAGCATTCAAGCGAATGAACGCGTGGCAGGTGTGCCTAGTAGCAGCGCATTGCTTGTGTCGGATGAGACAATGACAATTATTGTCAGCAATTGTCCTCCCAGAAAAGATGACAGTGTTCAATAGCCACGCTGTATGTGTCTTTGTATACGTGTGTGTGTGTGTGTGTGTGTGTGTGTGTGTGTGTGTGTTAGATGGACTCCCCGAGGAGCAAATGGCTTTAAGCAACACAAGCGTCTGATCAATACATCAATATTCAGCTTAGAAGGTCTGACGACACACACTTTCACACACACGCACACATAAACAGACGCTCACACACACTTGGAAACACCCGCGCACACACGCTTCAGGCTCGGCAGTGTGTAACCCCTAGCAAATCAATTCTATGCCAATTCTATGATAGTGACGCCACGCGCCGCCATCATCGGAGATGTGTCTTAGACTTACACACACACACACGCACACACGCACACACAGTTATAAAAGACTGGAGTCCACAAAGACAGCTTTGATTAACATCTTGTCCATTCTTTACCAGAGACAAATCCTCCGGCGTGTGTGTATGAACGCACATGCACTTGTATCTTCTGACCTCCTGCCTGCAGCTATAGCATATTGGATGGATGTCAGCTTATGGTGGCATCTGTATTGTGTTTATTGTTATTCTAATGAGAGGCGCAAACAACAGTATGGAAATCACGGGAGATAAAGCTTGTGTCTTTGTGATAATCCCACTGTCCACGCTCCACACACACACCGATTGGTCACAGTTCGAGGTCTGGCTCGTCAGATAGCAAGGTGCGGGCGTGTGCGTCAAGTTGTGCGATTATTTGAAAGAAAGACAGTAAGCGGGCTGACCTGACATCCATGAATCTTCTAGTAGAAAATCCATGGCCAGTTGTTTGAACATGCATTTTTCATATTATCATAATCAAAAAGGTTGTTTCTACAGAGGAACTGCAAGAGTGGAACTCTTTAACGCTCGTTGTGTTTTCAGGAAAAACGTAACATAAAAAATGTCACAATGCTCACCGTCAGCACACCTGACTAAGACCTCATTTCAGTCAGAATCAAATGACTAATGTGTGTGTGTGTGTGTGTGTGTGTGTGTGTGGGCGCGCACATGCATGCATGTGGTTGTGTCCATGTACTTTTGTCAGCATGTTTGCGTCATATTAGTTGGTGATGATGAGTAATGAATCAGTAACAGAAGCAAGGTACTGCTAATCAATGCTTTTGGGGCAATATTCAAGGCTTTATAGCCTGATTTGTGAGCCTGTCACCACATCGGACGTGGAGAGGGTTTGGTGTGTGAGAAATACCTGGCGCGATAAACCTGTATTTTGAGAAGAACTGCTGATGTTCGTTCTTTTTCTTGGAAGTTGAAGGCTCTTCCTCTGTCTCATCATTGGGCCATTTCCCCTTGTTTGTTTTTTACTCATTTATGCTATCTTGTGGGATTACTGTTTTACTAGCGTATCACATGTCAAACGTGTTGATGAGTACAGAGGTACGGGCGGCTGCACCTGCTTTTGAACAAAAAATAATAATTCAGACTGTGTTAATATATAGTTGTGGTATAGTAGTGGTTGGAGACCGTTGTTGCAGACTTTTATGTTAGCGTCTCACATTTGCTTGTCACTTGTGATCTATAGTAAGCTTGATATACACATCTGTTGTTTTCACATTTCACAAAAGTTGATTTTCCTTTCACTCTAAACTTTAAACTGTAACAGTTTATCTCCTTATTCGTTGTTTTAAGTCACGTTTTATTGTATTTACGATATAATATGGCAATTGCTGCCCGATTTACTGCTGCTAAACAAACTACAGAAGGCGTCTTTAAGTGCCTAAGTGCCAACAACTGCTGCTTTTGAATGGAGGTGTAATTCCTTCAATTTTAGTTTTTGATTTATGAGATGTTGGATACTCTCTGGTGGCACGGTGGCCGACTGGTTAGAGCGTCAGCCTCACAGTTCTGAGGTGCGGGGTTCAATCCCCCGCCCCGCCTGTGTGGAGTTTGCATGTTCTCCCCGTGCCTGCGTGGGTTTTCTCCGGGCACTCCGGTTTCCTCCCACATCCCAAAACATGCATGAATTGGAGACTCTAAATTGCCCGTAGGCATGACTGTGAGTGCAAATGGTTGCTTGTTTCTATGTGCCCTGCGATTGGCTGGCAACCAGTTCAGGGTGTACCCCGCCTCCTGCCCGATGACAGCTGGGATAGGCTCCAGCACGCCCGCAACCCTAGTGGGGAGAAGCGGCTCAGAAAATGGATGGATGGATGGATGGATGGATGGATACTCTCTCTCTCTCTCTCTCTCTCTCTCTCTCTGCCTCTGTCGCTCCATCTCTCTCTTTCTCTCTCTCTCTCTCATTCTGTTCACAAGACCATTCAGTGAAGTATGCATAATTCGATTGCATATCGAGATGATGCAATTCAATTACACAGAGGCATTTAAAGCAATCACTCTTGTGTTCTTCATTCATAGAGGTGACATCATTTTACCATTTTCTGAACCACTTAGCCTCTAATGAGCCAAATGAAAATGAAAATGGAAATGGGGCCATAACAGTATCACAACAGACTATGGAGAGTTAAAAAGTTAAACGGTGGCTCTGTTTACAAAACTTTAATTAACTGTCTTGTCACCGATGAAAGCTGCGTAAGAGTGGCTTCTTGTAGTGTGACATAATCCACGATCAACGATTTTGGCCCTACGATAGCCGCAAGAGACCAAAGTGAAAAATCGAGCATGTTTGATTTTTGGAAATCTTCTGTGTAATGTGACATATTAACGATAACTCTCCGACAGCGCATATTGACGTTGACTCATAGGATTGTGTATTGTGCCTCATTGCCTCCCTTGCTTGCCGTTGTCAACATACTTGGTCGCCATTGTACTCACGCGCACATACCAATGTTTACCGAAACGTTAGAGCAGTGGTGGACAAACTACAGCCCGCGGGCCACATCTGGCCCAATATCATTTCAATTCGGCCCGCCAAAGATTGGTAGAGAATCGCCCAAATCATATCTAAATCATGACAGCATTCGTTTGACCTTGTCCTGTAATGCCAAGTGGTTCCACCAGGTTGTCCTGTAATGCCCAGTTCCTCCACCAGGTTGTGCTGTAATGCCGAGTGGTTCCACCAGGTTGTCCTGTAAGGCCCAGTGGTTCCACCAGGTTGTCCTGTAAGGCCCAGTGGTTCCACCAGGTTGTCCTGTAAGGCCCAGTGGTTCCACCAGGTAGCGCAGTAGGTACAGTGATGCATTGACTTGACTTTCGTTGTTCTGTTTTTAATGTGCTACTGCTCTGAACCCTTCTTCAACCACGAGTTGGCCAAAGAAAAGAAAAGTCGACAGACACTGCCGAGTGTTTAATATCGAATGGAGTACGAAATACCTTTTCACTGAAGTCCGATCAAAGGCTTTATGCCTTTGTTAAGAAACCATTGTGGTTTTAGAGGAATATAACATCAGCTGTCACTTTTCTACCAAGCATGCTGATTATGCTAACAGCCAATCAACGCAGGAACTGATGGCTACGACTCAGCGGTTAAAATCAAGCTTGCAGGCTCAGCCAAACACCTTTATCTGACAAACTGCCATCCAAGATTCAGTCACACAAGACCCTGAAACAGCACCACGGGAGCTGCAAATGGAACTGATGGCTCTCCAATGTGATACTGTCTTAAAAGAGAAGTTCAGTTTTATGCTTCATTAAGCGCAGACAAATTTCCAAAAATCCAGAAGATGGCACAGAGGATGCTGGTGGTGTTTGGCTCTACATATGTGTGTGAACAGACTTTTAGTGTGATGAACACCAACAAAACATCCTACAGATCCCAGCTGAGTGATGAACACCTCAGATGTGTTCTGAGAATTGTCACAACAAAACTAACACCAGACTTTGATGTCCTGGCAAAAAAAAACAAATCAACAAAACAACACTGTTGCCGTGAAAAATAAATCTAAGTATTAACACTACAATGCCTGTATTAACACCACAATGCCTTTGTTTGTTTGTTTGTTTATTTTTTTTATATGTAAGCATCTGGTCATGGCTTGGCCCGCCTGTCAAATTTTAAAAGTCAAGTGGCCCCTGAGCCAAAACGTTTGCCCAACCCTGATTTAGAGCATGGATCGACAGAATGCCAGTATATTTATGTTCAAACGTTAGTGCTAGCTGGCTACATAAAGTTTTGCTGTCTGCTTGCGATCTGTCTTAAAATTATGTGAACATACCTGTACCACAAGCTCACCTCGAATAGACAGCCCAAAAGTCATCTCCCGAGTACTCTGGATGACACCAAACATTTGTTTTCCTCCTTTTTGTTCTTTTTCCCAACACACAATGCTGTAATCCGTTGCTGTTGTTGTTGTCGCCATGGTAACGGCATCTCTAGAGTAAAGCAAATCAAGGTAAAAATATATACCTTTTGTCTTAGAAATGGCTTCTATTATAAAAAGGGCATGAAAGTATGCAAACTTACTGTGCGGCTCCATGCCTTAACTGCAAGTTAGCTTGTCCGTGTGGCATGTGTTCAGACTGCACTTTCATTTTCAACAGGTTTTCTGCTGCCGGTCAGAAAAACACACAACTTGAAAATGGCATGAGGTGATATTGGAGGAATAAGAAAACCTAAGGATTAATCCACTGATTCCCATAAGGGGTGAGGGCGACTGGAAAGGCTGAAAAGTAATGAAAATAATTCTTTTAAGATTTAACCTTTTTACAGGGTTTAACCTTTCAGAAGTCACCAGACACAAGCACTATCCCTGAGAAAGCTGCTGGATGTTTTATTTACGGCTTGAGATGAAGAACAGCCCAGCCTTCTTTATGCCTATATTCAGCCTTGACAGACCGCATACCCTCTACTGTACCCAAATTTGTCAATAACAACTGAAAAAAATGCAGGGCTCAATGAAGTCTGATGCTCAGACTAATGAATATTTTCTTGCACTCGGTGGAGGGAATATTCTTGAATTCAAAATCATGCTGAGCCCTCTCACTTTTAAAGTTTTATCAAAAGGTTTTTTTTGATACTGCATATTGTGATGTATGGGTCAGTCAAGATGGAAAAGAGAACTACAGTGCAGGTTTTCCAAACTTGGCACATCACAGATTGCTCTCCCTTTTCGTCACATATTTGCTTAAAGACAGGCCCAGATCAGAAAAAAAATATAATGACTTTATGTTGATCTTTTTTTACATCAAGGATTACAACCATGTTGAGTAGCCGGCAGATATTTTGACCCACAACTATTGGTGTGCTTTTCTGGGAAACTTTAAAAAATGTGTTAAAGAAATACCAATCAACGAATCAAACAAGCAACCAACCAACCAATTAATCAATCACTCAATCGACCGCTTATTTATATTGCACCTTTCATACTTAAAAAGCACACAAAGAGCTTCAAAGTGCCCATTCCGAGCCCACCAAACACCCAAACTTAATATATATATTTAAAAAAATCAGATTTCATGATCTGAGAGTATAAAATAGAGATGTGTTTTGACAGTCGTGAACCAATCAAAAAAATCAGCTACAAATGAGTGGCAACGTGA
The DNA here is from genome assembly GCF_024500275.1 of Phycodurus eques. Classification (NCBI taxonomy): domain Eukaryota; kingdom Metazoa; phylum Chordata; class Actinopteri; order Syngnathiformes; family Syngnathidae; genus Phycodurus; species Phycodurus eques. The sequence continues at coordinate 13,676,683 of NC_084545.1, read as the reverse complement.
CAAGATCTCTTTTAAAATGCCGATTCTGGTTGGAATGGCCACTTCAATCTGACGACAACGCACCAGCAATTTTCAAGAGAAATTATTTTTTTTGTGTTCGAAACATTTGACATTTGTGGGAAAATGTTTGTGTGATCTGGTCAAATTAGAGTAAACAGTATTACTTCATTATTTATCGGCATATCTTACCAAAACTCCACATATGTATTAATTGACCGTGCTGAATTTGCTGATTTGGAAATTATTCCCTGACCTGTAAATAATTTCACATAATTACTCTATATATACAGGAATCTCGTTTGATGTGCGTCCAGTGTCCCTGACGCACAAAATGATGGCGGACGCAAAACACTTTGCGAATGTGCGTCTGCTGACGCACAACATCGCTTACCGACGTATTTGTGCACGACTTTAATTAAGCGGAAATGACACAACGCGCTTACGTCACGGATGCGTGGACGCGGAAGTGAAGCGTTTGACTTCGAAGCGCCAAGACAGCGGTTGCAAAATTCAAAGCCGAATTGAGAAGAGAGAGAAAAAGGACAAATGGCCAGCGTGTGGTCGCGTTTCATAGTGAAATGCGAGGCGAGCAGCCGTTCGTTGTAACACGGACCTTTTTCTCCGCTGAGTATGACGCCACGTCGCGGGTCCCAAGAGACGAAGGTGAAGCGCAAATCGGTGAGCTTAACGTCAGTCAACGTTACTAACATAACGTTATTATTATTATTTTATTTTTTTTCCCCCTTATCGTGACAAGGTGATTCTGTTCATTACTTTTATGGACAGAATTTGTAGGCGCAGCCGAGGCATAGAGACGAAGGTTCACTAAAAAAAGTTATTTAAATAACAAAAATTTGTGTAATGATTATGTTGACTAAATACTTAACCCCCGCTGAAGGTTCATAACATTTTTTTTCGTAACGGCAAACAGCAGTATTTCGAAGCACGGTAAAGTACTCAGACATTTAGTTGAACTTAGCAAAACATTCCAATATTGAATGGAGTCATTTGTGCCTTGGAGCTGCAATATTACCTTTTTATGTTGCTCAACTAACTGTTGGTGTCCAGCAAGGATAAGAGTTCAGGAAAACTTGGTCATTATGCTACAGTAAAACTATGGGACGTCAAGAAACGCTTCCAAGACAGTAAAATGTCTTTTAACAGTTTCCACTCCCTCAATGTTGTTTTTATGTGGCTATATTTATAACGGATAATAGACAGGATTTGTGAATAATCAGTGATAAATGATGAACAGTGCACTGAGGTGGAAAAAGAGAGAATGGGGTGACAATAGCCTTTAACAAAGAGGCTTATTAAACACCGGTTAAGGAAAGAAACTATTAAACATTGTATCCTTAATAAGTTACTTCGGCTGTATTCTATTAATAAACCAAATTGATAAAAAAAAATGTTAGCAAGATGCATGCCCTTATTTGTTCATCTTGATGCACAGTGATGCAACAAATTCGAAACATTTACACACATAAAAACCATGGCACGATGCATTTCATAATTTGTTAAAACCTAAAAACGAGCTGATAAATAGTCCGTTTATCATTTCATATCAAGCACAAGATCCAATCTCGTCAATGTGAGGCAGACTAAATAAAACATTGTTGCTTTAATAATCAATAACAGGAGCATACCATAAATAATAATAGTAGCATGAAATAAGCTATTTTCTGCTAGCAATCAGGCAGAAATTGAAAGACTGCCATAAATTTGAAATTGTATACTGTCATAGGTTTTCACTAGAGAGAAAAGTGTGAAAAATATCACAAGCAAACCAAAACATCAGCATCAATAGTTATTTATCAGATTGATGTGAATTATTACTTTCCATTTTGTGAATGGATTTTTTCACTGCCACATAAGGCTTTTATGTCATAGTTTCCAAAGTAACACAAAATATTACAATGATCTTTTTGTATCATTGTATTTAGAATATCAGCCAGTTATTCAGTCTTTCACAAAGCTGATATTAACATCAGAAAATGTGAGCGGTGAAAAATATAAACTGCATTGTTCATTGTGTGTCCCCTTATGTGTATTAATTAACTCTATTGACTCCACATGACACTGTGTTTGTTTGCCATCATGTCGACTTGTTCAACAGTACCGTCTGCATTTAAACAATGAAACCATCAGCTAGGTAACAAGAGTGGGGACAGCAGCTCGATACCGCTATGAGAGGTCTCCAATAATCAGCTGCGTTGGAGGCCGGCTGGACACGGCAAAATACAAGCAAGCAGTATTGACAAGGCGCCGGTTGTCTTCAATCAGCTTACATCTACTGGCAGGGAAATCAGCCACACTCCACACGGGCCCACAGTGATCCCTAATGGAGACGTCAACCAGAGAAACTGAGCAAAGGCAACCCGTATGCTAAAGGGAATACGGGCATTTACATGACAAGACCTGTATCTGAACAAAATATTGATGATATGATGAATAGCAATACTTCCCTAAATATTGATATTCTACAAAAAAGGAAAAGTCACAAAATCAAATTAAAAACAACGGTAACACTTAAAATGCAATGTCTCATCCTATGAGTCACTGAGTAGATATTGTAATGGACAAGTAATTTAAGAAAGAACACTTTCTTCCAGAAAAAGGAAGGAACATACGGTGACCTACAAGAACAGCGGTGGAGTACATCTTGTACAGAAGATGTAATCTGAAGTTGGTTACTGACTGTAAGGTAGTTGTAGGGGACAGTGTGGCTAGACAGCATCGAATGGTGTTGTGTAAGAAGTATCTAGTGGTGAGGAGGAACATGAAGAAGACAAAGGCAGAGGAGAAAACCACGTGGTGGAATCTGAAAAAGGAGGAGTGTTGTGTGGCTTTTTGAGAAGAGGTGAGACAGGCTCTCAGTGGGAGGAGCTTCCAGAAGACTGGACCAGGATAGCTGAGGGTGATCAGAGAGAAAGGCAAGAGAGTACTAGTTGTATCTTCTGGTAGGAAAGGGGAGGAGGAGACTTGGTGGTGGAACCTTAAAGTACAGGAATTCATACAAGGAAAGAGGTTAGCTAAGAAGAAGTGGGACACTGAGAGGGCAGAGGAGAGGACACAAGAATACATTCAGATATGACGTAGGGTGAAGGTAGAAGGCCAAACAAAAGGCATATGATGACATGTATGCCAGGTTGGACACTAAAGAAGGAGAAAAAGATCTATACAGGTTGGCCAGACAGGGATAGAGATGGGAAGGTTGTGCAGCAGGTTAGGGTGGTTAAGGATAGAGATGAAAATGTGTTTACTGGTACCAGTAGTGTGCTGGATAGATGGAAAGAATACTTTGAGGAGTTGATGAATGAGGAAAATGAGAGAGAAGGAAGAGTAGAAGATCTGGGTGGTGGCCCAGGAAGTAGCAGTGATTAGTAAGGGGAAAGTTAGAAAGGCACTAAAGAGGAGGAAAAATGGAACGGCATCTAGGAGAGGCGGCTGTGAAAAATTTGACCAGGTTGTTTAACAGAATTCTAGCAGGTGAGAAGGTGCCAGAGGAATGGAGGAAAAGTGTGCTTTTGCCCATTTTTAATAACAAGGATGATATCCAAAGCTATTGGAACTATAAGAGGAGAAAGGGAGTAGATCTAAAGAAAGAATATGACAGGGTACCCAGAGAGAAACTGTGGTTCTGCATGTGGAAGTCCAGTAACTTTTGGTCAAGGTTAAGTAATTGTGCTGTTAATCGCTGCAAAGATGGTGATTGTGGGCTGAAGGAGGCCAGATTCAGTGCCATTGCAACGCTGCAGATTACAGCCAATCAAAATGCACATAAGCTTTCATTCACGCTAAAAATACATTTCCAGGTTTTAAGCAAGCAAGACACCGAACAGCCTTGGCGCCGCCCCAAGCCATATAAAAAATAGTAGTAGTAGAGTATATAAAGCATCAATACTTAACTATATTCATAATGTATAATGTGCCTGTGGATGTAAAAGTGAAGCTTGTGACCAAAATGTACATGAACGGTACAAACCTCGCTATTCTCGCCCACATCCACTCTCTTTAGCAACCCGCTTCTTCCTTAACTATTGAGCTATCTTTTTATGGTTTAATAAATGTGTTATAGTACAATACACTGTATGTGCAGCATCAAACGCCTATACAGCCTCGCTTTTGAGGGCGTCCACACTGTATATCCAATCGCTCAATGTGTGGAGGTGCGTTGGCAACTCTCACTTTTATGCAATGGTCCGGGTCTATCGGGTTTGGCGGCCTCGCCCAGTGTGTAGGAGGCTTTAAAAGGACTCAGCTTCCCTCATGCACGCGCACACACACACACACATGCACACACACACACACGCGCACACACACACACACGCCTAAGCTTCAAACCCTGGTGGTATCGAAGCTACCAATACATCATTTGCATACAATACTCATTTCTTGTTAGATCTTGGGCTTCCATTTTTTCGTTAAATATGCTGAACTTTTTCACACACAAGACACACACACACACACACACACACACACAGAGCGTAAAAGCAAGACACACAGCACGGTGCTTGGGTCATATTAGGGTCACAAGTAAATTGGCTGAGAGCAGCAGGCCTCACAGCTCCTAGTTTATAGAGGCAAATTAATTAGCCGGCCATGCAACACAGTCAAGGCAACACATTACTGATGCAGCTGAGATCACATGGCAAACGATGTCTAAATATTACTAAATATTACACTGCAACGCATTTCCCTGCCCAGGAGCATGTGTCAGACGCAATGAAACATTCTAACTGGTCTATTCATAAGAACCATACTGTTCCTATTTATAGTGGCTTTTTTTTCTATTGCCACAGAAGAAATGCTACATCTTTTAAAAATCGTGTGACGTATATATTAGTAATGCTCAACTCAGCTCCTGCTATACACAGAAATTAAAATAAATGTAAAAACTAAATTTGGCTAATTTGAACTAAAAATGAATTATATTAGTTGTCAAATATGGTACTAAATACTACGACTAAAAATTTTCGTATTTGCGTCACATAGTATACTTTATGTACGTACCAGAATGGGGCAAAGTGAATGGAGTAAGGCTACTCATTTTGACGTGTTAAAACGTTTTCTGCACAACAACAAAAATTATATCGGTTAACGTTACTTTTTTCTGGGTTGAATGCCCTCATGTTCACCTTTTAAAATGTATTTCAACACAGCCAGTTAATCTTTTGATTTTTGTTGCGACGTAAACATTTTAATACGCCAAAATGTCAACAGAGAATTGTAATAATTGATTCGATTAGAAAAAAGTTGTTTTAGTATTTCCTAAAGATATACAGAAAAAAATCACCATTTGACTCAGTTTTCAACGTAAAAAAAATCTAGTTTCTAATAAAAAAATCTACGACACTAACAAGCCTCCTTGACAAAGGTACTGTAATTTCTCGTGTATAATGCGCATTTCCCCCCCCCCCCAAATAAATTGTCAAAAGTCAATAGTGCGCATTAAACATAGGTATATGGGCAAATGGGAAAAACTTTCACATTTTATAAATGTATGCCGCCATCTAGTGGTTTTTTCGAAAAAGCTGTACACTTTCATTCCAAAATGCCATCGCCACCTTGTGGTTAAAAAAGGTTTAGCCTACACTTTCATTCCAATATGACAGGGGTACGTACCTATGACTGCATATATATACAGTTCTGCTCATTAAGTTCACATACCCTGGCACAATTTGTGAAATTATTGTTTTTTTTAATATGACTGAACAACAACCATTATTAATGGTTATATTTTGTTGAATAATAATGCTTTTCTGAACTGCTTGACCGTTTAATTTGAATCCCATTAAAATAAAATGTGTTTCGCCTGGTCCTTCATGTTTTCTTTAAATAATTGTACCCATCTTAGAAATTCTGCCTGGGTAATCAAACATATGAGCACAACTGCGTGTTTTCTAATTTACTAAATAGAAGTAGGGCTGTGAATTTCAAAATAAGTAGAGTAATATTAAAAAAAGATTACATGTTCAAATAAGGTGCTTAACTTCAGAATAATTCTTAAAAAAAAAAACCCTAACAAAATACAGATAATACTTCATGTTTTGATCATATGGGTAGAAGAAAAATCATGCATTGTAAAAATGCATTATATATATCGGTAGAAGGGTTTTCCCGAATTTTGAGGTCAATTTTGGGGGTGCATGTTATATATGGGTGTGCATTATACACGAGAAATAGTGCTAATTAACGTGTCTTTTTAGTGGTTGGAAGTTTGGTCGATCTCCAAAAGACGTTCACAGAAATGCACACGGTGCGGCGCGAGTGCTGAATCATCAAGAGCAGAGAAACTCCCAATGCAGGCGCTGCCATTCGGCACAGTTCAGGCACTGATGGGGGGAACAGTTGGCATCTTGGGGGCCTCGGGCCAACCCCGGCCATATGGCAGACGCTGTAGCACGGCTGTGTCAGACTTGGGCATGTTTTAACGACCAATTAGGCTCATTAGGCCTTGATTAGATATGGTGAAGCCTGGGGGAGCCATAGATGGGGCAGTGGGGTGGGGGCTAACAGTGATGACTTATCATTGAGAGAGGATGGTGGAGAATATAAATCAGTAATGAGTTGCATTTTATGAATGATCCATGTGAAACAGGTATTCTTTCCTTTCAAATCGATGAAATACATTAAAATTAATCATGTTACAATTCTTTGACGCTCTCTATTATTGAAATGTGACAGCACAAAGTACAGTGGAACCTCCAAAGTCGAACAAAATCTATTCAGTCATACTTTTACTGAAGTTTTTTTGATGTAAAACCATAGTTTCCATAGGAAATAATGTAGTGAAGTGAATTAATTTGGTCCAGGCTCTAATGTCAAGATCATAAAACCTTAATTAACTCTACAGGCTAAGTTAATAAGTGCTAACATTCGCAATTGGGATACAAGTTTAAAAAAAAAAAAAATCAACCTTTGAAGTGTTGGCAGCTATCCGGTACACTAAATGGCGTCTTTTAGATACTAGGTAATAAGTGATGTGTAGTGTATAAGAAGTGTGTTTTATAGTTTTTAAAAATAAATGTATTCATGTAATTTGATTATCTTTCCTTTTTTTCTTTGCCTTGAGTGGTACGTTTCTGTGCTGGCATCACATAAAACAAACAAATCTTTTTTTTATAATTTATAGTCTCGTGAGACTTGCTGACATCACATGATGATGGTTTATGCTTCAAATTTGACCTTTGAGGCATGTTTTTTCTAATATTTGTGGTTGAACTGAAATTATTTCTCTGTAATAAGAAATATAAAATGTTAACTATGTTAACTAACTTAAGGAGTGGCTAAATTATATCAGGGTCTTCCCAATGTGAGGGACTTAATTCATGAGAAAACATGAAAATAATCTAACCCTCATCTCGTCAAACATTTGTGCATATTTTGTCCTAACCCAAGTGTTTATCGCATTGTTTTTGTTTTTTAACCACTGACAAAGCAAAAACAAAAGTCACAAGTCGCTAACTGCCAATCATTTAGCTTGGAAGAGAGAGAGAGAGAGAGTGCGCGTGTGTGTGTGTGTGTGTGTGTGTGTGTGTGTGTGTGTGTGTGTGTGTGTGTGTGCGCGTGTGCGTGTGATGTGCAGAGGATTAGAGCGCTAATGATAATTCTACATATGGTGGCTGGATAAACCTGCCTTTGCGCTCAGATCATAAATCTAATCTGACGATGATAATCCTTTTGCCAAATGAGGAAATAATGCCAAATATTATGCAGAGGAAAATATGTTTGTTGTGGTGTATGCACAAGCATGTTTACCACAAGTAAATGGGGAAAACAAGTTTTTACATTTTTATATCTATCTTTTTGTGGCTAAAAATATGGTATATTATTTTATTTAACTGAATATATCATAGACAACATAATGATGTTTCTGTATACCAGCTGCCTACATATTTTGCATCTTTCTTTCTGTTGTTATTAGTGTGTGAAGTCACCCAGGACTAATCCGACAGTGTTGTTATTGAGCTCAGGGGCATTGAAATGGACAGTGTGTAAAACATGCAGAGTGCATCTAAGCCAGATTAGCAGTGAAACACCCCCACAAACATTGTGGCCATATTCAAATTCATACTCATATCTATGTTATGCTCAATAGGCTGTTTTGCAGTTATATTGCTATAGTGCACAAGAAAAGGAAAAATCTGAGTTAAGGACAAAAGGGAAATGGTATGAAGGGAAACATGTGATATGGGAAAAAAAAAAAAGGTTATTAAACAAAAAGCACAAACTAAGCGCGATGGAAAAAATGCATTCAATTCAAGTCACTTGGAGTTGCTTACAAAAAATTAGAGACCAAGAGAGGGAGGGAGAGAGAACGTAGATCCAGTGTTTGACATTTCACCTTGCTCAGTTGATAAGGGGTGTCACCCTCTGGTCCTCAGGGCTTTGACTGCTGTCTGAAGCCATCAGCCCTCCCCGGCACAGGAAACTATTGATCAAAGACACCGTGCTGCTTTAAGTTTGTTTGTGCATATATGTTTGTGTGTGTGGCTGTTCGGTAGGAAATAATTTGTCGGTATCTGTGCCTCTTTGCAGCATTCGGCAAGATGCAGTACTTGGAAAACGTAGTGAGCTAAATTACAAGCTATTCTACATTAAATGTAGCAGCATATGAGAGAGATATAGCTAGATAAGATACAACAAATGACAAAAGGAGTTGAACTACACCAAAGCTACTTCATTTGGGTGGAGTGTCTCAAAGAAAAAAAAACCTACATATTAAAATGTTGTATTTGTATGATTGTGATGGATGGATGGGTTTAATTGAGCACTGAATTCCAAAATCTTTGGATAATAGTGCTTTTTACGATCACTGATATCAATGGCGAATGCAGAGATAGCACTGTTATTAACGTCACGAGGCAGTTTTTTTTTAATCAAATGCGTTATATTTACAGATGTGCTCATTGTTCTCCCGTTTTAAATTCATCGGAGGATAAGCGGCTCAGAAAATGGATGGATGGATGATTTAACATATCAAATGAATTATTTAAATAAACCACAACAATTTGGTTTTATAGAGAAAATAATCAGAAAAACTAATGTCAATGTAACATAACCCCAACATATAATTATCAGCTTCATCTGTAATCTTCCTGACTAAATTTCCTTCACACATGCACACACACACACACACGCACACGTACTTTCCTGTTTTATTCTACTTCTGTCAAAAACACTTTGCTAGCTCGTGTGATGTTAGCGGTCAATGTTAGCTAAGTAATGATAATTATCTTAGCTGGAGATTGTTGTTAACTTCGGGACATAATTGAACGTGTGTGTGAATTGTGATGTCAAACAGTAGATGAATTGCAAGTTTTGAAGTGCTTGAGAAAAGCTACTGTGAACGCTACCGCGCTATCGCTATGTGATCATGGAAGTAGCTTTGCTACTGTAAAGCTATTAGCTGTTGAAAATAGCAGCGCTATGACCATGCGAGGGAGAAATGGAGTTAAGATAGTTTTCAATGTATCGTTCCACCTAATGTCGTTTGATTTGTGCAACTATTAGATACGCTTGCTCAATCTAATCTGATCCCATACAAAAAAATAATTAAGACAAAACAAGCATTAGTTTTTTATGATTGCTTAAACACGATTTTGAAAACGGCTCATTTTTTTGGACAACAGACCACCACACACACAAGCAGGAGAACACCTTAGATCAACTTTGCTTCTCAGTGATTAGAGAACTGAAAGTGAAGTACATGGAGAGTGAAAATACTGTACACAGTACGTAAATTAACCAAACAATAGACAAGACCAATGCTGCAGAGTGATGAAAATATAATTTATTTCTCACCATATAGCCACATAAGTCAACATGGAGAATCACAACAAAACATGTCCCACAACATGCCAAGCTACTACTGTAGTGTGCATAATATTGTAAGGTCAGCAAATATCAGACAAACATAAAATACTGTATCCAACACCGGTTACAATTACAGTAAAACCAGAAAAAAGAAAATCATAAAAAGGGTACATAAAATATGAGATGATGCTTTGGAATTGCAAGGAAGTGACTTGATGATAAACGTCTGTGTCTAATGTATGCAAGTGTGTTTAGTCTTTTGCAAATCACTGTATTGTTTTGCAAAAAGTGAGACTGACATTGTGCATACAGGGAAGTCCTCGAGTTACGACGTACTCGACCTACGACGTTTCGACTTTACGACGCCTGAGCCTCGTCCGCCATTTTGTCCCAGAACCATAGTGTTTCTGCTTAGCTAGTGCATAGTTCTTGGTCTGTGTTTGTGAGCCGGGAGTATCTTTGCCTTTTTCGCCCTTCTTTTTTCACACTCTCAGCAGTAATGGTAAGTACAGCATCTTATTTTTTTATTTTAATCTATTTTAGTTTCTTTATACGAAGTGTTCACCTTTCCTGCTACGGTCACCTGACCGTGGTCGGGAGACGCAGGGGTTAAAAGATGTATTTCGCTGTAAATTTAGACTTTAACGGTCAAATCCGACTGACACGGAAATTCGTGTTACGTCGCCAGCGTAGGAACGGAACTCGTTCGTAAATTGGGGACTTCCTGTGTAGTGGTGCAAATCTAAGCCGATATTTTGTTCCTTGAGTGAAAAGGTTAAAAGGTAAAAAATTGTAATGTGAACAACTGCATTTCATCATACGGGGTGTGTTTTTAATATTAGTATAATATTTTGGTTGCGTTAGCATGAGAGTGTGTGTCAATCAAACCGTATGTGAGAACTTAACTAGGTAGGTGTGCCAAATTCATAGCAAAACGTCCACTAAAGTGTGAATTGGGTTTAGTAGCCCTTGTGAGTACTGCTTAGATTCAGTGACAGCCACACACTATGTGGAATCAATGCTTTTTATCCCCAACCTCACTGACCATCTTCAAAATGTGGGGAAAAAAGCAACTTCCGCGTGCTATGAACGAGTGAACAAGTGTTTTTGGTAAACTGTGCTCATAACACGTAGTTTTTGTGAGGGCCAGGGTGTAACTGAGACATTGTTGCACATCAAATAAAATGTTCCATCATAATTGTTACTAGATGTGCTTGATTGTCAACGACCACAATGTAAACTATCAATTGAACCACATTAAATCTAACTATCTGAATCGCCGGTGCGCATCGTCACGTCACAGCTTACAGCCAATCAAAAATGCACATAAGCTTCCACTCACACTAAAAATACTTTTCAAGGTTTTAAGTGAGTGAGACACCGAACAGCCGCCGCGCTTCCCCAAGTAAATAAACTGTATAAAACATCAAATATTGTGTTTTCCATCAATACTGAACACATTTCTTAGCTGATTTAGGACAATTTTTAGGTGCTGAATCCAAGTATCACATTGGTTTTGCTCAATCCGGTAAACATTTCGAACAAAGGTCACATCAATCAGTTGAAAAAACATAGACAACATACAAAAATGCATTTGTAACCAAGCGTAATGTCCCTGTGATGAAAAAGTGAAGCTTGTGACCAAAAATGCACGCGAATCGTACGCACCTCGCTGGATACGTTCAAATGAATGAATCCAGTGAGACTCCTTTAAAATATCTACACTCTCACTGTTATTGCCCACGTGCTCTCTCTTGAGCAACCTGCTTTTTCCTTAACTATTAATCTATCAATTTATGGTTTAATCAATGTTATAAAGCACAATATACCTGTACTGCATCAAACGCCGATACAGGCTCACAGTTCAGGGCGTCCTTATATCCAATCGGTCAATGTGCGGTGGTGCGTCTGCAACTCTCATTTTTATGCAATGGTACAGTCCAATCAGGCTCGACTACTTCGTGCAGTGTGCTGGAGGCCTTAAACCACCGGTGCTGTGAGACCACAACTGTGTAAAATGCAGCAGGTGTGCGTCCCGGAAGTTCCACTCATGCCTTTAGCGCCTCAAGCTCGCCCATCTAATTATGGCTAGATCAAACATTCCCCATGATAAGAGACGTGTGGACGGGTTGACATCGTCTCCTCCTTGTTCAACTTACTGTCCCGGCACAACATCCCCCGTCTCTTCCGCTTTAGCTCACGTGGAATGTCAGGTTACGCTCTAAGAGTCGCCGTGGTGTTAGCACGGAGTGCTAACTGCTGATCACGACTGTAAACGAAGCAGCCATACAGCTTCGAGCCAGCACACATTGTCCGTCCATGATTAGAAAGTAGAGGAAACACACTGAGGTTCAGAAATACAAACAAGCAAGCTTAAAAAAAAAAATGAGAAAAGCACAACAGTGAGTTGCTGAAACAGGCTGCCTCTCTCACAGCGCTGTTGATTTAAAAAGACAATTCAGTGTAATTTTTGTCCAGCAATGCGTGTTTTGGAGCCCAACGTCAGTGCAGCTAATAATAATGAACAAATAACAATGGAATCAATCATTATGATCAGCCTTCTCAAGTTTATTACAAATTTTCAAACAGTACAGAAGTGCAGCATCTGTATTAAAGCCACAATTCTCATCCTCCACAATGTGAATAAATGTAACCCCAGTAAGTTTTTTTTCCTCTTACTTTCATTGCATTAGTCTGAATGAGCACCTATAATATGATGAGTATCCTCCTGATCCACACTGAGGACATTTAGAAGTACACAAACAGCAATACCGAGGGGAAATGAATGACGCACCTGCAGAAGCATTGGAAATTCCTCCAGAGTAGGATAGATGTGCATGCATCGTGTGGCTCGGGGACAAGGCAGAGGCTGAATCAAATGTGGGCAAGCACAGATTCATGTTAAAAATGACACAATTAGTTCAACTCAGAAGTGTGTGTTAGTCACGCATGGCTTCCCTCCTTAGACTCACATGAGGTGATCAGACAGGCAAATACTCCCTGGGCCTGCATATGTATGGTCAAATGAAACACACGCATATATTCACACAAACGCGCACACATGAAAAAGGCATGAACACACCTAATGAAACAACAGCGGAACTGCATGATAAAAAGCAAGCACACTTCTTTGCATCCTGCTCATGTGGATAATGTAAAAAGGGGTAAAAGTGTCACACTCTAATTTGTGATATACAAAAAAATAAAAAATAAGAATCCCCGCACACTAAACATCCAATGAAAATTTATTCAATAATGTCAGTAAATCGCTGTGGTTCTGAGGAAAACATGCTCTAATTCCACAGACTCTCGCACTGAAAAATTGATCTTTATTTTCAGGGCAATGGCAATGCACTTTGAAACAAAAGGGAAAAGAAAGTTAATATGCAGGAAATGAAGAAAATGAAAAGTACAGTACACAGAGCACTTTGAGTTTGCACTTTCAAAGCCGGCAGAAACGAGCGTTTGAATTTAGGCCCCCTCAAGAGATGGCAGGGAAAGGCAGGGCCTGATTTTATTAATTTCATCTGTAGTTATGTTTCTCCTGAATAAAACATTAATACTCCCAGGAATAAGAGAATAACAGAGAGTGAAAGACAGCTACTTCTCTTTTAATTAGCAAGCACTGTGGAGCTATCCAGCCATCCCAGCTAGCAAGCTTTGTATTGCCCTTCAAGTGTTTCTCTGTCAATCAAGCCGTCTTTCCCGTGTCTAGAAGCAACTCTAAATCTTCTAACTTGCACTCGATAAACAGCGCTAAAGAGAATAGAAAATTTATTTTTTTGTTCGTGTTCCAGCTAATGTGCAATTACACTGGCAATTTTAAAAAGGGAAAAGGAAAAGCTTGGTGCTGACTGACTTCATTGCGTGTCGTCATTTTTTTTAACATACTATATTACTTCCAAATTATTCCCATTCAGCAGCTAAATTTGCATATTTCCTGTTTAAATACATGGCCAAGACCCGAAGTGCGGCAGCAAGCAACTGAGCCTCACCTCAAGATTGCACAACTCCTCTCCGGCTAGGTCTAGGAAGCTTGAAATTGTCGAGTTCCTGTTTCTGTCTCTCTTGCTGTCTTACACATGTTTTCAGACACTTTTAATACACGCTCTAATTTTCCATATTCCAGCTAATGTATTTAATATTTCACATAAACCTGCAGGGGAAAAAAAGCGTGAGGTGAGGCAGACAAAACTTCGCTCACAGAAGTGAGTGTACAGGCACACGGGTTCACTTTGCTGCAGGTTTTTTTCTATGCAGAAACGTAGCTGGCTGCAATTCCAAAATGAAAGCCAACTATGGAAAGTATTCCGTCTGACCAACGTCCAACAGAAGTGACGTCAGCCCCAAGTGTGAATGCAAGTCCAGGTTAAAAACAATTCTTTTTTTTTTTTTCCTCATGCTTTTTAGAGCATTTCCAGTTTTAAATGATATTTCTTGCACTGTACGCTGTTTTAATTGTACTCTTATTTTTTCTCTTGGTTTTAATTGTTCATAAGCTGTTTTTTTCTTTGTTTTTAAATGTTTTTAATCATGTAAAGCACATGGAGTTACCTTGTGTATGAAATGCGCTGTATAAATAAATCTGCTTTACTTTCACCTTAAACATTTCTCATAACCTGACTACCAATTTGAAATGCGATTGAATTAATAAAGGAACACCAATGCCAGAGCTTGAAGAGGTCAGACCAGGTCATATGGTTTAATGTCAGTTTTTAATGTTAGGCTGCTGCTTGGATGACAAATTTGAAAGTCTGGCTCATATGTCAATGCTTCACCAGCCATGAAAAATGCTGTACGACACGGCCGCCTCGTCAAAATTAGAAGCCGATCCAAAAACAGGAGGGAAATTAAAAGCTCCAATCAACCAGGCATCCATTTTCTGCAGTGCTTATCCTGATCGTCACAGGGAGCTGGAGCCTATCCAAGCTGACTTTGGGCAAAAGACAGACTACACCCTGGACTGGACTGCTGTCAATACCCAGGAACATACAGTAGAGACAACAACCCTTCAGACTCATACACACCATCTTTTAGAGGGAACTGAAGCCATGTCATGAGTGAAGCACTACACTGCCAGTGACACAATTTAGTTTTTTTTCTTAACTTCTTCACTGATTGGCTAGGAAATATCACGTTTCTACGTTTCTTTTTTTTTTTTTTAAATGTCAGTTGAAGTTACCAAATATAGTTCCTTGACCTATAAATGGCGAACAACACATCATATTTGAGTGCTCTGATTCTATGAATATTTTATTTATTCATTCATTCATTCATTCAACCTTTATTTATCCAGTTAAGGCAATTGAGAACAGATTGTCATTTACAATGCCGACCTGGCTAATGTACTGTAAAGTTAGGAGCATTGTATTGAAAACAATTATTGAGAGAAAAGGTAGTGCCCTTCATACATTAAATGCCATTAAGAATTAGGGATTTCTTTCATATGAATTATATTGTACATTATTCACTTTAGAGGTGCAACGATTGATTAATCGACCACTATTTCGATAATCGAATAATCGTTTAGTGACATTGTTTAACTTAAAATTGTCCGATTGTCTCAACATTAAATATTCTCTGATTTCTGTAGTCCTCCATGAAAGGAGATTGTTTATCTTTGTGGGTTTTTTTTGTTTTTGTTTTTCAAAATAAGATATTTGCAAATATCTGCCTTTTACTCAGAAAAATAATGATCAACATTTTGGCCGACTTTCTGACCAATGTTTCGGACCAAACCAGTAAATTAAGCATAATCAGTTTGTGTATGTGCATTTTCTGCACTGTTAATTTTAAATAATGTCCATTTTGACTAAAGGGAGGGAAATTATTATTTTTATTACTCCGATTCAGCAATTAATAAAAATAAAAAAAATCGACACATTAATGTATTATTCAAATCATCGTTAGTTGCAGCCCTAATTCACTTGAGCGATTAATAGAAAAAAATAATCGACACCTTAATCTATTATTTAAATAATCGTTAGTTGCAGCCCTAGGTCACTTATTTTTGAGTCATAATAGAAAAACCTTTTGTCTTAATTTTGTATGATCAAGCATTTCAATGATATGATACAGCAATGTAGAGCAGTGATACTCAACTGGTGGGGTGATGACCACACGTCAAAAATGCATTTAAAAAGATTTAATACACTTCCGAGTTTGGGCTTTTATTTTAAATCAAAGTTCTCTTTTAAAAGGCAGATGCCTTAAACATGTAGCATCTTAGTCCCAAGGCAAAATGGCAATGCGAAATTATGAGCCGGGGTATTTAAAAAGTGTTCACATTGGATAAAAGGAAGATAAAAGTGTGGGTCTTTATACAATTACACAGTTTTTTTATATATATATTTTACACACCTTTCTTCACAAGAGGCGTGTCTAACTTTGTGGCCTTATTTTTTGTGAGCAATTTTTAATTCTTTAATAATGTGCTCTGAAAGGCAGTTTGCACGTTATCAGATATATTCATATTGATGTTTAAAAAGATAACATGGCTATTTTTTCTAATTTGCCTGAATTGCCTGACGCGCGCGCACACACAATGTGTATATATAGTCTCCACTTCCTTGCCCGAGGGTGGAGCCAGTCTGGGAGGTTCACTTGTAAAGCTTCCAGACAAAGAATAGGAAAAAAAGTACAGACACTTTCTGCTGCAGGTAGAAACACAGTTTGTTTCTTAAGCGGGGTAGATGCACCCGTTTGAAGCCGGATGACAAAGTGATTGCTGGCATAAAAGTGAAACGCATACTTTTTCATGTCGTTAGCTTCCCTCAACCATTTTAGACAACTCATCAGGAACATGTAAACACAAATATTTACTGCATTGTTTTTTTTATCAAACTCAAAAACTGTTGACTGTTGAGTGCTATTTTTCCTCACCAAGAATCAAGGTGAACTGACTACCATAAATATGTAAAACGCAATATTTGGGACGAGCACATAAGAATCTATTGGAACACTGGAAAACGTCATCTCAACATAATGAAAATCAGTTTCAAAATTGTGCTGGTAAATTGTTTACACGTCGTACACCTTGTGCTTCTGTTTTGGTTATCAACCGAGTTAGCAACTGAGTTTTAAAAGGCTCAGCAGTTATCTCAAATAATAGTCACTAATTACAGTTACTACCCATATTTTCTTCCTCGGGGGAAAAGTGAGACATCTAGTTTAGAGAGGTTTATTTATATCAAGTGACAACTAATTGTAGCGCCGCATCTATTAAAGGGCCAGTTAGTATTTGATTTAGAGTGAGAAGTTAGTTCTCTAATGTGAATTTTTGTTGGTTTAAAAATGGAAAAGAGAGGCTTGCGCTGAGGTGTTCTTCAGAGATAGGGAAGAAGTGGAGGGGAAATGGACGGGAGTGCAGGTGCAACGAGGGGTGAGAAAGTCCCACCAAGAGTGAAGGGCCTCTGTAATGATGGAGAGGGATTACCAGAGAAGTCAGTGGACTGGGGAAGAGGGGATGGAAATAAAAGTGAAGACAGAAAGCACTGTATGAAGGTCAGGAAGATGAGGAAGTGGCAGAGGCTGTTGTGTGCGGTTGGAAAGTTTAATTCAGGCGTAAACGGATTCAGTTAGTGGCAAACCACATTTTAATTCATAATTTTATTTTTTTTAATCAACACAATGAACAGTCCTTAAAATAACATTAAACATCATGACACCACATAACTGAACTAGATCACATTTAGTTGCCAAAAACTAATCCGATAATTACGGGTTTGTAAAACTCGATTTCTCGTATTGTCCACTGCAAAACATGTGACTTCAAGTTTTGCATTTACATCTGAAAAACAATTGAAGTATTTTTTTATTTGTGTTTTGGATGTGGAGATTGGACAGTGACCATACACAGGAAGTTAATAGTATAAAAATATTAATGATAATACAACATAACCTGAAACGATATGGAGCCTGCAGCAACATTTCTATTTATAAAGGTAAGCATTCATATTTTTTTGTTATCTATATTATGGTCTGTTTTATTGAATGGTGAAATCATATTCTTTTCAATCAGTTAAATAATCATTGCCATTTACTGTATAAGCAATGGTTGTGGTTCCTTTATTATCTATCACATGTACTAGTATGTGTCATGTACACATTTGATTATTACATTTCAGAAACAAAAAGATGTAAATTGCAGAGACAAAAAAAGTAAGACGATTGCATTTTATCATCTGTAGTTTACTGGATTATTTCAAGATCAGCGGTACACAGAAAGCAGACATCTGAAATGTGAAATGACACGTTTAGAGACATTGAATCTATGCGTC
Source organism: Phycodurus eques (assembly GCF_024500275.1). Taxonomy (NCBI): domain Eukaryota; kingdom Metazoa; phylum Chordata; class Actinopteri; order Syngnathiformes; family Syngnathidae; genus Phycodurus; species Phycodurus eques. Next base: position 13,658,585 of record NC_084545.1, on the reverse strand, counting down.
TTATCATTTTAATTAACAGGAGATGAGCAAATAAATTGAAATGTTTATCGACCTGTCTCAGCTCAACACAGAAGCTGCCTACTTCGTGCGACATAAAAATAAAATATTGAAGGTGGGATGTGTATCATCGCTACGCGGTTGCACGGTCTACCTATGCCTCCTATTGGTCTGATGGCTACAGTCCACAACAACCTCAGTCCTTACATAGGGGGATAGTGGGAGGGTGGGGGAAGTGATGCAGGGGGAGGCAGGAAAGACAGATGAGGGATGGGGAAAAAGAGAGGGTGCAACGGATGGAATGACGGTGAGTGACAAAGAAGAAGAAAATCAGGCAAAGGAGAAGGGCTTTGGGGGTTGTGTGTGTGTAAGGGGTGGGGGGTGCAATAGAAGAAAATGGAATGGGAGGAGGCGGGGGCGGGAGGCTTGGAGGGAGTAGGGAGATCTTATGAATGTTGACCACTGTCCCTCTACATAAATCTGCACATTAACTGCATCAAATGAGGCTCTCCATGTTTTTTCATCTTCTCCCTAGCATCCGTCCAACACACAAACGTGCACACGCGCACACACAAACACACAGCACCACCCCTGGTCGCCATCTTGCGTCTGATTGGCCGATGTCGTTTAGAATGTCTGTCTACATCAGGGGACAAGCTAGGGACCGCAGTCCTAACAACACTTCCTCCTGTCATGCCCCAATGCCTGATGGGTAGAAACAAAGTGAGTGCCACCATGCCACAGAGAAGTGTCACACACAGCTAATATCAATGATGAATAATGACACTATTACAACTGACAAACATTTGGGAATTGAAAAATTTAGAGACGATCTTAATGTTTTTTTAAAAATAAATGCAACAAATGCAATGTGAAAGGGAGAAAAAAAGGAAGAGAGAGGCTTTCATTGTTTTTGGAGGCTTATATACTGTATTTTTTCTTAAATACTTGCAAAGCGCACTATGAGGTGTGAGCAGAATGCACAAGTCAAGAAAATGAGGTGTTAAGTAATCACATGCAAAATGTCAACACTGCAAAAACTCTCCAAAAAATCTTACCAAGAATATTTGTCGTATTTCTAAACTAATCTGATTACAATTAAAATAAAAACGTCCCTTGTTTTGATACAATTTTGACTTGTTTAAAGCTAATTTTTACTTAAAATACTTCTTATTATGGCAGATTTATCTACTTATGTAAAGTGAAATTTTGCTTGAAACAAGTGAAAACTCCCCCCAAAAAAGTTACTTTTTTGGTGATGTGTCTTATTTTAAGTGTAATCAAATTAGTTTTGACAAGAAATTAAACAAATATTCTTGGTAAGATCTTTAGTTGTTGCAATGAACCCATTTTCGCAGGAGATAATTATGCATCAAAATACACCGACCAGCCACAGTATTATGGCCACTTATACAATATAATGGAATTCATTCAAAGAGATGAATCCAGTATTCTTCCTTTCCCAAAATAATAGTACTCAGTTTTATTCCTTTAACATCAATCATGGTTAAGTTTGTACTGGTGTAGGACTGCACTACTTCATAAAAGCTGTCTAATATTTTGCTTGCGTCAATCTGACTGAGTCCAAATGATTAGGAACTGCTCTCAGTATACTGTAGTACAGTTCCACACCACTCCAAAATACTGTACATAAACACAAAAGAATCTTGCTTAGAAATGTAATGCCTGCTCGATTACAAATACGAAAATAATAAAATGGGGGGGAAAAAGTTGGTGTAAAGTATTTGTTTTAAATGGTCATATATTATTACCAGGGGGAGCTTGTTTTTTGTAACCAACATCCGTATTCTGTTTTTGTTTATTTTGAGTATTTTTAACCACATACTGTATGACAGACATGCATGCCTTAGGTCCATATTACTGTTGCGCTGAAGAAATATTTTGACCACGTATTCCTTTTCACAGAGCACAACGGTGTTGGATTGAGTGACCAGATGAGAAGCGGAGATATGCTTGTTACGTGACGTGAGAGAGACGTCAAAGATGGAGGAAAGCGTTAGAAGGAGATCTTGTACTGCCATGAAGCTGTGGCCTTGTCCTTAAAGGCAGTGTGACTTCCACATGCATTTTTGTAAGAGGGTGGGGGCAACAAAATACTAATGGCCTACTAGATTTCTGAGCAGACAAAAAGGTTCTGAGGAATGTCCATGCGTAATGACTGTCCCTCTCCCATCCTGGTCAATAATTAGTAGCCAGCCTGGAAGGGAGTCTATTTTATGACGGAAAAAAAAAAGCTTAACTCTGCATAAACACGCTGATGTTCTTTTACTGTCTCCCGCTCTCTCGCTATCGCTCTCTCTCTCTCTCTCTGGGTAATCCTACTTTTGTTGCTCATGAAGAGGAAGGTGTCGAGCGTGAGAGAAAGAAAGCCGAGGGAGGATTGGCGTCAACCAGAAGATCAAGTGGGTCATCTCGGCGCGCTTGACTAAGTGTTGTCCACCTCCTATTGCCGCTGCGGCGTCTCCTCAGGAAGCACAACATTTTTCATGTATGAGTCATTTTCATATCATTTGATCACTAACAGCACCTGTAAATTTAAAAAAATTAAAAAAAAATTTTTTTTGAATGCTGCCTTGGTTTTATATGGGTAAATGTCTCCCATGCTGAAAAAGCCACGTCCTATTTTCAGATAGTTATTGATGATTGTAATGGCCCATTGAAATATACTTCTTTCTATAATGGTAAAGACAAACAAACATCATGTGGGTTGCACAATTTACGTATTGCGCCTCAAACTGCGGATACAAGTGAAAAAATTATCCTAATTATTAAACTCATTACACTCTTTATACAATTGTTATAACGGTAAAGACATGCCATACTTCTGACAGTCACAAATTCATACATATTCATATCTCAGAAATAACACCATTTATTTTGGTGTCTGCTATTGTGCGAATGCAAAATGGTTACCTCATCCTGGCAACTTCAGCTCACGGAACCCTCCGGTGTATTGCAAAAACATAATGAGGGTCTCTCCAGTGGCATTAATGATAAAGACAGTTTAAGTTTTGACCAAAAGGAGCATTTCTAAAAGAACAACAACAACAACAAAACTCTGTTTTGTGTTAGTATTTGTCAAAAAGGCATATTAAACAGTAGGAGAAAAATCCTCTATATCCAAAAATGGAATTAGCATTTTCAGAAAACACGATGCAAATCATTAATCTTCATTTGGGACGCCTAACCGTAAAGACCTTTTGGTTGGAAGGTTTGGGGGGGGGGAAAACATTCTTCTTAGAAACAATTATGACATTTTGATGGAAAAAAATGGCCCAAAATTCAAATAGTCGTATGAGTAAAAATAATTGATTTTCAAAAGGAAATTCAGTGGGACAGCTTTACCGTTATTGATCAAATTTGATAAAAATGACCCTTACGCGCTTGCAATTCATAGGCAAGTCTGTCAGACTGACCAGAAACAGTCGTGAGGACACCAGGAGGTGTTTTTTCTAATGTTTGCATCCACGCCCGTTCAAAGGTTCATTAAGAAAATGAGAGCGTAGGCCTGCCTTTGTGCACACTGTGTACAATAATGGGGGGATTTAGAGGCCTTGCCGGCCAACCGCAGGGGACAAAAAAAATGAATGAATGGACCAGGGTTGGGGACTCTCGCATGGTGGGATAAGGGAGTGAAGGAGGCAGGGGGGACTTCCTAATGCATCCCCTCCATAACCTCCTGGCTATTCCGTCATGGAAGGACAGCCCATATATAAAAGCCGACACGTTTGGTATCGGCGAAAGGTCATAAAAGGGTAAAACTTAGGAGGAATGATGAGCATGCTGCTGTCATAAAAAAGAGACAAACAGGTGCGTGCAGGGAGGGTTGGGGGGCCGGGGGGGATAAATGGCCATTCCTCTTTAGCCAGCACTAAAATATTTCGCAGTGACCTGAACTAGGGCTCCAGATTTATTGCTGGGGTCAGAACTCAGTTCTGATCAACAGTCAAGAGTTATCAAACACCAATCACGTGATATCCGGACATAGTGCAGTGAGAACAATGTATTTGTTTTTTTCTCGGCAGTCTGGTCTCAAGAATTGCTAAAATTCATTTTGAAGAATTTAACACAATTAGGTTTAATTTAGTGAAGCAAAACATTTTATTATTACAATTACAACAACTGCAACAACTCAAAATCTTGCAATGACAATTTATTATTACAAATGGCAATTACAAATTTCCCGCGACCCGAGTGAGGATAGGATGGACGGAATTACAAATTATAAACAGCATAACAATAAAAATAATATTTAATAATAATAATACATGTATTTTTTTTTTTTATAATAATACATGTATTTATAAAGCACACTAGACACTCCAAGACACAACAATACAGGCTAAAAAGGTAAAATGATAATTATTTTATCATCCAAGTACGAACACATTTATTCAGTGATGAAGTACATGATCTTTTTCAACTAATTTGCATTTGAGGCTGTTCAAGATGTTCAGATAATGGATTTTAATATTCCTTCTAAACAAAGTTAGCATTTTGCAAAAGGCTAAGGAATCCAGATACCTGCAATCTGCTTTGATGAAAGAGAAAAAAGAATGTGGTGTAATGGAAGCACTTAATAGACACAAGAGGTTTCGACTTGAAAGCTCCATCATTCCCCTTGATGCATATCCATTTTGTGTATTGCATTTGGTCTTCATTAAAAAAATAAGTTGAAAGGGGAAGAAACATAGAAAACAATAATTATGTTGATGGCTTTAAAAATCCTATCAAAATGAAGACTATTTATCAGAAGCAAGTGCACTGTAATCCCCTGAGTGCTTAGTGAAGTTCAATTCTAATGCAGCGCATTGACATGCACACACCGCAAAAACAAACAAACAAAAATCTCTCTCTCTTTTTTTTCTCCTTTTCATGTTTTCTCCCACCACTGTCTTTTCCCCCCCCCAAATGTATCTTCTTAAGGTTTTACTACCCTCTCCTACATTATTCTCAGGAAAAAGAAGCTAATTGTGCCTGAAAAGCTGAAATGGAAGCAAAAGCAGAACACCCTCAATACCAAATCTCTTTGCGATTGAATGTTGAATTTACTCTCATGTTTGATTATGTTCTCTTTTAAATTTCAAGCCTATTTTGGCGGCGCGTCTTAGCCATCTATCTATCTATCTATCTATCTAGCTAGCTATCTATCTATCTATCGAGGCAACAAGGCTCTTTTTCTTTCGGTTTTTGCCCTTCCTGCCACAGTCCAGATATGCATCACATAACCTGTATGTTAAAGTCATACAGTCATACATTCACCAGTGACATCAGCAAGGCCTGGACAATGGAAAGAAGAGCGGGCGGGGGGACACAACAAGACGTGTGTGTCGTGTGTGCGTGTGTCACGGGGGGTGGGTTGGGCCATGGGGTGATTTTTCTGCCCCCGTAACCATGACAACCCTCATCTCGAGAGTGTTGGAAAGGAACACACTCAGGCTTGTGACGTTCGAGGCGCCCCTTGATATGTTTGGTGCGAAAATCTATCAGTACTGCAAGTATCATAATTATTTTATTTGTTGTGCGTTTTATAAATATTAAAATTACTATATGGAAAGATAAGTGATTCTCCATTCACTTCAGCAAATATTTCTAATGCAACTGAGCAATCCAAAACTAAATTTGAAAAAAAGTATATAAACCGATGAAAATAATAATTATACTAGGAAAGTTTTAAGAATTTCATTATTGATGACATGATTTTTTTTTTTTTTTTTTAAATTCAATTGTTGAGCGCAAGTAACAGTTACAGCAAATATTTACCATCCTCAAGTTGTATCAAAATTTGCCACATAAACTTCTAAACAAGCAGGGTTGATTCATATTCCAGGCAGTGGTTGGTACATAGGCACAACTACTCCTATAGTGGAATATGAATGTCAGACGGTACATTTTAATCATTTGGCAGGGTAGGAAGCCCAATCTCCAAACATCCACATTTTGACACACAATCTCCCGCTCTGCTCTTCTCTATCCTGTGGTTTCATCATCTCATCTCACACCCTTCGTGTCTCAGGGACCTATTAAATCCTCCCCCCTCACTCACTCCTTCACCCGCCGGTACACCGCTCTCTCTCCCCCTCTTTTTCCAAATGTCACCTTCATTTTTTTTCCTCTTCATATTCCGGGCCTGGCGATGGCATTGTAGATGGTTTAATTTTTGTGGCCCTCGCTGTGTGGTCTCTCCTCCACCCCGCTGACGCCAGGCGCACGGCAGATAACACGCAGGGGATGATGAGGCCTGTGTTTATGCACAAGGGGAACAGCGGGCCTGCATGTACAAGTATGACAAGATACAGTTAGGACTGACATTGTTTCTCCTATTTGCCTAAACCCTTTTTTGATGCAGGGGTTGTCCGAACACAAGAATTACACATTTATTTTAATCCTTTCAACTATAAACAAACTGATATGTCCCCATCTGGATCAAAGTCTTCTTAACTACAATCTCATGTTGTAATGGATTAACTGTTTATTGAAAAAAAAACAAAAAAAACATGCCTACAAATGTTTTGTGTTAGCTTTTCTACTTGCACAATTGGAGAGTTTTGGCCGCGGAGAGGACATTTATGGACTTGATCAAACAGCCTGCTGTTGACTTCACAGTTTAGACATTAAAAGAAAAAAAGAATCTGCACTATAAAGAGTTCTCTCAGATGGTTTTCATTCTTGGGTGTTGGTGTTTTAGATTTGCAATGGTTTATTCAATTACACCATGGAGGGAATAATTCTTATACTTCGGGTATTCGTAAGTAGGAATGGGGAATTGACTATATTTTGTTAATTGACTATGGAAAAAAAAAAAAAAAAAGTATCTATATATATATATAATTTGTATTTTTTTACAATGTTTTTGTGTACAATATTTCACATTATTTCTAGTACTGTGTGTAAGTATTGTTTTATGGCAAACAAAGCACTTTTTTTTTTTTAGCTTAAGAAACAAAAACGAACAGCAGATTGAAAGACATTTGAGCCTGAGGTCCAACAAAATCTCTGTACATTAAACATGCCGCATGAAAGAACAATACACTGGTTGATGTGATGCTATAATAAAGGGCTACATGGATGTGGTTTAACATTCCATAGCAGCAGAGGTGGGTAGAGGAGCCAAATATTATACTCAAGTAAGAGTAACAAGTAGTCATCCAAATAATTACTTGAGTAAGAAAGTACCCAATGAAAAAACGACTCAAGTAAAGAGTAATTTGTGAGTAAAATAATATATGTGAGTCGACACACACCTGCCACCACCAATTGTTGAGTAAATGTAACGGAGTAACTGTAGCGCGTTACTACGCACCTCTGCATAGCAGTCGCCATGTTGTATTACGCTCTATTTTGCTTCAAATACTTCAAGACACAATGAATTAAATATCGATGCAACGCAGTGGACAGAAGGACCGAATATTTTTATTCCTTTCTTGGTAGGAAAACAAGGTCAAATGTTGGCGTTAAAACTAGAAAGAAAAGACAAGAGCGTCGATAGGGGAGAAGATATTTTTAGTCTGCTCGCTGCAGAAGACCACAGTGCAGGCTTACTTTACACACTGAGAACATATCAGTGCCAAGAAGGCTTGATCGCCGGTGCTTTTTCTCTTAATGCCCCTTGATAATGTCACTTTGGTGCTATAGAATACTGTAGCTTACCTTTACTCTTCTTCCACCTCTCCCTCTCTTACACACACATGCGCAAACACACAGACACACACACACACACAGATCCACGCATACACTCACATTCACCGCAGGCTTTGCAGTCTCCAGCTGCTGCCAAGCACTGCATGAGGGCATAAATTGTTAGGTGTTGGCCAGTAATTCTAAAATGCAATCTTCTCTGCTCCTTCCCTGTTATCGCTTTCTCTCTCTCTCTCAATCTTATTCTTTTTTCCCTCTTTGTGCTCTCCCTCTATTCTCTCTCAACGTCGCTCCTACTTTGTTTGTCTCTTTACTTGACCTTTCTCGCTGTATCTCTGCTTCTTTGGTTGTAGCTTTGTCTTGCAATATGTCCATCGTTAACTCCCCCCTCCCTCCCTGTCTGTCTGTCTCCCTCAGCAGCCTCCCCCCAACCCCTCTTCTGTATTAATGATAGCAGCAAAAGGTCACATGATAAATGAGTGGCAAACAAATCAGAGCGCGTTAGACTATATCTCTGTTATCACTCTGCTGAGGCAAAGGCCCCCACGCCACTGAAAGAAAAGCGCGTCCACTTTCTGTATTTTGTTTTTGCACAGTGAATTTGAGTAAGAATGCAAAGAAAAAGCAGAGACAGAATGTCTAGGGAGGCTGAGACAGTGAGAAATAGGGGAAGAACCGGAGTAATTAAAGCAGGGGGGGGGGGGGGGGGGGGGGGAGCAAGAAAAAAGGTGGGACAAGAGGAAAAAAGACCCCTCTACCTTCATCCCCTGAGGAGATGAAGTCAGGGAGTATATGAAAGAGAGAATAAGAATGAGACAGTCAGATAGCAGGCGGAGGGAGAGACTATTTGTCTCCTCTCTTGACACAGCAGGATGATAATGCATTTTAATGACAAGTCCAGAGACTGGTTTTATGAGGGAACCGACTTACACACACACACACAAGGGCACAGGAGCCATCGCCCCCTCCATCCCCAATCTCTCAGAGCACATTCTTTAGTCAAAGCCAAGGAAGACGCTCACCAGGCGAGGCTTCAGTTTCTGTTCCGAGTGGCAAGGAGTTGGCAGTAAGGAAGCAGCGTGAAAGTATGGGAGAAGGCAATTTGGAAGCAATCAGAGGGAAATTTGAGGTAGATTAGGCCAAAGGCTGATAGCAGCGAGGGCCCGACGCTAAATCCATCTTGCCTATGAGAGGCCTTCAGCAGCGGCCATCTTCTGGCTGGCTCAATCAATCTCTCCTCCTCGCTGCTCTCCCATCAACACTTCCCTCTCCTCTGCTCCCCGTTATTTCACACTCAGGTTTAATTCGGCCTGTCTTGCCTCTGAGTAAGAGGAAGCGACCGCTGTCTTGCTCAAAAGAACGCTACAAGCTGATCAGGAAGTAAGGAGGTGATAACAGCCTTTTGCTTCTTATGCCAGCATATGCTACACTGACTGTGTACGTTAAGTACATGTTGCACAGATGTGAGATTCAATGTAAAATATGCAGAGAAGAACAGACAGTACTTTTGATAAAAAAAAATTGGTAGGACGCACAGTAGCTCTGCTCTGAAATGAACTGATTCAGTCCCCAGACTCCATTCGCTCAATTTCCTGTATTATCTTATCCCTATCATTTACCATACATCAGTTATCATTGAGCCTCATTTAAGAGGTCTATTTCACCTTAAGCGTATCCGCAGATGATAGAAAAGTGATCTATTCTGCTCAGGTATTACTTTTGGCAGTGGCCTGATCTCAGAGCGGCTATAGTTGAAATTGCTTTAATATTGCTTCATTTTCATCCAGCTGTTGCCGTTGCACTTTGTATTACAAAAGCAGAGTCAGAGTTAATGTTTAAGGTGAATAAAATGGACACTGTGGCCCAGCTCAGAGTCCAGTAGGTCAACACCAGAGCAGTTTCACAACCAAGTACCCGTGGACTTAAAGAAGTCAAACTGAAAACTCGTAAAAAAAAAAAAAAAAAATTAAACTTCATAAACTTTATATCAAATGTCCCACGCCAACAATTTTTTTTTTTTAAATAATCTTTGATGTCCTTTTATTGGATCTCTCTCTGATTGGCCCTTGGCAACATTTCTCACTTTGGCCTTCTTCAGTGGAACGTCGGCGCGCTTGCAGCTGGTTCCTTAGTTGTTGTTTTTTTTGTTTGTTTGTTTGTTTGTTCTTTATTCACTATCATGTCCCCCACCGAGAATGCAGCCCTACGGGGGTGGGTGGGGGGTGGGGGCACAAGCCATTGCAAACCGTAGGCCGTTCCAAAGCCCGGATAACTGCAGAGAGTTGTGTCAGGAAGGGCATCCAGTTTAAAACTTTGCCAAACAAATATGAGTGTTCATCCAAAGAATTCAATGCCGGATCGTTCGTGGCCCAGGTTAACAAGGCGGTAAGGCTAGAACCTTAGGGGCAGGGTTCGAATCATTTTACTATGGTGTAGATAGGAAGTGTTGAAAAATAATATCAGGTCATATGAGTTTATTTCTACACAGATGGTGTTGCTGAAATACTGTACAAAAAGACCTGGCAGAAATAAAAATGAAGAATAAACTACCACTGAGTTGGTGAGATGAGTCAGTTGAGATGTATGCAGAGTATAATTGAGCGTGTATGTTGATTTCAGCTCAGTGCTAGTGTTATTAGCAGATTCTCATAGCTGGAGGTCACTGGTGATGCTTAGCAGTTAGTGTAGGACAGTTAACGAAGAAATTGTGAAATCATGCATACATGACGTTTATTACATGAAACAACAACACCCGCTCGCTGCTTAAAAGCAGCGGGTTAATGCTTAATTACCCCAGATGTTGTGAAATGAGCATACACACGTGTACACGCAAACACACGCGCACATTAACAGCGTCACTCAGATGAGCAGTACCTTTAACAGAGTTTTATTTTATTCTGTTCTATTGGACCAGTGATACTGATGCACTTTTAACAAAATGATCGACTTGATCGACTGTGGGGAGTATTAATAAAAAAATGACTTGTTTTGAATGTTTGTCAGGAAAGTGTGACTCTGTACAAAACAAATCAAATCTTTTTTTTCCAGAATACTGTATCTCTTCAAATAGTGGTCATTATTTTAAGGCTGGATTTGCAACACAGGTCCAAGTGCCCGGTTCTGTTCTGAACGTCTATTTATGCAATTTTACATGTACTACATTTCAAGGGACCCATATGTGATATCATCGTGTACATGTATATTAAGGCGTTAACGTCATTTACACTATATTGACAAACCAAAACCAAGCAGTGAATCACACAACCCATGTAACAAATGCATTCAAATGTAGACTTGCAGCTTGTTGTGAACAAGTTCTCTTCACAGCATGAAAGATTATTGATAAACTCCCATGGCCACTATTTGCAGACTTGAGGAAATATTTCTTGACAAAAATTGATAATTAAACACTAAATGCTATGAAACAAATCCATCCATTCATTCTTCACAATCAATTTATCATCTATTGTGTTAATTTCTAATTCAAATTGGCTTTGTGTGCAAAGAATGAAGCGAAAGGTTCGAGTTCACACATAGGCTGTATTAAGATTAACGACAGCACATTTGTTGTTATGTGAATCATGCAGAGCTACTCTAAAGCAGGAAATGTGTTTAATCGCTGCCCCTCCGAGATGTCGATAGATTTGCATGTTAGTGCTTATCAAAAAGATCCAAAGCAGTCAAGCGAAGAGTTGGCGATAACCCTGTTTCTTTGTATGCCTTCGGGCTACAGGGATTGTGATCTCCTGCTGGCATAGAATTAGCCATACACTCATTTGCCGTGCCATGACCTGGATTATGGAATAGGTGGGTCAAGGAAGATATGACATGGTCCTTATTTATAGTCAATAAAACATTGAAAGGATGATACGGTGGAAAAATCAAAGGCTCAGCAGGTGGGGGACTCATTTAAATTGTGTTGGTAGAGAGAAAGATAAAGGATTATTGGGCTGATTCCAATGTCCTCCACATAACTGCAGCAAAAATATCAAAAGTGAAGGTAAGCTTTAAAAATGTAGTTCAGTAAATGTGTACTGTACAAGTCTTCTAAGACAGCTCGACTTTTTATATTCGGAGAACCATCATACATGCACAACAGCAAATGAGAACTGTAAGAGTAAAGGAAAATGACATTTACACATACCATCTCGAGAAAGAAACGTCTTAAATGACTCTGAAGAGCAGATTGCTGACAGTCAATTTATTGTCAATGCTGCATTTGCATTACCAGAGAATCAGCGCATTGAGTGGGGAAAGAATAGAAAATAGCCGAATGGAAACAAGAGGAAGCGTGTGCATAGCATGTGGAGGCCATTATTTTTGGCGTGCTCCAAGGCTGGGAGAATTAGAAAATATCATTCTGTCAGGGTGATTTGATAGTGCGATGAAAAATGTCAGAAGTGGAGATGACAAATCATGGTGCTGAGGAGAGGGGACTGGGAGACAGGGGATGTCATTTGTCATGAGTGCCATTTGATTGCACCCCCCGACTACCCCCCTCTCTGCCCTCCCCATCTGCCTCTTCTTCCACACCCACCCCTACACACTCCTCAACTTCCTCCTCTTCTGCCTCCCTTCCTCGTCTGCTGGTCTCTCCCCTCGGTTTTCTTTTGCTTGTAATGATCTATTTGAACACATTGTACAGTCTCTCATCTTTCTTCCTCCTGCCTCTCATGCAGCCTTAGTGTGCTTGTCCATTCCCAAAAACCGCCTGTCTTCCACTGACTTATATTAACACCAGTATAGTTTATAGTCCCCGTCCAATGAAAATCCCGTATCTCTGCCTTATGATGATTTCGAACATAATTAGATTGTTTGTGTTCGCCTGTGTGTCCTGTTAAAAGCATGTAGCCAAACAAGTAATGCAAATCCGTTTATAAGGCCCTTTTTACAACGCTGCCAAATGCGCTTCAAAACAGGTACTTCTGGTTTGGACCACGAGGGATAACACACAGCATCCTGAAGAGCAAAGCCACGAACCAACTGTCAAAAACCTTCGATTATGAACGGTATGGTTTGAGCACATGATTGGCAATTACATGCAAATTGATGTGTAGTGGACAAAATCTGATGGCCAAATTCGCCATTAAATTCTGAGTTACACTGAAGTCGAAGTGAAATGTAAATGTAATTCTGGCGTGACATTGTTACAAATTGATAGGAACTTAACGACTAATTAAAAGTATTGGTTGGTCATTGAGAGCCAAACTGTGGCAGCTGGGAAGACATCTGTGTTTCTGGTGCTAAATCTGTTTGTGTTTTGTGAAATGTGTTTTTATTGCTGTTGAAAACAGAATGTGACGTGTGGTTGTCATAGTGCGGGACAGCATCTAACTTTGTGAAGAAAACGCTTCAAACTCAGAAGGAACAATTTGTAAGAAAACACAATTATGATCTTATTCCTCTTTGGCTCTGTTAATCCAAGAAATATACAGTATGTTCTCAACAGACAGAAAGGATTAGACTGGTATTACGTGCAAAAAAAGAAAAAAAACGTAGCCGCATATCAAGTGCACAGCCACACGCTTTAATATAAATGCATACATACACAGACGTGCGCGGTCAAAATGTCAAGCCTGGTGACATTTAGGCCTTTCATCCTCTGCTGTCTGCGTCTGATCTGAAAACAAAAAGGTTACAGCAGCGACTCGGCTCCCCCCCCAAACATTCCTGTTGCATATTTCTCTGTTTGAAATGTATTGTTATGAGAAATTAAATGGGGAAAATGAAAGGCATGTGACGGGTTGTAACTTTGGTGCACTGTCACTGGCGGTCTTTACAGTGGAATCGCAACTCTCCGATGCCTTGACGATTTGCAGTATACGCTTTCAATGCCAAATCTCGTCAGAATTGACGAGAAGTCATTTTGGCCAACGTTAGCAAGTGTTTCGCCGTCATGTTAGTGGGTGGGGACCACCAGAAGTGTTGGTTCTGTTCAGCAATGTTATTGGTTTTATTTTGATAACTACTTCCTGTTGTCTTTCTTTTATTGATGTTACTCTCAACTGGAGCCGGCATTGACCAATGTTTGTGACTAAAGAACGAACATTTAGATCTTATATGTCCGGCATTGTGCATTTCTGTTTATGCTGATTGACAACCAAGACTACTAAGTAAAGATGTAGACTGCTACGCATGACAGCTTGCCCGTTTTTATTTTTATTTTATACTTGTGTGACACTGTCATGTTAAAAGAAAAAAAAAGGAAAAACTCCTTAAGCAAAGACACACTTTAATCATTTTTAACTGAGTCATATTAGACTGGTGAACTTCTGCTTCAAAAATGTAACTTAAAGATTACATGTTTATTTTAAAAGTGGTTTAAAATTGGGTTGCAAGGTATGCCGGTACTAAAAATAGTACCACGATACTTTGCCATCAAAAACTGTACTATCATATGTCTTTTTAGGACCAGTATTTTTAAGAGTGACTATTTATATGTGGCTATAACTCTTCATAAGAGGCAGAAAGTGCTTGCTTACAGCTGTTTATTTCTCACTCCCAGTTGAAGTTTACCATAAAACTGACACGTAAAACAAATGAAATTAAACAATGTGCACACGCTTAATGCAAATGCCATAGATGGGCTAACAAAAATGCGCAATTCTTAGCCTTTTCGCTGCTGTGCATTTCTCCAGGTTCTCTGATACTTTTGATGATATGAAATCCCTAAATTCCTCGTTTACAAAGTGGTGAACCGTGCCCCATCCTTGCTATTGAACAACAGCCTTTCGCTTCTTTTACACCTAATTGTGACACCTGTTCCAATTGACCGCTTCACCTGTGGAATGTTCCAATCAGGTGTTTTCGACCAGTCCTCAACTTTCCCCCCTGTCCCAGCTTTTTTGGAAAGTGATAGAGGCACGAATTCAAAATGAGTGACTGACTATTTGCAAAAACAATGACAAAGTTGATCAGTTTAAACATTCAATCGCTTGTCTTTGTAGTGTATTTGATTGAATATGGGTTGCAAAAGATTTGCAGATCATTAAATTCTGTTTTTATTTACATTTTACACAACATCCCAGCTTCATGGGAATTGGGATTTGTATTTTAAAGATGTATGAACATCCGCAGACTCTTTAATCTCCCCCACACTTCTATTATCCTCTACTCATAAAAACTTCCTGTAGGCTTATACCGTATATCTTTTAAACTCTTAAACATACAGTAGTGCAGAGTATACATTCTATTATTTGGAATATGTGTTTTAATGAATTTTCTTTCTTTTTTTTTCTTTTTTTTTTACAGTTTTTTATGTTTTAGGCTAGGAAGCCTTTATTTAATAATAAAAATAAATAAATACAGCATACACTCCAAATCCCACGATATGGGTAGTAATGTCTAATATAAATATGAAAAATATAATCTACAATGTACTGAATCGGCAATAGGTGCACCGTGAGGGAATACTGTATACGATTTTATATCACAGAGATATATTTCTGCTTATGAGAAATAATCCATCTTTTGTTTATATAAAGAACCTCGGCATCACCTTTTTACGACATAATCACTCATTTGTCGAGTAAGAGGAATCGATATGCGGAATCGCTGGGCACGTAAGTAAAAGATTCCTCTCAATCGAATTAGTGAAAAACAGTTCTCAAAATGAACTGTGCTCACAAATTAGCAACATTTCTTTTCTACTGAGTGAATGAAGTGTCCGAACAATAAACCAGAGAGTAAAAAACTGAAATGTGTGCTGCTTTTCACATATCTGTTTTGTGATGAAAAAAAACGTTTTCCTTTTTATATTTTAAAATCTCAGCGGCTGCATTTTATTTTTGTTAATTACCTGTAGCTGAACCGCTGTCTTTTTTTTTTTTATCAACAGGGTCTATATAACAACTTTTTCTAAAATCTTCCACTCCCAAATATCATTTTGAATTAACAAAATAGAAGAAATTTGAAGTTCCATGTTTTGTCATGTTTAATTCAGCTGCTTTTACTGATGTTTTTGTTTTTTTCCATGACATCGTTTCAGTATCAGTCCCGAGGTATAGTATCAAAGTAAGAATTTTGTAATTGTGACACTATTTTCTTTTCAAGTGTTTTGATGGCAAGTGCTTTGACACTGAAATGAATTATTCTAAGTATAATTCATCTCTATGGGAAAATACATTTTTAAAATTGACCAAATCGGAGGTCGGTTAGCATCTTAAAATTGAGGCTTCTGAGGTTCCACGGTATTGGAAAAGCCCTTTGACAAATTCACTCATGCACCTTTTTTCTCTCTGGCAAATGCTGATTGTCTCGGCCTCCCTCGTTGCCCTCAATTCACCCCTCGACTCCTGCAGCGTCTCCTGCCCTCCTCCCCCCTCTGCATTTGGAAACCATCCCTTCTTCATATTTCCTTTCTTTGCCCATCAAATCTCTCCTAATACTGCTGCTCCAATGTGCTATGCTTTATTGCTTTGTATTCAGTATGAAGGTCAGAACATATATGTTTATGCATTTTACCTCTGTATGCGCGCATCTTGTTAATTAATGTTTGAACATGTGCGCTTTTGTGTGCATGTGAGGGTGGCAGGGGGCAGGAGTTCACAGATATTGTGGTGGTGCGTCCCCTGGCTTAATGCTAGGGTAATTAAGGAACAGCTTCAAGGTTGCATGGACACAAGACAATCCGGGCCTAATGAAGTATTGATCGGCCGCATTGGGGCCCATGCAAGACGACATTCATTTACAGCAGGGCCACTACGGGGAGCGCAAACACATGCATGCAGCCCGGACACATCACAAAGGCGCTCTGATGACAATATAAGAGACTCAATAGCGCTGGGTTTTAATCACAAGGGCAACAATGAAAAGACTCATTTAATGCCACCGGGTGGATCTGTGTGCAATGTGTGTGTGCAGTGTGTCTGTGTGTGTGTGTGTGTGTGTGAGCGTGTCCATCTTTCGATCACCTCATGAGTAACTAATAGGAGATTCAAAGCAATCTCCCACTGAAAACAGTACTGAATATGCGAATGGTGATTACGGTGGTGATAATGATGTTCCTGCCAGTCCGGTCATTACTGTCTGCCGCATATGAAGAAAATGTGTCACATTGTACAATCGATGTCATCACCATTTTATTTCAACAGAAGCATAATAGGCCATTTCACACTACCGCCACAGCGGATTAGATTTGCATGTTAATTCTGTCACATTAAAAAAAAAAAATAATAAATAAGTGTGCCAAACTCAATTTATGCTGCAAGAGATGTTTTTAGTTCAAATATACATCTGATATTGGCCGATGTAAATTATTTTTATGATGCCTATGTGACATTATATTGTGTGAATTATCCATCCATCTAGTTTCTCCACCGCTTATCCTCACTAGGGTCGCGGGCCGCTGGAGCCTATCCCAGCTATTTTCGGGAGAGAGGCAGGGTACACCCTGAATCGGTTGCCAGCCAATCGCAGGGCACATAGAAACAAACAACCATTCGCAATTTAGAGTCTTCAACCAACCTACCACGCATGTTTTTACGATGTTGGAGGAAACCGGAGTGCCCGGAGAAAACCCACCCAGTCGCGGGGAGAACATGCAAACTCCACACAGGTGGGGCCAGGATTTGAACCCCGGTCCCCAGAACTTTGAGACAGATGTGCTAACCAGTTGTCCACCGTGCCACCTGGCAGGTCGGAGTACCCGGCAAAAACCCATGCAACCACGACGAGAGCATGCCAACTCCACACAGCAAGCTCAGATTCAAACCCTGAATTTCAGAACTGTGAGGCCTTAGGCCACCATGCTTCCTCCGCAGATCAGATGAGATTGGGTCTTCTCAAGGTAATTCTGCTGTTAGCCATTTTTGAAACTCCTATGAAATCCTCACATGAGTAGTTGAGGATGGTGTCCAATAAATATCTTTGATCAAATCTGATGAAAATTAAAGAAAAATGTATAGGTTGATAGTTCTTTAATACATGTTTTTTGGGACAGGAGAAGTTTTCTCTGAATGTTCTGAACATATTTCCAAGTCAGCACTGTATTGAGCGGATTAATGCTGCCTGGAGGAGCTGTGCCATGGCAGAGGTTGTTGTGACGGTACCTTAACTTCCCATGACTGCAGCTCTTAGAATTACAGTTTTAATTCACTTCCACCGAGGAGCTTTTGTTTTTGCCAGGATTTGTTTTTCGCATGGGTCCATCATTAGCTTAATACATTGCGACGAAATCTTCTACCCACTCCCCAGCTCAAATAGATTCGACACAAACTCAACGGTCAAAAACAAGCATTGCAGACTGTCCTTTGCGTGAAAGGCATCAAAGACCACCCGTTTTATTGTATTTATTGTGTTGTATAAGTGTCACTGAACAGAGGATTCTGTTGCTTCCAACTTACTTGAATATGGTAATAGTAACTAACTAGCATACTGTTTTTGTTGCTCATCTCTTAGGGAAGTAATGTATAATTGGCCTCTGTGAAAAGTTTAGGCACATTTCAGTCTAGACAAGTTGGTCTGGGTGTGTGCGCGTGCGTGTGTATGTATGTGTCCAGCAAGTCCACTATGTCAGTTCCCACCTCAGCCAGGAGCTGGGTGATTATTGCCTCTGATTGACATATGCTCGGATTCACATCTATTGGCCTACTTCTGCACTGACGTCAGATGCACATCATCATCCTCATCTGCATCTTCATCATCACCTTTTCAGAGGCTGTAATGGTCAGATAATCAGAGTGACACATGCAGACGACACAATGAACTGAGTGAGAGACAAAGACGACAAGATGAACATGAATGATCCTGATTGCAATGGCTCTAAGTACACTTTTGCAGATACACTGAGACAAAAACGCACTATAGTCCCTCTTTTGCCTTCTGCTTTCGCACACTGCCTGTAAAAGACAGCATTTACCAGCATTTTTCTATCAACCTAGGATTTTTCCTGCCTTTGGAGGTACAGCAGTACAGTATAAGAGCTGTAAAGTGGCAGGAGTTGTTCGTAACGCCAGGACCAGTGTATGACGTTTAACACTCAGTCACTTCCCCTGCCCTGCTTCGTTGAAAGCAATTGTTGCTGTAAGTATTTTACATCAGTTGTGAGATGCCGTCGAGCTGTGTGAAACTGCACGCAGTCATGGCAATATTCCACCTCGCTGGTTTTCGTATAAAGCAACGAAGGATAAATGGCTGCTCTACTCTTATGGCTTCAATGCACCGGTTTTGCAGGATTTCCGACGGAAGACGCTATTGGCTTTTACATGGTTGTGATGCCAAATATCCTAATCTCTGGAAAGTCGGGCTACGTCTATGTGTCCCAAGTTCACAAGTAGGTTCTAGTCGGAGGTCAAATATTTCCCACTTCACAGTTTTCTGGAATGCGGCAGCCATTTCAGAGACGAATGTGGAGGACCCAACCTTATTCAGTATTTACTGGCTTCTTTGTATCTATTAAGATAGGAGAAGGTAGCACTTGTAGATTGATGTAAAAAGGGCTACAGACACACAAACACAAAGCACTACGAGTTCCAGAAAACTAGGAGCATGACATTCTAATTAAAGCCCTTACTATTGCATAAAACAGCACTCTTTGTACTTTTCGCTCACACTGCAACAGCCATTCATGCTCAGAGTTTGTTATTCCCCTTCCCTTGTAGTTAAATGCATTTAAATGAAAACAGTTCAGACCCACTGTGTTCCGGCAAAAGCCAACTCATGGTAGAAGCTATGCAAAGACGGGGCCAACTTCCATCTGTTACCACAATTCCGAGGGTCTAACTTCACTCTGCAGTGCAAGCAACTTTGAAACCTGCCGTTAAAAGCGCTGACTTCATATTACTATATCAGCCTCCCCCTTTACTCCCGCCATGATCTGACGGCAAACTGTGAATTTTTGAACAGCGCCAAAATGGTCTCATTGGAACCGATCACTCCACTCACATGCAAATGTGGCAGTAAAGGTGGGGGATATTTTCCACTGGTAATTGGCGGCTTTCTCATGGAGACTCCGGGTGTCAGTTGGAAGTATGTTTTAAGCCTTAATGGGGTTTGACGGGTCACATCAGAAAGCGCCTGGCGTGCAACTGTGTATGAATTTGTGTGTGTGCTTCCATGCCAAAACCTGATGCATTTTTAAACAGCGCCAATTACCCCACATAGTGAGCTTTGCTGAAACATTTTTATTGTGTAATACCTGTCACGTATAGAGACATCAGCCAGCTCAAAGGCATCGCCAAGTGATAGCCAAGGTAAGCCTGAACAAAAGGGGAGAGCGGCTCAAAATGGATGCTAAACGCAACTGACTTGTCAGGGTCAAATATAACCTTTCATATGCTAATCACATGCACTCATGCCCAATGCATAACAGTCATTTCAGATGTCTTATGAAAACAAAACAAAAAATAAGGAAATTGGATCTGAGTGTTTTGACAGGTGAATGGGTTTTATGGTTTCAAAAAGATTTATATTGAAAGCAGGTTCAGAGTATGTCTTATGTAACTATCGAAGAATGTGGGTGAAAATATGCAGAAATATACTGTAAATTAATTGTGATACAAGGGTTGGTCTTTATTTCAGTGCCAAAAGTTAAACAGCCATGGCCTTACAATTCTATCACTTTGCCACATGATATTCAGCAATTAATCATTTCACACGGGGAACATTCAGTGTCTCATTACTATGCATGTGTCACTGTCCCCGCAATTTAAAAAGCAACTTATCATTTGGCTCGACAATGAAGGTGCAGCAGAAGCACCAGATAGTGTTGACACTCCAAGTGCTTTTAGATTTATTGTGCATAATAAACACATGAGCAGGTTTTGAATGAAATCGTCCGATGCATCTACATCTAGTTTTACTTTATCTGCAGCCGGCACATTTATAAACCAACGCTTGAGCATACACAGGTGCTTTGGCATGCTGATAGATCATAAATCACGTGAATTATAAATCACGGTTTGTTTGGACGCACAGCGGAGGAGTCAAATTGCTGTCCAGTTTATGAAAAGTTTGCATTTATAAGAAGCGACCCTCCTGGGTGGTCGTAAACAGAAACATGAGGTGGAGGTCTAACTAAGAGACGCTGTCTGCTAATGTTTCTTCAAACGGCATCACTGAATGGAAAACACTCCTGTCTTGGATTCCAAATGATGAAGTGTCCTTTAAGAACATCAACCGTTGTAGGACATTACAAGGTGGCTTAGTAAACTTTAATACCACAGTCAGATTCTCCAAAAGTGGTACAATCTGGAGTACAACCAACATTTTCTGGTAAAAATATGCCTCAAAATTCAAACTAAATATGTAATTCAAACCATCAACATCTGCGATGTCACACGGACACTGAGCTTCTTACGCAGGAGTGTCGTTCTTGTAATTTTGGAGTATAGTAGTGTAGAGTATGTGCAGTATAGTGTATAGTGTCTATTTGTATTTTGTGATTATTTTGCTATCAGTTGGCCTGTTATACTGGTGAAACCACATCGATACAGTATATAATCAGCAGGGGGTAATGGCATGCCCCAACATCACGGTCCACCTTAGTTTTAAGTTTCCGGTTTTGTTCACATGGGTTACAGTCAGTAAACAAAAGGCAACAACAATTACTGATGTTTTGTGTAAACAGGAACAAAAATAAGAACATTGAAAATGAAACAGCAACAGCTAAAATCTTTTATATTTAGAAAAGTGCAACAATAGTTTGGCTTCTTTTTAGGAAATGAAGGATGTAGACACTTGCAACAATAACAGTTTGAACTGTGTAAAATATAGCATACAAATGCAAATAATGGCATTTGTTCCTGCTTTGGCTCCATCTGAAGAGCTGGGGAGAAGCTGTTTAAATGCCTCTTAACAGCGTTTGTACTTTTTGAGCTTTTTATCCTCTTGCCAGAAGCTGCGCTCCGCTCTCTTTGTTTACTGACTACGAGTGTTGCTAGAATGAAGCAATGGTAGTGCAGTGCTACATCCTGCTGCTTTTCACTCAGACCGTTCGGGTTTGATTCCCGGTCGGTGCACCAATACCCAACCACTGCGGGGTCACATGCCTGGAAAGAAAATGGCATAAAAACTGTGCCAAATAAATCAGTGACCCCTGACAGGAAAAAGCTGAAAATCACTTCTGCAGTGTGGTTAGAGTATCAGGTAGTTTCACTTCTTGTCCCTTACCTACAGTAAAATGTTCTGTGCGGGAGCCCTAACACTCGCTCAACTATTATATAATTGGATAAGTTATTCACATTTTTATGGATAGTTTTTAACAGAATTGAATGCAAAAATGTGGCAAGGCTTTTGCAGGCCACATTAAATCATGTGGAGGCCTGGATCTGGCCCTCAGGCCTTGAGTGTGACACCTGTGTTCATCTGTGATTAACCTTGGGCTTTTTTGTTATGCCGCTACAGTGTTACCAGTGATGACAAAGTGGAAAACCGTAATGACAATCAGGAAGATGTAACTTACTGCAAGCAAACCACAAACAACAATGCGTATCTAATATGCTGCTATATGACGCTTTCATGTCCCGTCTCCATTATATGTCTGCCAGACATCTTCGTAGCATGAAACATTTAAATTTTATTGAGTCTTATTTTACAGCGTCTAACTTCTCTTTACAGGTGTATGAAAGTAAGAAATGTTTAAATGTTACTGGCAGAGGTGGGAGGATGGATGGATCTCAAGTCAGAAGCTTCAAGTTTCAAGCAAGTCCCAAGTCACGGTTGGGGGGGGGGGAAGAAAATCAAGCAAGTCGAGTCAAGTCCTTACTATATTCGCAATTCACGTCATACAATCTTGTTCCAGTCGCAACATTTATTGGAAAGGTAATAAAATCTTTTTGGACAATTCCCCCCATATCACAAAAAAAGCAGTTTACACCTTATCACACTTAAAAGAGCAACAACTGAGATTATGATTGATTGAATTGAATGCACTAAATTGTTTTAAAGTTGTATTTCAAACTCGATATAACATCTTTATTTCCGAACAAACTATGCTGTGTACGTTGTGGTGACAGCCTTTTAACTCCTATGGTTCTTAAGAGAACACCATTAAACAAAAGCCAATAATTTTTTTCTGTTGGTCAAATACAATTAGATGTGCACCTAATGGGCTAATGATGAATAAAAGAGATTCATCAGGAAGGGAATAATACATCAAATAAAAATGAACACGTTCAGTAGCACGTTCAATTTGTATTGTACTTACTAATAGTGGAACGCATTTCTTTGTCAACGACTTGTTTATCGCTGTGATCGTAATCCAAAGTGAGGCAGACCTATAACGCGCCTGGTATCTTCTTTCATCATGCCCGCAAATGTCGCCACCATATCCATAACTGACCGCTAGCAACGCCGCTGCACTTCTTCCCCATTCAGCGGTTTGCATAATATTTTAGATGCTACTTTCTGCTCTAGCATGGGCAGCGCTTTGCCTTACTAGTTAAACGAGAGAGAGAAAGAGAGCGGGAGCTTTGCTTGCCTATGAACAGAAACGTAAGGTTTGGACAATTATCATAAACTGTCCCACCCCTAGTTACCTTACTTAGTTGTACTAAAACATTCACAAACACACCATTTTTATTTTTGATCTTCCCAAGCCAGTCTATGTAACTTAATGTTTGACCAGCTAGCTAAACTGTTAAATTATCTTATCTGTCTGTAAGTTCGACGTTGTTGTTGTGTTTTTAATGCGCGAGTTGCAAGCCATACAGGTTGCCATCCTCTTTTTTGCAGACGTCATCGACAACATAATCGCTGAATCCAAATTTTATAATACTTGGAGATCTTTCCATCGTTGGTCATGCAGGTGGTTACGTCACACTCAAGTCCAGTCTCTTGGCTACCAGGTCTAAAGTCAAGTCTTTCTTAAGTATTTGGCAAGCAAGTCGCAAGTCATAAAACTGGCAACTCGAGTCGACTCAAGTCCGCAGTCCTGCCTCTTAATATCGACATTAGAGACTGGCCAGTAATAGGATGCGCTTTAGATACAGCATGTTGTATGGATTTAATGCACAATGTAAAGCAACCACACACAAAAAAAAACATAACATCAAGGCGCTTACTTTAATACAACTTTAATGGCTTCTCAGCAATTTTCAATTTATTTCAAATAATGGATTTGCTGAAATAGCTTCACTGTTGACTTGAAGAGCTTCACCATGACATAGTTGTCGTGATTTGAAAAGTGGCTGTGAATTAATAAAGATTATCAGGAAAGTTGCAGAGGAATGCAAATATCACGGTGTGCCGTGAGCAGCAATCAAGGCTCCATGTATGAAGGAAGAGTTTTAAAAAAGAATATATTTAGCAGTACTTTGCTGAGCAAAAAAAAAAAAAAAAAAGTCCATGTGAATTTATGCCCATTTAGAAAAAGTAGGACAGCATAATCCTGTAGCACAAACCCAATCTCAGAGATCTGAAGAGTACCTGATTAATTCTTTGGTATTAATCATGTAATTCTTTCATATAAAACAAAGCTTAAGCCTTATTTGCTAAGATATTTGACCTTGACAGAGAGTTAAGACATTACAGTTTGGATTTAAAATGCATCTAAAGATTAAAAATGATGGTTCACTATTACCAAGGATTATAAACCCAAGGAAAATTGCTTTTCTATTTTGAAACAAAACTGATTTTAGAAGGGAGCTCCAGGGTCAGGTGGTATATGAGGTGACAATTTGAAAAGGGAAGGATATGACACTTTTCTTTCAGTAAAATGAATTGTGTACCTGCATGTTTTCGTACTTATTTCTCATAGTGTGCACCCCAGATTCTTCCCTTTTACCCAAACACAGAAATTAAAGTAACACCTTTGTCAGAGAAACAAGATTTGTGGTAAATTTATGCTTGGCTGCTTGAAGCTACAAGACACCATAGACACACACAGTTTATTTGATCTCTGCTCGTTGAGGGGGAAAAAATCCTTTATGACTATCAAATGTGTCTCACCCTTTCACCGTGAATCTTGTTTACCACTGCTGCCATATGTTTATCTGTGAATGAAAATGACTCTGGAGACACCATGCACTCATTTGCCCCAACAACAACACATTTTTCTTTCATTTCACAGTCTTTATACAGGAGCGCCCAAAAGTAAAGTGAAAGTACAAGGTTGTTTTCAAAGGTATCAGTACATGCTCGTAAGATGCAGGGTTCTTCCCAAATATTTTATTTAAATTCATTGGTCAAACTCTACAGGCAGGCTTCAATGAGTCCATTATAAACAGATGACACTCATCAAACGCTGTAGATAAATTAATTTCCTCAGCAAAATCATTTGAAAGGCTCTTTTTACTAGCTCATGCAATATTCATTTGTTTCTTTTCAATTCCCTACACATCAATGTGCCAGTCATCAATATTACAATATAGCACGGACACATAAACACACTCAGAAACGACTCCACACACACCTACAGGCAATTTAGAGTCTTCAATTAACCTACCATCCATGTTTTTCTAGGATGTGGGAGGAAACCGGAGTGCCCGGAGAAAATTAGCAATTTTTAGCAATTAGCAGTGTTTAATTTGTTTGACAAGAATGTTTAAAAAAAAAAAAAAAAAGTGGGCTGGGTACCTTTAGAAATGGTGGGAAAGGATGCACTGTAATTCGTAGAAAGCCAACTTTGAGATGATGATCTCAACTTATATATTAACTGTTGCCTGTTTTAACAATGTATCAGTCTAATTGGTCATCATGCAAGTACGTGATCATAGTGGCCTCTCATTATTTATATGTCTATTTTATTGTTACAACTTTAGACAGTGGAGCCTCCAGCAATTTTATATCCGAACGGATTTTTTCTAAAGTAACTTGATGGGCGTTTTGATGTCGTGGCTACAGTTGTGAGCTTCCTCCCTGTTGTTCAGAGCACCTATGCGTAATTATGTGTGGGTTCGGTGCCAGATTAGATCAGTCAGCAACCCAACTACAACTCAGTACCAGTCCATGCTATACTCTGAGCTGACTGCAGGCTTTATTTGACAAGATCAGACATACCTTCCTGCCCACCTCCTGACAGTGGCTCAGCCCAGGCTACTTGACATTTATGACTGTGTGCTTTAAAGCGCCTTCAGCCGCGCAGACGGTCCTTCATCAGCATCAAAGCCTCGCATCGCACCTTCTTTCGCCAGTGAGGCCCTCGCCATCATTCCTGACCACATGCTGACTGTCTCTTAAGGTGTGGTGGCTAATGTAAGTAGAAAACAAAATACTGACCATTACCATGTATACACCGACGACAACAAACAAAGTATGCATGACCAACTTGAATTCGTCTGTTATGGGGGTGAACTCCAAAGAGTTTTGAAACAATCTTTCTGATAGGAAATAATGTATAGTGAATTAATTTGTTTCAAGCTGTCAGACTGTCACCGTTATAACTGTACAGGCAATGTTTTAAGCCGTGTAGTAACTAGAGTAACTAATTACATGAAACAAGATTAGGGAATTTAAATCATTACATTACTGGGAGAAAATGTGTAATTAAATTGCAGTTGCTCCATGATTACAATTTTGGTTAAATTTAAGAAAATAGCCCCAAAACCCCAGCTTTCTTCTCATATCACTTCCTCCTCCGAAAGCTCTCTTTGGTCATGTGCCATTCTGCCATGGTCTCAAACATGACATTATATGATAGTTTCATCTTTATAATTTGGGATTTTTTTTACGGAACATTAACTTATCTGCATTACCATATTAAGTGCTATTGTCTTAATATTGCACATTTGTCATTAGGTCAACATGATATGGTTTGGTGGTTTTCCACCTCCTGTACATTTACAATGCAACAAAAATGTTTTATTTTCCATCCATCCATTTTCTACACCGCTAATCCTCACTATGTTTTTACAATTTGTCATGTTTTGTTATCGGTTTATTATTTGTGTAAAGAAATGATTGGGTATAAAAGGAGCTTCCCTCAATTGCTCAGTCACTCACAAGCAAAGATGGGGCGAAGTTCACCTCTTTGTGAACAAGTGCGTGAGAAAATAGTCGAACAGTTTAAGGACAATGTTCCTCAACGTACAATTGCAAGGAATTTAAGGATTTCATCATCTACGGTCCATAATATCATGAAAAGGTTCAGAGAATCTGGAGAAATTCACTGCATGTAAGCGGCAAGGCCGAAAACCAACATTGAATGCCCGTGACCTTCGATCCCTCAGGCGGCACTGCATCAAAACCCAACATCAATGTGTAAAGGATATCACCACATGGGCTCAGGAACACTTCAGAAAACCAATGTCAGTAAATACAGTTCGGCGCGACATCCGTAAGTGCAACTTGAAACTATACTGTGCAAAGCAAAAGCCATTTATCAACAACACCCAGAAACGGCGCCGGCTTCTCTGGGCCCGAGCTCATCTAAGATGGACTGATGCAAAGTGGAAAAGTGTTCTGTGGACCGACGAGTCCACATTTCAAATTGTTTTTGGAAATTGTGGACGTCGTGTCCTCCGGGCCAAAGAGGAGAAGAATCATCCGGACTGTTATGGACTCAAAGTTCAAAAGCCAGCATCTGTGATGGTATGGGGCTGGGTAACTTACACATCTGTGAAGGCACCATTAATGCTGAAAGGTACATACAGGTTTTGGAGAAACATATGCTGCCATCCAAGCAACGTCTTTTTCATGGAAGCCCCTGCTTATTTCAGCAAGACAATGCCAAACCACATTTGTGTTACAACAGCGTGGCTTCGTAGTAAAAGAGTGCGGGTACTAGACTGGCCTGCCTGCAGTCCAGACCTGTCTCCCAGTGAAAATGTGTGGCGCATTATGAAGAGTAAAATATGACAACTGAGACCCCGGACTGTTGAACAGCTGAAGCTGTACATCAAGCAAGAATGGGAAAGAATTCCACCTACAAAGCTTCAACAATTAGTGTCCTCCGTTCCCAAACGTTTATTGAATGTTGCTAAAAAAAAAGGTGATGTAACACAGTGGTAAACATGACCCTGTCCCAGCTTCTTTGGAACGTGTTGCAGCCATAAAATTCCAAGTTAATGATTATTTGCTAAAAACAATCAAGTTGATCAGTTTGAAGATTAAATATATTGTCTTTGTAGTGTATTCAATTAAATAGAGGTTGAACATGATTTGCAAATCATTGTATTCCGTTTTCATTTCTGTTTAACACAAAGTTCCAACTTCATTGGAATTGGGGTTGTACATTTCCAAAGTAATTTTCCCACCACTGGTTTTTAGTAACATATTACCAATAATTTACTCTGGCATTTTTGTCAACTAATTTCTGCCGACTCGTAACCGCAGCTCTCCAAAGTGTATTCCTCTCAGGTGTTCACTCGGCAGCACGGCAACATTTGCTGTGAGAAAAAGCAGGCGGTGGCCTCTGAAGCAGCTGAGCCCAGGGGACAGCTCGACACGACAGTCACAAACAACTTGTGTTGACCTTGGGGCTCACGGAAAAAGACCTTCAATGTGTATGCAAAAGCTCAAAATGAAGGCTCTACGTTTGAAGTGAAGCATGTGTGTGTTTGTTCGTGTGTGTGCCTGTAGGTGGGATGCGGCATGCATCCTTTTCAAAAGCAACCGAGGATACCCATCGGGCTGACTTCTATGAGGCTCTTTGATACACGTGTTTATAAGTACAAACAAACCCGATCATGGTTAAAACATTGCTGGAGAACAGAGTGGGTGGGTGGATGAGTGTGTGTATGTGTGTGAGTGCATGAACTTGGCATTGCAGAAGCAGCAATAAGGGTGGCCTTAAATCTCCCTTTGACATCATTGGCTGGAATGACATACAATCACACCTGGAAAGCTGACACCAGACATGTCTCGCAGCATGTTTATTATGTGTGTGCGTGTGTGTGTGTGTGTGTGTGTGTGTGTGTGTGTGTGTGTGTGTGTCTGTGTGTGAATGTCCCGGTCATGTTTCAAAGGGAAGACTAATCCTCAGAAATGAGGCATGAGATCAATATTCCCATGTTTAATTGGATGCTGACTGATTTGCTTCTGAAATAGCCAGCACGACATCCCCCTGTCACGGCTATACAGGCGCAACATGTCTGCCAATTTGAGGCAGGAGGAGAGTGTGGAAGGGGGGAAAAAAGGGGGGAAAGGGGGATAAAGGGGGGGCTGGTAGACAGACAGGAAAAGTAAAAAAGAGAGGAATTGGGAGCAGACTTCAAAGTGTGAGGACGTTATGATTGCTATTGCCATTTAAGGGGTGCTTGGGGAAAGAGAAAAACCCTCAGGGGGTCGTCCCATCTTCATATGCCCCACTTGCCCCTGTGATTTTGTGATTTTTGTCCGGAAGCCATGTTTTGAGAGGAACAGGAGGGAGTTTGTGGAGGGTTGGTTGGTTGGTGGTGGTGAGGGAGATGCTCTGATGAGAAAAGAAGGGAGGCAGAAAAGGACAGGAAGAAGATGGGAGGGTGTGATGTAGTGTCCGGGACCACTGTCAAATGGTTGAGGTGTTACCATGGCGACAGTCATGAAGGGTCTCAGGACACCCCGGGGGGATAGGGAAGGAGGAAGCCTGACCAGGGAAGGCAAAGAAAATGGTAAACTGGAGCGCGAGAAAATATAAAAGAGCTGCAGGGTTTATTTCTTATATTCTCGTACAAACAAACTATGTTGACACACATTTACGCTACAATATTGTCACAGAAATGTGCTCTATGCTGTTGACATTCATACATAATTCTGTTTAAACTGTTCACATGAAGCATTACGCTGTATAGCAGCCTAGGACATTTACATAATAACATACTATTTTTCAAACGAGAATGAATAAAGTAATAAATTAAAGGTGTTTCTTGGGTGTTTTTGTTTATAGTACAGAAACGCATATAGTTAGGCTTAATGCTCTAATTTTGCTCTTGAAATATTGTCTACAATCAGAAAACAAGCCTGAAGATAATACACAAACACAAAGATTACAATATCTACAATATGGTACTTATGCATTGTTGCAGGGAACTCTGGCTCCAGAGTTTAAATGGTCCATAATTCAACCCGCATGCCAAGGGTTGGTAATGTGTTTTAATGAGCTTGCTATGCAAAGTGCTGGACTAAACTCCCACTTGGCACGTGGGCTAAAACCTAAAACTAACAGGTGACCCCACATAGGAGCGAATAAAACACTTTCGGCCTATGTGTTAGACTCAGCAGCACATACTGGAAGCTGAAGAAGCGAAACAAAAATACCAGATCGTGGTAGAATCCTCCCAACTATCTTAGCGGCTAGTGCAATACTGTACCTAAGAAAGACGGCACAAATTTGTTCTGCTGTTAATAATAGTCTTAAAATAAACATTTCTGAGACCAGTTGTCAATTTCAACAGTCCTTAACCGTGGCCAGTAATTATGTAACTAACTAACCTACTTCAACTTCATGAACTAAACGAAGAAGACGCCAGGGCTCGAAGTTAACTTTTCAAGTTGGGAAAGTGCCCTAAAATCTTTGCTTGCCTATGGCAAACTTGAGCTTGGCCTGTTTGGTCAAGGTGCACTCAATCGTTTGCTATATCTCACAGTTCGGGTTTATCATGGTATTATAATACGATAATGATTGTGGTATTGTGGGAAAGCTTACGGTATTGCAGGAAGCTTGACACTACAGGTGGCAAAAGAGGTGAAAAGCTGGAATAGCTTTCTGTGTCCTTCTCAATAGGCTTTGGTACTTTCTATGCGTTTTTGTGAAAGACATCTTCACATCATATATTACTGTGCACTTCCATCCCTGTCCAGCCAATGTTGACATTCGTATACAGTACCTCCAAAACCTCTTTTCCTCCGCTTAGTGACATTGTAAAATGATTTATTTTTCTGAGTAGCCTCTGTGATATGTTTTTTATTTAAAATGTAGACATTACATTTAAAGAGAGGGAAGTATGTAAGGTGATTTATTTTTGGAGCGATATGGAGTGGATCTATTTTATTATTTCATTTTTGGGACCAATGGAATGTAATTGCGGAGGTATATGTTTTAGCGGGAGTTAGAATCATTATTTTCTCTCCGTGTGATGTTCATTCACTCATGACTTTCGTTTCACTGGTACACCACTAAAGAGTGATACTGTTACAATATCCTTAAACAATTCGGTAGAGGAGAGGGCATTTATTAACAATCAACAATTATTTTATACCAAGGGAAGGCTCCGACGATATCGAGGCACTTTTAATTTCGCGATATCGGGAATATTGTGACATCCCTACACACGACAATGTTTTTTTTTTTCCGTACGCTTGCCCGATCATTGTATGTTTTGCTTGCTTGCCCGTGACTATTTTTGGCTTGCCCAGGGCAATCGGGAATCGGTAAACTTCAAGCCCTGAGACACAAAGACATCTTCCACGGAATCAGATTTCAACAGTGACAAAAGAAAAAAGTTACTTAGCCGACTCCCATCCCGTTTCAAGGTTTTGTGTAATTATATTTAGTAGGTGCACAATCCTACACAGAAATGAACAGAAACATCCTTCTCACTCAACCGCCTTATTGCAGTTGCATGATTAGTGGATCAAAACACTCTTGATAAACAAAGTGGAATTATATGGCCAATCTCTCATTTTTGGGATGAATAAAATGTTATCAAATCTGGAAGTTCCATCAACATGATATTGATAGTAAAAAAAAAAAACACAAACCAAGCAAATGATGATGCCTATTGATATAAATGCACAACTCTGATTTATATTTCCCACTTTTTTGCACCACCAACTATTGATCCATTGGCCTGTGGATGAGTATTAAAGCTGCTGTCCTTAATAAAGTGACATGCAAGGATCAGTAATATATCAAAGAATATCTGTCCTGGAGATAAATCTACTTTACATGTTTTAAGAACTACATTTCTCTTGGTTTGAGACACAATTGCTTGCAATAATAGCCCATTTTAATTGATCCACTATAACCAGATAGGCATTTAATAGTACCTGTAAAGCCGTCAAAGAGCCAATAATCATACCCCGAAGGTGATCTTTAGCTGAACTTGAGCTCATCTCACTGTAGTCTCAGTGAAAGTCTAAACCCTCTGCAGTCTGAGATCTTTCATTGCTCATCAATAAAGCGATCAATATGCAGGCATGTGCCTATTGACTTGTGTAATGATGATCGCTCTACAGTCACGCAAATATGGAAATGCTGTGAGTCCACACGTGCGGACTGCAGCTCTTAAATGCTTATGCAAATGCACACAATCAACACATATGTTTTCAAAGTGCAAACTGGGAGTTAATCAAAGCACAAGCAAAAGGTCCTTTGCATGCGCATTTGACTTTGCGTGTGCGTGCGAGCATGAATCTACATGTCATAACAAATAAACTGGACTCTTCTTCTCTGTGGTTATTATAGACTTTCCAAGGCAGCGCTTTATTTGCTTGATGGTGAATCTGATACGGCAGTGAGTGTCATCCATCGACTCGGCTGACCCAGACTTAGACTCGCACCATAAGACGACGCACTATTTGACTGTGTCAGTCACTTCTCCCCTGCTGTAAATGTATTTCTAATACATGCATTTATTGTGACAATGTCACATCACTTCAGTTTGGGACAAAAATATAGGTCATGGGGCAGCTTCTGGCAGGTCCCCCACTAGTCGGCATTATAGGCAGTGTTGGAAATATTACTTTGGAAATGTAGCTGCCCCCGCGACCCGACCCCAGATAACTGGAAGAAAATAGATAGATGGATGAAAACTGTTCAAAATGTTCTTTTATATGTTCAAAAGTGTCACTGTGAGTCCTCCCTTAATCTCAGACCGACGAATAGATTGCTCCACGAGGTGGTGCTTTGAGGTCATATTTCAAAATACTCCAGCAGAAAGGCAGACGACCGGACAGCCATTGTTGACTTCAATCTCACCTGTTGGGGCTATTTTTATTGCAATCATGGAAATTTCCAAAAGCAATTACAATTTGACCACACATTTTACCCCAGTAATGTAATGGATTACAATTACATACATTTTGTAATTACATTACATAATCTAGTTACATGCAATTAGTTACTCCCCAACACTGATAGCAGGGCAACCTCCGAAGTGGAACGCCCCCAGAAAAAATATACAGTATCTCACAATAAAAATTTGAGTTGTGTAACGATAACCACAGAGCCAGCGCCATTTTGGAATGACATTTTAAATGAGAATTTTTTTTAGATTTGATCTATGCTAAACCAATATTTCACAAAGCAATGAAAGAAAAAAATAGAGGTAGCTATAAAGAGGTCAATGAGTTGTCTTTGATCATGGTAAAATGTGTCCATAAATAGGACGATGCCCACAAAGTCCAGAGAGAGGCACCTTAATTCATTAAAATAATCTCCGCTTGTCTTGATGTTGCTTTGAGCCGTGACACACATCAAGGCATTGTTCAGGGAGCCTCAATAAAAGCAACACTGACTTAACAGGCAATTGTGTCTGTCTTGCTGCGAGTGCACTCTTAGTCACGGACAGTGAGTTTATTGGGCGGATCAGTGTCAAGAGCACACGCGTGTACGGGCACGGGCGCACACACAAACACACATTCAGCCTTTAATAAGCCCCCACTTTAATTTAGGCCTCGTCACTGCAATGAGGCTTCCAACATCAGACAGCAAATTGTTCTTGTTCAATGGGGGGAAAAAAAAAAAAAAAAAAAATCATGTCTTCTTGTCTGGATGGAAAGGCAGCGGGCAAAACAAAAGGAGGGGGAAGAAGCGAGGGAGAGGAGAAGACAATGTGTGTGCAGCCAAGTGTTGTGTGCCTGTGTGTGCGTATGCGTGTGTGTTCGTGTGTGCGCGCGTGTCCTCGGTTGTATACAGTATATACTTTGTATATGACGGGACACAGACAGGGTTTTGAGCACGTTGGACACCGCGGTAGTGCTGCTACACAATTATGTGCAAATTTCCAAATAGCAGGCAGGTGGGAAAAGGGGGGTCTTGGGGGGGTGCTCAATGTCTCGACAGCCTCTTGAACATGTTGGGTTAAATAAGCCGATTGTTCTTTAAAAGCTTAATCAAACCTTCATTAGCATAGCTGTAATTACACTCGCTTGGTGGCTGTGGCCCATTGACATGAATTCCCATGTTAATTATTGTAATTGCCTTGCTAATGCTATGAATACTTCAAAGTTATGCAAATACTGATGATGCGTAATCCACTAAGTGTTTCAAATGGCCATCATTATGCGCACATGAACACATGCACGTGACAAGCTGATTGTGAATTGCTGAGTGTGTTTCTGATGGGAACACTCATAATTGAGATAAAGACACACACACACTCGCGCGCGCTATCTAACACCTCCCACAGCCAATCGAACTCTCGGATCAAAGTGTTACATCATGAAGATGAGAAGTGCTCAAAGAGTTGAACACTTTACGCAGGGTGGTGGTTGTATCGGCACAAAGAATTAATGAGGGTATGCAAAAACACTTGCACGTACACACATACAGAAGCAGCACACTATTCTATCGTGTAATGACCCTCAGTTCAGCTCTATTTTACACACACACACACACACACACACACGCACGCACGCACACACATCTATGAAGGGCTGTTGACTGCTGTAATCCCATGCTAATACTCCAGGGAGTCAAATCAATGTGACCCCACAGTCTTTGTGCATAAGGCTACACTATAATGAAGTTGGTGTTGGAACACACACAAACAGAAAAGCACTTGTTTTTGCAGAAGGCCGACCTCTCACAAAGTGAGGATTAATGAGACACGAGATGAAGGGTCTATTTCCCAAATGAACAAAGGTGTGCTTGCAAACAGCAAACAAATGCTTTCTGCTGTGTTGAATACATTTGTTATTTTATATTTTTAGAATTTTGCCAGGTGAGGTGTCATGAGAAGCTTCTAAAAGGAATTTTGAAGCACCACAACACACAGAGACAAGTGGCAGAGAGATGGCACCTCTGACACATGCGCCGAGCTACTGTTTGTGATTTTCTTATGTTTTTCCCGTCATTTTAACGCTGGTCTGTATTCCCACTGTTTGTACTTGAGCTCAAGTGAACCAAACTGCCTCAGAATTGATTTGCAAGCAGACACAGACCACCTTTTCAAGCAGTCTCGGTCCGCTTGATGGAGCGCACCAGATTTCAGATGATCACGTTTATACAGACCAATCTCAAAATAATTTTAACCGAGCCAAACAGGACAAGTGTGAACAAAGCCAAAGACATTACAGTACCGTTTTACACATCCAAATCAGCTGTACAATGTAAGAATTACAACCGTTTGTATATATGCCTCATATTTGTGAAGGGAGCAAACATAATGGGACAAATTAAAAGAAAGAAATTATCAAAAGTCAATACTGCGCATTATACATAGGTATAGGGGAAAATGGAGAGAAAAAATCTCACATTTTATAAATGTATCCCGCCATCTAGAGGTTATGAAAAAGCTGTACACTTTCATTCCACTATGACAGGGGTACAGATAACTGCATATATGTACAGTTGTGCTCCTACGTTTACATACCCTGGCACAATTTGTGAAATATTTTTGTTTTTTTAAATATGAATGATCACTGAACAAGAACAACAACCATCATTAATTTCTTTATGGTTATGTTTTGTTTGATGATAAATTAAATTAAACTGTCAAGCATTTTCTGAAATGCTTGACAGTTTAATTTGAAACCCATTCAAATAAAATTAAATATGTTTTGCCTGGCACTTTAAAGAATTGTACCCATCTTACAAATGATGCATGGGTAATCAAACATATGAGCACAACTGTGTGTTTTCTCATTTACTAAATACAAGTAGGGCTGTGAATTTCAAAATAAGAGCACGTAACTAAAAAAGAAAGTATTAAGTGTTCAAATAAAGTACTTAATTTTAGAATAATTCATTGTAAAAAACTAACAAAATACAGATAATACTTCATGTTTCGATCATATGAGTAGAAGCAAAATTATGCATTGTAAAAATGCATTATACATAGGTAGAAGGGTTTTCCAGAATTTTGAGGGCAACTTTGAGGGTGCGTATTATACATGGGTGCACATTACACACCAGAAATTACGGTACATCCAAATTAGGTGAATGGTGTAGGAATTACCACGTTTTCTAAGTGCCTCCCACTTTTTTTTTTTTTTTTTAATGGGACAACTGGCTGTTCATCTGTTCCATGTCCAGGTGGGTTAAAAAAATAACTTTTTTTTCATCCTGTATTTATTAAAACTGTAACTATGACCTAACAGCAGTCGTAAATGAGTAAAATGAGCTGTGAAAAAAGTAAGCCATCTGATTTGATTTGAAAAACAACCAGTCAGAGACAGAAGTCGACTGACTAGGTCTCAATCATTTGCAGTTTACTCGCGGGCACAATCATGGTGGGCACACCTCTGCGGCCTCACACTGACCTCGGGATTTCAGGACCTTTGCTGGAACTACGGCGGAATATCCACCTCTGGAAAATAAAAAAAATGCCCAGCCCTCGTTTGTCAACAACTAGGCATAAGACTAGTAAACAGAAGCAGAGCTAAGGGACCTCAAGCATCGAAGAGGATTCAGAAGCTAGGCGAAATTCCACAATTCTGCTCGATGGATAGGTTTATCACATCTTTTAGATTTGTAATTGATTGCACATTCCAAAAAAGCACAGGTAACATTTAGTGTTATAGTAACACTCCATTATGAATAAGTCATGTAGTAGCTGTGGCTAATATTGGACTTGTGGTATTGCTAGCACTGTTTTTTAACACTGCAGACTCCATTTAATGGCTACATCGAAGACATAACAGGTGATCATGTGTCGGATGGAGGCAAACAATGGTATATATGAGTGCTAAGTGGGAGACTTGTCCCTCGCCCCACCAGTCTTACTGTGAATAAATAGTAGGGCTGATTCTCTTGGTGTATACATATATCAAATAAAATGCATTTACTCATAAATTTAACCACTTCATGTGTATGCATCAAAGTGGACAAAAATCCACACTGAATAAGTGAAAGATGCATGAATTTGCTTTTCCCTTCTACTGAAATCCAGCCTTACTGGTAAAAGGAGAGCTTCCAAGTATAAAAAAAAAAAAAAAAAGGAGAAACAAGCATTCAAGCAACAACACAGTACAGTAAAAAATGGTTTCTTCTTTCGTTATCAACTGACATGATTCACTAGTCAGAGAGTCAGAAATGCAAGTGTGGGCTTTGCTTGTGTAAGTATTGTCACATATTAATGCAGAGAACGAAGAGTGTGCAGACATAAATCTACAATAGACACAATCATATATTCATGGTCACATGCAGTGTGCTTACAGACACACACACACACACACACAGCTCCCAGGAGAGTGCCACTACAACTTCCACCACTTTATTATTGGTCAATTTGGAGGCTTCTTTCACATGGGTGACATGGCTTAGGAGATGTCACAGCCCAACCAATCAATACCACTCTGAAAGCTCGGGACCTTACGTGTGTGCACGGTTGTGTTTTCGTGCACGTGCTGTGTGTGTGTGTGCGTGCGTGTGCGTTTGTGTGTGTGTGTGAGAGTTGTTGAAGGCTGCAGCAGCTGGACTTTACCCTTCTGACCTGTTTACCGGACAGTAATTACATGGGAAGAGACGTCCGTCCAGCTCCTGCAGACCAGCTAATGAATTAACGCACAGGCAGACAAGTCAGGGAAACCTGACAGACGGACAAGACTGACAGATTTAGCAATATAAATGTATTTTCTGACTTAAGCTTGTGCAAAAAGCCTGTGTTTTTTTCCATGCGCACTTAGCGCATTGTCTTGCCGTTGCCTTCGGCAGGATAGGCCTGACTAGTGGATGAGCAAGCCTCACAGCGTGTAAGCAATCCCAAGCGTGAGTTTCCCTGACAAACTTATTGATTCTATGGATTTCCACCCAAAGTTGTGATA
Organism: Phycodurus eques; assembly: GCF_024500275.1. Lineage (NCBI taxonomy): Eukaryota > Metazoa > Chordata > Actinopteri > Syngnathiformes > Syngnathidae > Phycodurus > Phycodurus eques. The sequence goes on along the minus strand of NC_084545.1, from coordinate 13,621,145 downwards.
ATGATACATCATGGGCAGATTTGTCGGGACAGACTGCTGGGGGAAGAGGTGGCAAAGCAATTTGCAGCTGCTCTGATTGCTAATACCCCCAATGAAACAAAGAGAAAGGGAGAAGTATATCCCAACATCTCTTTGCCCATTCCTCCATCCTTCTCTCCTAAGGAGTCTTGTTTCCTGGTGTGTCGATATGGATGTATGAATGTGTTACCGAGGGATCTGGCACAATAGATGGGGTTTGCTGCTTTGTTAAGGATGAGGGTGAGCGCAGGCGCCGTGGACTTTGCCGTGTTTGGCATGTGAGCAGCAAGAATGAAGCTCAAAAGATAAACCTTTTGTATGTGAGCAGTTTTTTTCTCTCCTCCAGGCTCTGAGTATCTTATCTTAGCAGCTGAATCCTGGGGTGTTTTGTAATATTAAAACTATCTTTCACTGTGTGGCTGAAAGGTATTTTAAATAAATGTATGAGTTCTTCTTTTCAGGACAATGCAGCATCACAGATCAGCTGGAAGATTTAAAAGACTATTTGGAGTTGAGATTGCTGAGTGATGCAATATGTTGAGAGTTACAAACAGGCTCCTCGAGGATATTTAGATGAGGGTTTCCAGGTATTACACATGAGCTGCAAGCTCCATGCTGTATTATACCCTTTCTATGCAATGGCTTGGCTAGCTGGCATTTTGGAGACGCAGGCAGCTGTACTACAATTGCAGATGGGTTATTCTGAGATTTGAATGTCACTTTGTAAAAAAAATGTTTGAAGAATAAACCCCACGAGTGAAAGTATACCCCGACCACTTTTAATTCAGCGTTCCGGGACACAAAAAAACAACAACAATTTTTTAAGCCTCTTAAAATTGCAGGAAAAAAATTGATTTGTGACGTGCCTGTGCATAAACACAAGTTTACATGAAAGGCAAAAATGTATGGCCTATATTTCACTCCGATTAAAAACCCAAGCAGTGATTACTGAGACTACTCAGCAATCTTCTCTGACATTAAGGCATGTTTTTGCCCTCATTCTAATCCACTACATTATAATTATCATTTCATGAGGGTAAATAATCATCTTTTAGTTATGTGAATGATTAGGGTAATGAAAAGGCACTCCTTTGGCAGATGGCTGCCATTTAAAATGTTAGGTATGTGGTCATTTGGGGTTTTTCTGTCACGAGACACATCATTGATTTAATGAAATGTGGCTTGGAGGGGCTGTCTTAAGAACATACAATTCAGTAGTTCCACAAATACCAGCTTTAATTAGAGTAATGTATTGTCACTGTGAGATTGTGCGTGTGCTTTATTGAGGCTGGAATTCATCCATGACAAATTGTACATGTCAACACGAGTGCTGTTGTATTTTATTCATCAGCCATAAATATGTTTCATCACATGCTGTTATGTATCTGATTAGAATTATTGATGTTAGATGGAAATCATTCATCTTTCAACATTACCTAACAATGAAGCTGAAGTTATGTAAACAAATCATCATACCCTTTCAAAAAGCTGCGGTAATTAAACTTCATACAATTGAGTTTTTAGTATCCGTCTAAAAGCGACTGATCCTCCCCTGTCAAATTGGTAACACATGTCGAGATTAGGCTTTACACAATCTGGATTTTTGGGGCCGATCACCGAGTTTAAAATAACGATAATTGATCACCGATCCGATCACAAGATGGAGCAATGCGTCTATTTAAATGACGCTCATTTACTTAATTGCTCAAAGAATTCTATTGACAATAAATATATCTTTGTTCATCTATTTATGTCAGTCAGGCATAGTGACAGACAGAACAAATAAATGCTCTTCTATTAGATGGCAGGAAATACATACTGTAATTTCTGTTTGTTGGTGTGCTGTGAGAGTTTTCAATTGTAAAATATGTTCCTTGCCTCCATAAAGGTGGGAAATCACTGCTCGAGTCAGATCGTGTATTCTAATCAGTCAGCTCAAACCAACATTAGAACATGACAGAAATAATGAGTGCTAACTTACTGCAATTAAATTACATTATTGTAATTACATTACTGAACGCACACCGGAACTTTAGAGCATGATCAGACAGAACGCTGGTACAACCGTTAGTGCTAGCACTAGCTTGCTAGGCTACATAACGTTTGTTGCCTGCTTGCAAGCCGTATCGCATTAAAAGTATGTGAACATACCTCAAGCAATCCTTGAATTAAAGTCCCCTCCCGAGCACCGGTGACCACCGACACACATTTTCCCCCATTTAGTTCTTATAATACACATGACGCAATCGATTGTTGTTGTCGTGGCTGTGGTAACGAGTGTATCCGGTCCCGTTTGAGTCGATAAGATAAAGCCCAATGATCATAAAAAACGTGATGCGGTGGTATCGGAATACAAGATTTTATTGCAGTAGTCTGACATAGTGCAATCGTGGAAGATCAAATTTGTCTTGTAGTCTGATCCATGCAATACGTGTTGTCTGCCCTCAGTCTTGTTGTCTGTCCCACACCGCCAACGTTTTTTTTTTTTTCCCAGACGATAATTTTATTCACGAAGGTATAGCACATCAGCTCCAACTCCCTCTCCAACCACTCTCGTCTCCCAAAAAGGCCGAGTCATATCGCCTGTCATCCACCAAACATTACGACTCACCTTGCTTATTTCTGGCAATCACCGCAAACATTTTTTCATTATTCCTGAGACCCCATTAGTCCTCGGAATTCCCTGGCTGAAACAACATAACCTTGCCATAGACTGGACACGCTTATCCATCACTGGATGGAGCCCTCACTGCCATTCACACTGCCTGCTCTCTGGTATACCGCCCTTTGGAAACCCACCACCATCTGCCACACCAGTTGACCTCTGCCGAGTCCCCAAAAAATATCATGATCTCTCTCCAGTGTTCAATAAAGCCCTGGCCATTTCTCCACGTCCCAGAAACTTCATCCCTGTGCCTTTTTCTCCCGTCGCCTGTCCCCTGCCGAGAGGAATTACGACGTCTGTAACCGAGAGCTGCTAGCCATCATATGGGCATTGGAAGACTGGAGGCACTGGCTAGAGGGGACTGAAGTACCGTTTATCATCTGGACTGATCACAAGAACCTCTCTTACCTCCGTTGCGCCAAACGACTTAACCCCGGCCCTCTTCCGAAGCCGATTCAATTTCAGCCTCTCCTTCCAACCTGGATCCAGCAACAGTAAACCTGACGCCCTATCACGCATGTTCTCACCCCCCACCAGCCCTGCTGAACACGAGACTATCCTGCTTCGTTGGTGCTGCCTCATGGAAAATAGAACGAATTGTCAAACGCGCTCAACAGACTCACCCTGACCCCAAGACCGGACTGACGAATCGTCTTTTCGTACCCGATTCCGCACGCTCTGACGTCCTTCAGTAGGCCCACAATTCCAAGCTCACGTGTCATCCCGGTGTCACCCGCACAATCCAATTCATTCAACATTTCTGGTGGCCCAGCCTGGTCAAAAACACCCGGGAATTTGTCCAAGCCTGCTCCGTCTGCACCCACGGGAAGGCATCACACCTGCCTCCAGCTGGTACATACATTTTCTCCAGTCTCAAACTACCATCATCATAAAACCTTTATCAGATGTAAATGCATTATTTTCAGTAACATTTAAACGTTGCTACCTTTCATATAAGTAAAGAGAAGTTAATCACTGTATAGTACAGTAAATCTAAACTGTAGTAAAACGGCTCACCCTTTGATAACACCTGTCAGGTGTAATACAGAGGAAACTATTTGCTGTGCGATATTGTTTTAGTGCATTTTATAGGTTTGTTACTAATAAGGTACCCTGAAATTTAGTACCCTATTTCAAAATTCATTTGTGTATGTAATTGATATCTCATTAATTGTTTTAGATTGATTTTTGTACTGAGTACCTAGATGCTTTCCTTTGTCCGAGTAATTTCCATTTCTAGTTTTATGGTTATTATCACACTTTTCACATCTTCCATGGTACCCGTTTGTGGTAACCAAAACACAAACAGTCCTTGTCCTTGAGATTCTCATGAAGTCACACACAATTTGGTGATATCACACAAAGGATGATGATTTGAAGTCCAGGTTTTGTTTGACTTGACGCATAAATTGTTGGAGGTAAATTGGAGGTTTTCGACGACGGAGTTTTCACTGTACAGTTATAATGTAGCTAAGTAGGTAAGTTGCCAGACAGGCTAATTATGGCGTTCTCCTAACTCATTTGCGCTTGAATAGTAAGTGCATGAATGCGTTTATATATACATATATATAAATATATATGTGTATATATATATATATAGATATAGATATATATACACACACACACACACACACACACACACACATGCACGCACGCACGCACACAGACACATAAGCACGCGCGCACACACACACACAGTGGGGAAAAAAAGTATTTAGTCAGCCACCAATTGTGCAAAGTTCTCCAACTTAAAAAGATGAGAGAGGACTGCAATTTTCATCACAGCTATGAGAGACAAAAAACGTCCAGAAAAACACATTATCTGACTTTTAAAGAATTTATTAGCAAATTATGGTGGAAAATAAGTATTTGGTCAATAACAAAAGTTCATCTCAATACTTTGATATACAGTGTATCTGAGCATTTGGTTGATCCAGAAGAGGACTTTTATACTGATAACGAGTTCAAACAGGGCCCATTAATACAGGTAACGAGTGGAGGACAGAGGAGCCTCTTAAAGAAGAAGTTACAGGTCTGTGAGAGCCAGAAATCTTGATTGTTTCTAGGTAACCAAATACTTATTTTACCGAGGAATTTACCAATGAATCCATTAAAAAAAAATCTGACAATGTGATTTGTCTGGATTTTTATTTTTCATTTTGTCTCCCATAGGTGAGGTATACCTATGATGAAAATTATAGGCCTCTCTCATCTTTTAAAGTGGGAGAACTTGCACAATTGGTGGCTGAGTAAATACTTATATATAAACACACGCACACGTACAAATATAGTTTTGAATGCAACACTTGATACCACCGCATTAGCTCCCCACTCCAGCTATATTGATTCACAACACACATCGATACAGCCTGGCTTCCTCTTAATACGTTTGTACGCTAAAAACAGCAATATGTCAGAGCTACTTGACTGTAATTCTTCAGAGTAAACACTTGGTCTAAAAAAAATAAAATAAAAAATGATGACTGTCTTTTAGCACTCTAGGGTTCGGCTTTATTCGGGCTTGTTGTTAAGTGACCTTTTGCCGAGTCGTATTTAAGTGACATTCATTCTTTGGTCTCATGGTGCACTTTGTTTTTGTTTGCTTGTGTTTTGACTATTTAAATGCCTGCGTTCCACATGCTTCACACGATCCTCGAGCCAATCGAGTCCACGTGCTCTGCGTTAATTTTGAACACAGACTGAGGTACGATCAAGGATCAGATCTGTGCAGATCTGTTCACCTTACAACCGCAAACTTTGTTTTTTTGAATTGAGATTTTATGAGATCAACCAACACTAAGTAGCACATAATTGTAAAGTAGAAGCGAAATTATACGTTTTCAAAATTGGACTGGGCGATCTGGAAAATCAAAACAAACAAAAAAAGAACAATAAATGTTTTTCATATCATCCGATTTTTAAACTTTTTCAAAATGACAGTTTTAATCATCTATACTGAAAACTGAAGAAGCGCCAGAGTAACTCAACATTTCTTTGTACAAGTTAATTTGTATGGCCCTTCATCGAAAAAGTGTCTCAACGGGCTTCACAGGCCCACAGTTGGCAATGATTGAGGACATCCATCCATTTTCAGAATTAGAATCAGAATCAGAATCAGAATTAGAATCATCTTTATTTGCCAAGTATTTCAAAAACACTCAAGGAACTTGTCTCCGGTAGTTGGAGCCGCTCTTGTGCGACAACAGACAGTCCAGAGAATACTTTTGAAACACAAAGACATAAAAAACAGTGATTGAACAATAAAAGGTTACGAGTATTGTGGTAATGCCGGTACAATTTATTAATTTTTTTGTGTGTGAAAATTGTGCAAAAAGATGCGGTCCTCTAGCAATTAGAGCAGTTTGAAATGACTCATTTCTTAATTTCCTCACTAGGGTCACGGGTGTGCTGGCAACTTTAGAGTCTTCAATTAACCTACCTTGTGTGTTTTGGGGATGTGGGAGCAAATCCGAGTAGCCGGCGAAAACACACGCAGGCACGGGCAGAACGTAAACTCCACAGAGGTGAGGCCGGATTTGAACCCAGGTCCTCAGAACTGTGAGGCTGATGTGCTAACCAGTCGCCCACCGTTCCACCTCATTGCCCAGCCCGTTTTCAACATTTTAAACAAATACTAATCACAAAAAGGTGTGCATTTGTATTCAGCCTTCCGTACAGCTGCAGGTCTCTTGGGATCTGTCTCCGCCAGCTTTACACATCCAAACACTGAAATGTTTGCCCATTCGTCTTTGTAAAACAGCTCAAGATTGGATGAAGAGTGTCTGTGAACAGCAATTTTCAAGTCTTGCCACAGATGTTCAATGGGATTTAGGTCTAGATTTTGACTGGGCCATTCTAACGCATGAATATTCCTTGATCTAAAACATTCCATTGTAGCTAACATAAAGGCATAATGTTTCGGTTGTCTGTCTTGCTGGAAGATGAATCTCCTTCCCTGTCTCAAGTCTTTTGCAGCCTACAACCGATTTGTTTTCATTCAACGCCTTCCCATCAACTCTGACCAGCTTCCCTGTCCCCGCTGAAGAAAAGAATCCCCACAGTGTGATGCTGCCACCACCATGTTCCACAGTAGGGATGGTGTGTTCAGGATGATGAGCAATGTTTAGTTTTCCGCCACACACAGCGCTTTGTATTTAGGCCAACAAATTCAACTTTGGTCTCATCTGACCAAAGCACTGTCTTCCACATGTTTGTGGTGTCCCACACATGGCTTGTGGCAAACTGCAAATGCCTTTCTTACAACAACGTCTTTCATCTTCTCGCTCTTCGATAAAGGCCAGATTTGTGTAGCGTACGACTTCTAGTTGTCGTGTCGACAGATTCTTCCACCTGACCTATGGATTTCTGCATCTCCTCCAGAGTGACCACGGGCCTCTTGGCTGCTTCTCTGACCACTGCCCTTCTCGCTCACTCTTGTCAGTTTAGGTGGACAGCCACGCCTTGGTAGGTTTGCAGTTGTGCCATACTTTTGCTATTTTGAGATGATATATATATATATATTTTTTTTTCAACATAATCCTGCTTTAAACTCCTTCCCAAGTTTATCCCTGACCTGTCTGGTGAGTTCCTTGGCCTTCGTGATGCTGTTGTTCTCGAACCAGCCACTGTGGCCTTCACAGAACAGGTGTATTTAAACAGAGTAAATTGCACACAGGTGCACTCCATTTACTAATTTGGTGACTTTTGAAGGCAATTGATTGCACTGGATTGTATTTAGGGGTATGAGAGTACCAAGGGCTCGTTACAAAATACAGATATATAATTGCTTAAAATTTTGAAAACCATGTATCATTTTCGTTCACTTCACAATTATGTGGACTTTGTGCTAGTCTTTCACCTGAAAAAAATCTAAACAAAATCCTTTCAAGTTTGTGATTGTAAGGTCACAAAATGTGAAAACGCTCAAGGGGTATGAATACTTTTTCAAGGCACTGTATATCATGGTGCAATATAAAAACATGTACGATACGGTATAAGCATCTACCGTTTCTAACGTTATTTTGTTCTGTGGGCGTTATTCGGATTCCCACACAGTTTCTAAGCAGGGCACATCCAGCTCCAATATTACTGTCTCCAGGACACATGCTGCTGCACTATGATTGGCTGTTGCGTCCCTGTAGAACACGCCCTACTGCTTCCAGATGGGAAAAGAACTATGCAACTTTTTGTTTCCCATTAACCCTAACCCACCCTAACCCCAACCTTAAACCATCCTGAACCGCCTTAAGCCCCGACACTAGCCCCAAACCTAACCATAAAAACGTCTTTCTTTTTATTTCGTGCAAATGGGATACATGTTTGGGATGGTCATCTCGTTACTTCCGGCGACGCAGGGGCCAATCGTGTTGCAGTGGGGCGTGTCCTGCCCGGAAACGATGTGGAAATCCTAATAACGCAACTGTTGGGTATTGGGTTAGCTCTGCTTACACTAAATGTAGCTTCCTGGACGGTAACACAACAACAGCTGCCTTTCTATTATTTCATCTTTGTGCCTCATTCTCCAGGCATGACTAATCGATTCATGCTCAATCCAACCGTTACAGTCTTGTAACGGAGTCTGTGCAGTGTGCATGCACCCCAAGCAAGTATGAGTTAAGGCGTTTTTGTGTGAAAAGAGTGAGTTTAGACGCCCCGCACCTCGAACGCTACACTGACATTGTACGAACAATGAATGAAGGTTATGTAACTTGAGCAACGTTGCTACTTTTCAGTCGAGGAGCGTGGAGGAAAACAACATTGTGCATTACACTACATTACAATGCACACAACAGCAGTATACATTCCTTGAAAACCAGTTGCTCTACCGGATATTTTGAATGGTATTTTTCCACTGGATGTTTCTCTTTTATTGTATTTATTCACTAATTTCATGTTGTTGTTTTTTTGTTTTTTAAAAAAATATGAAATGTGTTTTATGAATACAAGGAAAAAATGATCAGAGAAAATTGCCAGTAATGTCATGTAATTTTAAGAAAAAACACTCTATTGGGATGTGCAGTATATCGTTATCGGGATATAAAATGACCAAAATCAAGGTATAACATTTTGTCCATATCATACAGAACTACGTTAATTAAGTTGTAAAATAGCGTATACAGTAAGAGCAATGCATCTGTAACATCATGAGCTCATCATAAGAAACATTTGCTCCATGTGTGCTTACATTAAATATGCACATACATCATGAAATGAGAGATGAACATTTCTGCTGCTAAATCTGCCAAATAACTCTTGTTTTGGACAGTGACTATTATTATGGAAATATTTTGAAATAAAAGTGCATTTTTAAAAAATGAAATTATGTAAATTCTTTGACGATTCTAATTTTCAATCTCCACTTGCGTTGATACTACGATGTATCGCGGCTGATGTTCTTCCAAGCGCATAATCACTTTCTCGTGATTTTATCATTGTCGCAAGTTACTTTACGGTTTCCACGCCGACTGAGGACATGGCTCTGTGGATGAGTGTGCGTATGTGTTGCTTTGGGGGCTAGTCTAAACTCTGTCATGTTGATTAGCTCGAGGTGTTAACACACTCGATACTGCCTCATCTCATTCCCTCCACGGCTGATCAATGTCACTCTGTGTCTCTTAGTGCTTCTTTCCCCCCCCCCCCCCCCCCCCCCCCCCCACCACCACTCTTTGTCTCCTAATTTTGCATTTGATATATTCAGCTACTTAATGCTTGGAAATGTGTTAGAACTATGACTGAATGTGATCAAATAAAGAGTAAACCTTTATGTAAGTTCAACAGGATAGTCAGCTTGTTGCTAATTGCTCCTCCATATGTTGCAGGTGGCTTGTCAGCATGCAGCAGCCATCAACAGATTGCGGACTCTCAGCTGCCAGCCTCCAACCAACTGCCTTTGTGCCTCTGCCACTTGACATCTTCATTTGCCATGTTTGATGATGTGAATAATTGCACTCAATTAGCACTTAATTAACAACGCTGAAACAAAAGGACACGTCCCTGGGCGCAGCTCGTCTCTCGCGCGCAGCCCCTCGACACACATCAAGAGGAAACAAAACATGTCAGCTTTTGACAATGTGCCATCTGTCCCCGGGCCAGCAGATAGGCTTAAACGCACGCTCGCACACAGCCCCCCACAGCACTCATAAGACATCCAGCAACACTAATCGGCTCCTTAGGCAAACCATGTTAATTACCTAACAATTAGGAGTTGTATTTACAAAAGGGCCAATCAATGAACTAGCGAATCCCGTGTTAAGTTGCCAGTTGAGCCCTTCCGTTTACACGCCAACACTCTATGCACACATACATATACAGAACATGAGTAATGCATACAGAATAAGTGGATGAATTTACACTTTGCCCCAATGATCTTGTTTTAGAATCCCAAGGTGGACTGTTTCACACTTTTAGCAAAGCGGAGTGGTAAAGAATTTAATTTTCCCGAAATCCTCAGGGCAGCCATTTGAAATACAATGCAAAATAGGCTGAGGGGAAATATTAAAAATATAATCATACTAGCAGAAATTGAACAAAGTGTGTGTCTTGTACTGCTCTTTGTCTTTGTAATTCTCGCTTGTTATTGAATGAATAATGATAATCCTCGCCTACTGTGATGCAAAATATAAATCTTTATGCCAATTTTGATTGGAAACAAATTGGTGAAGCAGGTGCAGTGCTGAGACTAATGATCAATAAAAAAAATCTCATATTTCATCATTTTCAGGAGAAAGCACCCCCCCCCCCCAAAAAGTTAGCAGAATAAATGAAAAATGTGCACCCTTTAGCAGAGAAATCATCCATCACTGCTCCTATTGAATTTTCCATATTAAACCTCCAATATGGAAGTCATATATAGGCTGATAACACAATCAGATTGAAGAATGAGAAAAAAATTCCCTTCCTGCCGATAAATGTATATCACGGATTAGTGCACTTGGATGGTTGCTTCCTAAGGGGAGAAAATGCTTTTTTTTTTTTAATTTTTTTTTTTTTTTTTTATATAAAATCTCTTGCAAGCAACCTTGGACTTGCTCCTGTTGCTTTGAAGCCATGTCAGATAGTAACCACGCGTGACATTACATTATGTATAATTGATCTTATTGATATGTTTACCTCTCTCATTAGTATTTGTAGTAAATCCCATATAATACATAGCTATTATAATAACCTTTCGCTTCTTATATTACGTACATTCATCGTGATGGCTTTCTCTACTTCTGGCCTCACTCAAGGTATGAGTGGCAATGTTAATTTCTAATTAAGGTTAGAAAAAACAGATGACAATCCAAAATGAATAGACTTTCTTTCCAACTTTCTTTCTGCCAGCATCCCCATCACTGACCACTACTCCCATGCAAGTCCTGGCCACAGACAACTCTCTAATAGGCTTGTCTGTCTCCTTCTTAATTTGCTGAAATTGCAAAATCAATAGGTGGAGTCGCAGCCACCCTCTCCCTGTTTTAGTGGGAAAAGATCAAGTCTATGGGAAGGCAATCTTCACTTTCAATTTGCTCCCTGCTCAGCATTGAGGCCAGAGTGCTTATCACTCTACTTAAAGAGGCCGGATGGCTGCCTCATGCAAGCCAAGCTTTCTTTGGTTGAATTTACACTGCAGGTTTAAGTGCTCAATTTCGGTTTCGTGCCTTTTTCCAATTTTTATATTTACATATATGTTCAACAAACAACCCGTATGCGCACACAGGAAAAAAAAAAAAATCAATACAAAACGGAAATAAACTACACAAGTATCAACAGTGGGCGGCATCAACACAGAAATAAATAATAATAAATACATTTTTTTTTAAGAATAAAAGGAACCACCAATATATCGGTTCATCGATCCCACCCCACTATATCGCGAATTTGAAGCGACCTCAGCACTGCAAGAGATGTAGCATAATTCAGAACAAGAAGAGAATGCACTGTCAGTGTAATGCAGTACCACGTGTTGTAATTTTAATATTTGTTTGAAAATGCCACGTCTATCAAATCAGCTTTCGAAACAAATAATACATTTACGGATATGAAGCAAGATCTAGCCTGCTGGCGCCAAGGCGTTCCAATACAGTATAAATTAGGCTTTACACGATCAGGATTTTTGGGGCCGATCAGCGAGTTTAAAAAAAACGATAACCAATCAACGATCAGCGAGTTTAAAAAAACGGTAACCGATCACCGATCCGATCACAAGATGGAGGAATGTGTCTATTTAAATGACCTGTTTATTTACTGTATATACTTGTGTACTTAATTGCCCCAAAAATATATATTTACAATAAATAATGTATCTTTGTTCCTCTATTTATGCGGGTGAGGCATAGTGACAGACAGAACAAATGATAAATGGTCTTCTATTAGATGGCAGGAAGTACATACAGTAATTAATGTATCCACTTTTTGTGACATTTTTGTTTGTTGGTGTGCCGTGAGATTTGTAAAATGTTCTTTTACTAAAATACGATCAGCATAAATTGCTAAATATCGGCCGATACCGATCAGCCCGATAAAATCGGTGTAAAGTCTCGTGTAAATGGTACCTATGTTGTGTTTTACAATAATACTTAACTATTTCTACAACTTTGTACGCACCAGTGGCTAAAAAGCGAAGCGTTTAGAGTCTGTTGCCAAATTCTAATCAAGTTCAGTAAAAAAAAAAAAAAAAAGTATTTGTACTCCATTACAATACAAGACTCAGGAAAGTCACAGTTAGAGTCCCACTGCAGAGAAACGTTGTTAGAGAGTTGCGAGTCTGCTTTCTGACAACTGCCGAGGTGCCCTTGTCAAAAGCAATGACATCCACTGCAACCCTAACTCAAGAGGTGCAGCAGTGTTTGTGCACCTCGCGTACCTGTGCGCAACATAGACTATACAGTGAATTTTTCTATTAATTAAAACTAAAGTCAGTGATCAGCGTCGCACTGATGGCATATACGGTATCTGCAGTCTACTTTGCTTTCTGAGTTGGATCCGTATTTGAAAGTGGCCCGATTCTGAGGATATTAGATAGATTAGATAGTGAAATTCCAGCCTTTAAAACTCATGTGCATGTTCTACCTGTCACGGGCATCAAAATAGTGCATGTTTATGGGAAAAAGAGACGACAGAGCTGCTTTCTGGAAATTGTTTTTTTAAAAAGTACGGTGTGTCTCATTTATATTGTCAGTAAATTTTGCATTTGTGGATACATGTACATACCTCCTCCTACAAAACAGCTGTCAGCATGCGGAACTCAAATACCTATACTGTTAGTAGCTCAAAAACGCACAAGGATTATGTGACAACATCTTGGCTAAATCCTTGCGTCCTGTAGCATTTGTATGCTGCTTTGTCACTGAAGTTTTCCTGAAGAGTGCTAATTCAGGGGCACATCTGGACTATTTTAAGATTGTTTTGATGCATGACTTTTAGGAGGGTATGCCTCAGTGATTTTACACATGCGAGTCCACATTTGCAAATCAGAATGGATTTACATTGTGTGCGCGTGTGTGTGGGGGGGAAAAAAAAAAAGTGTGCTAAGCTGCTCTTGTCAGTTGGATCTTTTGTCTCAGGGAGCCTGTTCGTCCTTTCCTAATCTCCCCTTGATGCTGCTTTTACCCATAATCCTTTCTTTCATTAACTGCCCTCCTTGTACAGCGCCACCTTTATTGCAGTCTTTCACTTTCTAATTGCACAGAGACAAGCACCGGGGAGGTATGTGTGAGTGTTTGCAGGTGTGTTTGTGTGTGTGTGTGTGTGTGTGTGTTCGGGGGTTATTGCGTTCATGCATTTTGCATTAGAAATTGGGTTTGTGGAGGCCAGGCTACAATCGCAGGCAAAGGGGAAGGGCAGCGGAAGTGGGCGGAGCGGTCTTTGTGCTTGTTTGCGCAAATAATTTCACATGTTGAAAAGGGTTTAGAGAAAGACATTTTAATCTGGATATTAAAAACATTATATGACAAAGTTAAATGGGTCATCGCTGCGGATATCCTCAAAAATTATAAACAGGATTTTTTTATTTTTTTTAAAATCTTAAAATGAGAGAAAAAGAGAGTGTGCTGTGCATGTTTACCAACACTGGTCAATAAATTCTGACCAACTCCAGGAATTTTCTAATTACTGTGACTTCAAACCATCTCTTGTGCAACATTGTAACACAGTCATGAAATGTACCCAAAGATGGTGTGGGGTGGATGAGTTGGAGGGGAGAAAATTAGAAATGTTTCCAAAACATCCACTGATGTGTTGAATTTAAAAATGGTTGTTTGTGTTGTTAGCGCAAAGCGAAAAGAAGGAGGGAGAGGAAACAGGGGACAAGTTCAATTAGGAAAACGCTCATAGTGATGCATATGTATGAGCGTGCGTCACAAATGCACTTTATGATGAGGCAAAGAATGCACAGCACACATCACAGACATCAAATTAACATATTCTATAAGCAGAGTTGAACGCCTTGTTTGCCGATGCGATGCCATTCCACAATAACCCATCTGACAATACTCAGACCCACCCTCCTCTTTCCAGCCTCCCCACCTGCCACCCCCCCCCCCCCCCCCCCCCCGTGGTTCCTCCAATAAACGGCAGCCTCAGAGAGGCCGAATACTTTGTTACACACTGGCCCCTATTGGCCGACTTGTCACTTGGTCAAATCAGGATGCACAATTGAATTTCTACAAATAGTTCAGCTTAATTTTCCGTTTCAAATTGATTATTTACAGACGTACTTCAAAATATAAATATATATATTGTAACAGTTTTTTTTCCTGTCAAAGTCCATGTCAAAAAAAGAAAATGACGGACAAATATAACCAAATTATCGCTGTTGCAGAGTTCTTCACAATTATGCATTTGTTTTGTTAAGAGGTGTTAAAACTTCCTTAAATGTTGGAATTGTTTTCCTTTATTTTCTCCCTTATTCATCTTTCTCTCTCTCTCTCCCCTTTGCATCCAGACAGAAACATTTGTTCAGGTCTGAGGGTATGAATATCCCTGTCAGAAACATGGAAATTGACCTCAACAGTAATATCCCTCAATTAATGTCGTGAGTTTTCTTTTTCCAGGGAGAAACAGCCCGCTGGTACATTTTTGCAGCTAAATACATGATTACACATAAGCCCCTGCAGTTAGCTGCATTCAATTTCCACACACTAGCACAAGGTCACACTGAGGAACGGTAAAATGGAGGACAGAGTGAGGGATGAAGGAATTTAGACAGCACAACCACATTTTTGTTACATTTTCAAGAGCAGGGGTGTGTAACCAGGATCCGTTTCAGTTGGTATGTCCTTCGCGGGGCCATACTAAAATTTATGAACAAACAAAAAAAAGTGATGCAATGATTGAATTAATGCTTATTATTATATACGAAGTGCATTTATGGGTTAAATGTTTCTAAAAAAAAAAAAAAAAAAGTTCCGGCAGCTATTTCATTCTAAAAACAATGAAATGGCCACATCACTTGTTGTCATGGGATGTATGGCCCACGGGCCCTAGGTTCCCTAGCCCTCTTCAATAGGCAGGATAGAAGGACGCTTTTAACTGAATAATCGAAATCAATCAAAGATGAACGCATTGTACAAACAAAGTAGACCTTTACCAAGCAAAAGACATAAATGAAGAAGCTTCACAAGACAATGTTCACTGAACTGAAGTAGATTAGTCTTGGTTAAATTCATCGGCACATCGGGGAAAATTCGAAGAAAATTCAGCATGATGCTGAAATGATTTGAGTTGATGTTTTTTTTAAACACTTAAATATCCTGTCATCTTCTAACTCTCTGTCCAAATTGTTCATGTGCGACAAAAGCAAGCAAAGCGGTGAGATTGCATCCGTCGTCATCACCATCAAAATAAAAAAAAATAAAAAATAAACAACCCAAAAAAAACAAAAAACATCAAACGTATACGTCAATGCGGTCATTTATTTGCTTTGCTCTGACAGCTTTTCAGGAGTTACTCTTCCCTATGCAAACGAGCTGACTCTCTCCTCCTCCTGAAGTGATATGAACCGCTGAATATAAATGACGGGGAGTGGGGGGTGATTGATAGACCCTCCCACTTGCCGCCCTGCTAGACAGATTGAGATTCAGACAGACAAATGCATCCCTCTGCCTTATACATTTCTTTTTGTCTGTCTCGCTTGCACACCCGCCACCCCTGTTAAATCTAATCAGCGGTTGATCAGTCATACATTAGAAGCCAATAAAAATTTCAAAATAAAAAAGGGGAAATTTAAGGGCCTCAGGTTAAAGCTTTCAGTATATCAGATTAATAATCTGTGCAAATGTATGAATTGTGTTATGTTCTGTTATTGCAATTTAGAAGTAAAGCCTTGATGACAGCACGCTACCTGATGGACAGAAGGTGACCGCGCTGCATGAATACAACAATTCCAATAAGTTACTCCAGCCATTTTACATTCCTCACGGTGTCAACTCATCTCGACTTCCCAGCCTCAACGCGTGACAAGCGCCTGCAGAAAATTCCGGCTAACCAACAGCCTGTGCAATGTGATGATTGACAGCGCAGCTCACCTCCACGTTAGCGTTGGACTGCGGCACGCGAGGAAGAGACACGAAGAAACACAAGTAAGAGGGCCGTGCTCAAGCAGTGGCGACATATGCCAGAATTACATTGCGTTTGCGCTCAGAAACCAACTAAAAAAACGAATACTAAAAAAGACGTAAAAAAATAGGCACGTCAAGGCAGACAAACAGCAAATGTATACAAAAGAACGTATTTACCGCGCTGATTCCCTCCGTTTGCCTCTCCCCAGTGCCCGTCTGGCCAGGTGTGTGTATGTCAGTGTATGTGAGCTTCTGTGTGCCATTTCTTTCAGACGGGAGACTGGAAATGGGGTAGAAGCCATTACGCTGGGAGAATCACCCAGAGCGCCCCGAAATGAGGGGCAGGGGCCTGTCAGCAAGCAAGGATGTGTGTGTGTGTGTGTGTGTGTGTGTGTGGGTGTAGCAGCAGAAAGGGTCCAGCCGGTGACCTTCTTCCAATGACCCCCCCCCCCCCCATGATTTATTTACTGTGCCCTTATCCAACTTCTCCTTGCACATACACATCCAATAATCAAATGTTTGAGAGATGAGATAGAATCTGCAAAAAGAACTTTTTTTGGTTTGTTTCTTTCTGACTCGGGACAGGAGAGAATGTCGCTTGGTACAAGGCGAACAGATCTGTCACTCCATCTTATTTCCCACTTCATTTCACTGCTCACTTGAGCGCCATCTCCGATACGTCTACCTCGCACCCTCATCCTTGCCTTCCCCTCACACGTCTTGATGCAAGCCACACTGGCGAGGATGGATGCCATCTCCTTTCTCAGTCTTTCCTTCTCTTCCTTGTTTCTCTCTCATTCGGTTGTTTCCTGTCGCCCTCACTTTCCACTCGTGGGGAGGGCGGGGTTTAGTCGCTGTGGAGAGAGATGGATTCCTGATTGCTGTCTGGTAGCGCCCTAAACTCTCATTGGTCAGAGGCAAAATCTTGAGAAACAGAAAGAAAATGATTTTTTTTCCCCCTTCATTGGGTGCATATGACCATAATTGCACCTCTCCTATTTCTCCCCCTTGGTTTGCGTCTCTAAGCAGAGCCGCAGGAGGCTATAATTTGAACCACCGGAGCCAATTATGCAGATTAGCTTGCCCCAGATTGACCAATGACCTTCTCCACCATTTACAATTGCTTACAATATGCACATTACCTCTGGGTTAAAGAAAATGCATTCAGGGGTGTCAAAACAGCACTGTAAAAACCACACAAATGCCTCACCCGTTACTCGCACACGCACACACACACATGAGTGAACACAGGCCCAAACAGCACAGCAGACACTCTTGTGCTCTTAACTTCTGACAACAACCTAACCCTCCAAATGTAAATGAGACACTCGCACCCAATTCTCTACATCCTAGCCTCCACTTTCCCGCCATTCCTATCTCTCTCTCCCTACCACGCATGCCCCCGCCCGCCTCAACTGTTGGTGCAGAGATGGAAGCTGGTCTGTCTAATTAGCCGTGTGGTTTACCTTGGCTCAGTGGGGCCGGGCTGCCTGAGCCGGGTTTAACCAGGGAGCTGGACGCCGTAACCGTAGACTGTAATTAGAGACTGGCTCACTGAGGGCACGGCGCTGCTGACACAGAGCCTCTGTTCCAGCGCGCACGTACACACGCAAATACACACGAGCTCTAAATGCATGATGACAAAAGGTTTGGGCATCAAGTGCTCCCATGCATGTCACTGTCGATGGAATAATGCACACACTTGGCATGGACTCTCCCTTATTCATAGTCACAGTTGTGCGGTTTATTGCAGCAAGATGTCCCCAAAAGAGTAGCAATTATGTCCTTTCCCCTCACCTCATCTATTCTTACTGCCTGCTCTCACAGTCTTTTTTTAAACGCCGCCTCTTGCTTTTATACCATAATGGTGTCCCTTGATTTATTACTTCTTTCTTCGGATTTTAGATCTCCCTTTTCCATTACCATTGTTAGCTTTGTGGCAGGGCCTCTTTCTATTTAGAACACGCCATAAAGCCAACTTGCCAAAGACAACATGCATCGTCGGTGCCACGCACGTCCACAGCTGCAAGTTCAGCTGTTTATTCCCCACAAAGTTAACTTCATCAAAGCAAGAAACAAAGAGATGGAGCCAATCAATGAAATTCATTAATGAAAGCTGAAATGCATTTTATTCTTTTCTAATTACACGCATTGTAGCTCATAATTGAGCGGGGGGAACAGAGATTACTGCGTATTTGTGTGTCAGTACTGTATGTATGTGTGTGTGCGCGCGCGCGCGTGTGTGTGTGTGTGTGTGTGTGTGCATTATTGCACTGTATGTGAATGTGTGAGTGAGCAGAGACAGAGACAAAGAGGCATACAAAGATGGATGGAAAAAATAGAAAGAAAGTAAAAGTGAAGGGATGGTATAGCGCAAATGCATCTTACATGGTATTACACTGCCCCCTTATGGTCATATAGCAAACTTCCTCGACTCTCATTCAGCTGAGCTTGTGTTGAATTTATACCTTTTGTCCCATATCTTTTAAAGGAACTGCATTTGCACATAACCAAACAAGTGAACTGCATCAAGACGACATGCACTACTTTGATTTAAGTTCATAGTTAGATAGTTATGACGAGATTTGTCTGACTTTACTGACATCCCCCCCGGGACAGATTTTGGCAGCGAGTTCAACAGCAAAGACAAGTGTTCTCACTGAAGAGAAACGAGTGAAGCCGAAGCAAAATGGACTTGATGTTTCCTATCTATTTATCTCTTGCTGTTTTATCTGTCAGCAAAAAAAAAAAAAAAAAAAAAAAGTGTTGTTTTGTCATGATTGCATGTCAGCACACCAGTTCTTTTGCGAAACGTCAATTGTAGTTGTTGAGATTAGAGCGGAGCGTGACAAAGAGTGTGTACTTACAGGTGTCAGTGTTATTATCTGTTGTGACAACACTGCCATCAACACTGAGGTTGAACACTGTTCCCCATATGATCAAGTGCACAATCAAAGCTTTAGCTAAGAATGACACTCAGGAGAGCACAGAACTCCACCAAGGCCCAACAATTGGATCTGCACCAGATGTTACACCTTCATAAGCCCCTTAACACTGCCTGTAAAACCTGGCATTTATGTGTGTTGTTTTGTATGAAAGGAATTGGGGGCATCATCCACATCATCATCATCATAATCTGCATTCTGAGTTAGTATCAGAGCCGTAATAGATGCAGAGAGGTGCCAGCGTGCAGTATAAGGGAATGTCAGAAAGGATGAACAGAGGATTGAAGTTTGACATCCAACACCGGGGGCATCACTAGGTTTCATGGACGGAGGAGCGTAGCCCCCGGGAGATGCACAGGGTGTGCGTGAATCCTGGTTAAAATAAGTTCGCTCAAAAGAAAAACTTTTCCGGAGTGAGAGGTGCCAAAATGCACCAACGTGCTCTCTTTCCGGTTCAATAGATGGGTTGAAATCATTGAATTTCAATTCAATTCAATTTAAAAAAAAAAAAAAGATTTTTTTTTTTTTCATTTGTTGGACTATGACGTCTTTATTTCAGAATAGTACTACGGGTAACGAATCGATTCAGATTTGGAAGTCATTCGTTGCTTTCAACACGAATAACAAATCAGGATTTGGAGGGCAAGTCCGAGCCCGAGTTATTAGTTTTCAATGTATTATTTATTCATCAGAAATAAAAAAATGTTTTCATCTATCTATGGCAGCGACGTATAGTGACAGGCAGAGCAATTAAATTGAATCGTACAATAGTGTAGGGGTAATTATTATTATTCTTTTCATCATCATTATCTAGTGACGATAATAAATCGAAGTTCACAATCCAAACTTTTTCAACGTTGATGTAAACAACCAGGAGCTTTGAAGTGCGTTGCACGCTAACTAGCTAGCTAAGTAGCATGGGAGCTGGAGCTAACTAATTGTTACCAGCAGCACTGATGACAACTTACTTTCTCGACAAACGTTCGCACGTTCATCCTTCGCGTTCTTCCCATGTCGCTTTTGGCTGCGCGCTACGTATTGCGGCACACACGTTGCGTCGACGCGGCAGCTCCCGGTGCAAGCTAGGTCGCAGACAAAAGCGTGGACTGGAAATTCAGTAAGAATGATTATTTATTTAAACTCATATTCTGGCCAATTTCTTCAGTATAAGTTATTTTTTTTTTTTTTTTTTGATTGTATTTTAAATTGTATTGTTGTAAGGAACGGTTGCTAAGCTATCCTACAAGTATTTGACGATTGACACGAGACACTGATGCCACGCATCTAATTATTTGATTGCGGGGTGGCAATTTCGTGGGCTCCCTGTGCAAGAGAGGCACATTGACACATTTTGATCCAATATAAAATGTCAACAGAAGTTTTATATTATATATATATATATATATATATATATATATGTATATATACCCTAGGCCCAACACAACCTGGAGACAAGTGTTTTTGCATCATCTTGCTAACCAAAACATGATGTGTAAAGAAATAAAAAAACGAAATGAATAATAATAATAAATAAATAACCTCCTCAGCGGAAGGAGTGATTGCAGAAAGGAAGCGTGCGTGTTCGAGTGAGCGCGCGATTGCCAGTGTGCGTGAGCAAGAGGGAATGGCATCTCATCTAGCTAACCTGAGCTAACTGCCCTGCAGTAACAAATGTTCCAGCTCTCTGATAGGGCAATTAAAAGCAGCAGGGGCACTGCGCTGACGGGCGACTGTGCGACATCCATCATGTGAAACAATCGGCCCCAGTGACAGTATGTCTGCGTTTGCGTGTGCGTGTGCGTGTGTGCACGAGCGCGTGTATTTGTGCATGCAAGCCAAGGCTGCTTAGTACACTGAACTCCTGCGACTCTTTAATAACTTCTTGACATCTGAACATACAGACATGGTGAAGAGGCAACGATTACATTCAGCTGTCACTTGTGAGCTGATGCATGTAAGTTGTGACACAAAAGTACAGGCTACATCACCAAAACTGTTAGGTTCACATTGAATCTGGTTGTTGCTGAAATATACATTCATATATTCGTTTGCCCCCCAAAAATTAACTACCTTCCTGCAATGATCCTGATCAAGAAAAGTGGCTCAATTTATCCCGCTCTCCCCTTACATAATTACATGTGAGAGTTTACCAGCTCGTCTTCCTATCGCTCAACCTGTGAATGAAAATATTAAAAAGCAGAAACAGTTTTCATCTCGTGTCAGAACAGGCTGACAAACCCATGTTCTCAAAATGCAACCTCACGAACAAAATGTTCATTTATGAGCATGTTTACTGGTTAAACAGTAGGCATGCACTACTGAAATTTTACTTGAAGCACTTTGTTCATGTTAGGGTACATATCTATTGCATTCCCTGAAATCAGTTGTACGCCAGATATTTTGATTGGTATTTATTTGGCCACTGGATAAGTGTGTTTTATTTATCTTTTTTGTTGAATTTGTTTTCATTTTATTGTGTTTTCTACATAAAATGTGTTTAATAAATATGTGGAGAGAATATATTTGATAGTTGATATTTCTATATCGCACAGCACTACCCGACAGGCAAATAATTTGAGAGCCCACCATTTGATGAGCTACTGTAAATTACGTGAAATGCATCGTAGAATAAACAGTTATTCATCCATCTTTTGTGGGCAACACATAAACGTTTCAACTAGGGATAGGCAGACATTCAACACTTAGCTACACAGTACACAACCGGGGTTCATTTCAATTGTGTAAACTGATTGTCGATTAATCGTGTCTTTTAAAGCGATTATGGAAAATGGAGTGCACAACTTGGCTGCAATTGGTAGAGTTGCTGGTGACTCACTCTCAACTAGTTTGCTGTCTAAAAAATGACATGAGCTATATCATTTATGACACAGACATTTGACCTATCATTCAATCAATCGTTTCCTATACCGCTTGACCTCATTCGGGTCGCGGGTGAGCTATAGCCTGTCCCAGCTAACTGTGGTCCAGAGTACACTCTTGACTGGTTGCCAGCCAAGACAACAACAACTTTTTTGGAAACAAATAAAAAAAAAAAAATTCAAAGTCAATACAATATACAATATATATATATATATATATATATATATATATATATATATATATATATATATATATATATAATTATTATTCCTTGCTGAAACAAGAATAGTGCGACAAGGACAAAATATTACGTGTATGCTATAACAGCACCTTCGCCATCAGGTTCAGAGTATCAATGACCTGTCAAGCATGCACACCATTCTGGATGGAAAATACATCAGGAACACTCACAAATAGCAAGGTGTGTTGCTTTAAACCAAATTGAATTATTGACAGATCCTGTCAAAAGAAGCCCAGCAGAGATAACCCCACCATCCCCCATGAATAAAAGCTGACCGCGCGGTTTATGAGTGACAGTCGTTGGTCACTAGAGTGACAGGGTGACATTGAAGAATGTCTGACAAATAATTGACATTCAGCAGTTAACTACGCGGTACACAAATGGAGTTCATTCGATATTAGGTTATCCATCAACTTGGAAAGTAGCCGACTCAAACTTTGAAAATGTCCTTCTCTCTTCTCTTGCCATTTATTTAGTTCATAGTGCTAGGTGTTGTTATGGCTTAATGCAAATTACTGAAGGAATTTTGATCAAATATGTTTATTTCCGGGCATTCAATTTTATTTCAACAGTCATAGATTGATAGAACGTGACAAGATAAACTGAAGTAAATGAGAAAGCACAGCTCCACATGAGAGCGAGCCGAACTCAAGCCAAAGTTATATACATTTAGTTGTTGTTCTCTTTATTTAAAAACAAAACAAAAAACATTTTAAACAGACATTTGTGAGCTATACATACAGATTTGCAGAAAATTCAATGTTGCCTTCAACACCGTCCACAGAGAGAATGATGAAGAATCTGAAATCAGTGCACTTGCTCACCCAAACTACTTTGACCCAAAAAAAAAAAACAGAAAAGGTCACTGCAAGTGGATGAGTCCTTATTATAGGACTTGTGCATGAAGAGAATTTGTTTCAAGAAAAAATAAACAGAAAGCCATGATATAAGGCTATACTACTAATTTGACAAGTTTTACATCTCTTTGGTATGCAAAATATATACTATATTTAAATTTGAAAAAAAATGTTTTCCAGATATGACGTTCGGCATCAAAGTGGAGCCTTATTCTTAGCTGTTGATTGTCTAAGCGCATAATTAATACTGCAGCTAATCCAACATGCCATCTAGCAACCCAGAAACGTCCAATCAAATTTAACGTTTCCACAGTGTCCACAGCTGAGCAGCTTTGAGACCGCGGAATGTGCCACCAACCATGACACTATTAACTCGAAAAACACTTGGAGTTAGTCACAAGAGGGAAAAGTTGTGATTTTTTTTTTTCACAGCGCTTTTGTTTAGTTAATTCCCAGTTGACAGCAAAGTGCTCCACTTGCCCAGAGAAACTTCCTGGTGCGAGAAAGATTACTTTTTATCCCTAATTAAAGCAGCATATTTGCATAGCTCACCAAGTCATAATATATGCTAATGTACATTTACATTGGAGATTGCTGCATGGGCACCTAATGTGGCCTAAATATGTCCATAAATACACGCTAATGGTATTTTAAGCCCCGATCGTCCATTTTTTAGTCTGTTCAATTTGACCAGCGTGGGTGTGTGTGTGCTCGCGTGCGTGCGTGCGTTCATGCATGTGAGATTATTAGACAACCTCTCAGGCCAATTGACCACTAAACAATTGAGTTTGAAATGGCACAATGAAATGAGAGCGATAATATGACACCATTTCTATAATGACAAAATGCTAATGTGATGCAAGGTTCCCCCCCCCCCCCCCCCCCCCCCCGAAAACTTGGCCAAGACAACAGGTTTGCAAGTTTGTTCATATTCATAATTCCATACAGACTCTCCCCATTTTGACTCAATCAGTGAGACTGGGCGAGTTCAGAAACGAAACGGAAATGCAGCACCAGCAGCAGCAGCAGCAGCAGCAGCATATGCATTTCAAGAAACACATTGCATTAGCAGCAAATGGTGATCTATTCTGCACACTTTCAGTTGAAGGCAATCATATATATGAGGCAAGCAAATTGGTAGAAAATCTATAAAAAGAGCTACCTTTCTAAATTAAAAGGGGGCATCGGAGAATTGCAGGTTGCTGATACAAATTGACTCATTCTATTCCTCCCTCGGCTTGGATTGTGGCTGCAGTGAAATACGTGCGAGGTCTATGATCTTTCACTTTTCTCTGGTCATTTGCAAGGCTCACTTATCCTTCCAGCGAGTGATTTCATTTGACGAGCGGTGCTTTTGAGGGAAAGAATATCAACAGATGAGGTCAACTTAAGAAACCGTGAGCCTCAGAATTTCATGCGCTTCTTCTGGATATTAAGTGCAACGATGTTAAAACAAGCAAGGCTCTCGACTGCTATCGGCAACGGTAAGAGCTGGGTTCTGCATTTAGGTTTTCATACAACCAGAAAGAGACACAGCGCGGGAAATGTGCCACATGAAAACACTAAGCACTTTTCTTTCAATATGAGCTCATGTTAGAGTGGTTTTCTTTTAATAGGGTTTTACAAAAAAAAAAGATGGGGAAATTGAAAAATCTAGAAAAGAGAAGAACTCGCCTTGATTTGGCAGGCGACAGGGACACGAGACCATCAGCCTCCAGTCAGTTTTCTCCTCAAGCGGTCTCTCGTATAATTACCCTGCCTGACCTTCACTTCCCTAATGGCCTCAAAGCAATTATTTCTTAAGCGTTCCTGCAGCTTCTTGGTTGTGTAAGGGATGCATCGGCATACATCCACAACTATACGCCTGCAAATGCTTCCAGGTTTGTCGATAAACTTTGCGACTAAGTTTGTAGACCACGGTCTCTAAAACACACAGTAGCACCATGAAATGAGTCACCCCTGTCGTCAGCTTCATCCCAGCAGTTCCAGCCTGCTCGCACACCTCGCCTAATGCATTTTCAGATACAGGTACACAATTTATTTTCAGACTTGACAGCCATTTCCCTTTGTTTTCACAGACGGGGATCCGTCACTTGACCGGTTTGCTTGTGTTGAGTAGGGTAAAATTCTGCAAACAAAAGTAGAGACTCTCAACCAGAACTTGATTGAAAAGGTCAAATGAGAGACTTTGTTCGCAGTTTCCCATATAGCGTTCTAAAAGGCAACACAGAAATACTCATTTTACTCTCCTTAGTGCAACTTTTGAATGTTTGTTGTCATAATCCTATTCATCGATGAGTTCCCTAGCCTGTGCGAGATTTTATTTGGCGCCCCCCACCATTTGCAATTTACAAATGTTTGAAAATGTTTTTTTCAAATAGTTGTTTTGAATAGCCTTGCTTTTAATCACCGATCCTCCCAAGGGTCACGGGCGTGCTGGTGCCTATTCCAGCGATCTTCGGGCGGGAGGCGGGGTACACCCTGAACTGGTCGCCAGCCAATCGCAGGGCACATACAAACAAACAACCATTCGCACCTATGGGCAATTTAGAGTCTTCAATTAACCTACCATGCATGTTTTTAGGACATGGGAGGAAACCCGAGTGTCCGGAAAAAACCCACGCAGGCACGGGGAGAACATGCAAACTCCGCACAGGCGAGGACGGGATTTGAACCCCGGTCGTCAGAACTGTGAGGCTGATGTGCTCACCAGTTGTTCACCGTTCCACATGACTATAACTTAAAATAGGAAGATGAAAAACTCAATAAGTACCGGTACGTTGTGTTTTTTTTTTTTTTATGCATGTTAGTAGTGTAAATTAAGCCAATGGAGACATCGACTGAGTAGGTTTAGGCTCCACAAATGATCTATAATAGTTAAGACACCTGCATGGCGCAATGCAAAAATAAAAAAATGGTTATTTAGTGATTAGCATGCCATGTTGAGGCGTTCAGACGCAAGCTGTCAAGCAAGTACACAGTGCTAATTAACTGGAGGTAGGGGAGCTATTTCCAGAGGTAGGAGCAACGTGAGATTTGCAAGCTAGCTACTGGGGCAAAAATTCAGCAAATCCAACTTGACTAAATTTAAAGCGTTTCTCGTCATTACTTGATTTAAGCGAGATGTAAATTAAGACAGTCACAAGATTAGTCACAACCTATATTGGAGTGATAATAAAAACAATTTTCACTGATCGTAATACAGAAAAAGTGTGTTTTTTCATTTAACCATAAAGGTTAAATGAAAAACAACAGAGTATGAAATAAAATATAGATGTTATAGACACAGTACTTTGTTTTTTTCCCGTAACATTTGCATGAGTGTTTACAGCTACTAATGCAGTAACTTACTGTGATGATACATTTTGAAATATTTTGTAGCTATATGGGAGTAAACATGGAATCTTCGGATTTGTTTGAAATTCACATACTGTGTTTGCTGTCTATATTTCCCCCCAAATATATTAGTATGTGTGAATGGCTGACACTGAGTTTGTACAGTTTGTACGTTGCCCCTTTATGAAGTTCCGACGGATCTTCCACATTAAATATGGATTGTTTGGGTTCTTCAGATGAACCTTATGTAACACTTTCCACCTTCTATACCGCTTGTCCTCATTCGGGTTGCAGGTAAGATGGACCATATCACAACTGACTTTAGGCGAGAAGCTAGGTACACCCTGAGCTGGTCATCTTTCAATCAGGGGATATAAAGTGGATTTCCACACCCCTGTTCAAATCCCAGGTTTATGTGATAAATATATATAAAAACATGTTTTTAAATGAGACCAAGATAAACCATTTCAAAACTTTGAATATACTCATAATCTGTACATCTTCAAACAAGTTAACGTGCATGTTTGTGGAATGTGGGAGGAAGTCTGGAGTACCCAGAGAAAATCCACACAGGGTGAACATGTAAACCTCGCACAGGAAGGCTGCAGAGTCAAGATTCAAACCCAGAACCTTAAAACCCCAAACCTGTGAGACAAACATGCTTACCACTCGGTGAATGTACATAAAAATGTTCCCGCTTTTTGCAAATGTGGAACGATACAACAAAATGTGGCAAAATGTTTCCTCGCAATCATTTCAATGTCTTGCAGAATTCATCCATCTTTGAAGTAATGTCTGCTTGAAATATAATGAAGGCCTATCTATCAGTTTCGACAAACATTGTGATTTTAATTATTCCATTTTCCTTTTACAGCATAGTACCACTACTCCAAGCAAATTGTAAGACGGTATTCTGGTCAGTATCAGGTGAGCTGAGACAAATTCATGTTGCAACCTAGCCATAATTTGACCATGATGTCCTACCGCCCTCGCCACACCACAGCGACAGTGTCTTCTAATTAGCTACAGAGCTCCTGACAGCATGGTGTCACCTCCATCTGGGCTTCACTTGAAAAGGAGCTCTACATCCTGAGGGTCCCCATCAGGCCCACTGCTCCGCGGACGGTGGGGACATATCCCCCTTTGACACCACCATTTTATTCTGATCAAGCTCAGGAAGTCAGCGAGAGACAGCGTTGTGTGGAAAGAGTGACAGAGTTGGAAAGGACGAGAATATAAGAAAAGAACACCAACTGGAGAAAGTAATAGGAGAGAGAGATGTTGATAAGACTGTTGTCTTAGCTGCCACGCTGTGCTTCATTATCTGCCCGACTCGGAGAGCAATGTCTTCCGACAACAGACCCGGGGGGCAGCCTGAATGCGATAACGCACATCTCATATTTTATTACGAAAATAGTGGATACGGAAAGTATTCAGACCCCCTTATAGTTTTCACTCTTCGTTATATTGCACGGCACGGTGACCGACTGCTTAGCACATCCACCTCACAGTTCCGAGGACCGGGGTTCAAATTGAAATTTCTGCAGATTTATTAAAAAGGAAAAACTGAAATATCACACAGCCATAAGTATTCAGACCCTTTGCTCAGTATTTAGTAGAAGCACCCTTTTGAGCTGATACAGCCATGAGTCTTTTTGGGAATGATGCAACACGTTTTTCACACCTGAATTTGGGGATCCTCTGCCATTCCTCCTTGCGGATCCTCTCTAGTTCTGTCAGGTTGGATGGCGAACGTTGGTGGACAGCCATTTTCAGGTCTCTCCAGAGATGCTCAATTAGGTTTAAGTCAGGGCTCTGGCTGGGCCATTCAAGACCAGTCACTGAGTTGTTCTGAAGCCACTCCTTCATTATTTTAGTTGTGTGTTTAGGGCCATTGTCTTGTTGGAAGGTGACCCTTCGGCCCAGTCTGGGGTCCTGAGCGCTCTGGAGAAAATGTTCATCCGAGATATCACTGTACTTGGCCGCATTCATCTTTCCTTCGATTGCAACCAGTGCTCCTGTCCCCGCGGCGGAAAAACACCCCCACAGCATGATGCTGCCACCGCCATGCTTCACTGTTGGGATTGTATTGGACAGCTGATGAGAAGTGCCTGGTTTTCTCCACACGTACCGCTTAGCATTAAGGCAAAAGTTCTATCTTGGTCTCATCAGACCAGCGAATCTTGTTTCTCCCCATCTTGGAGTCCTTCAGGTGTTTGTTTTTTTTAGCAAACTCCATGTGGGCTTTCATGTGCCTTGCACTGAGGAGAGGCTTCCGTCGGGCCACTCTGCCATAAAGCCCCGACCGGTGGAGGGCTGCAGTGATGGTTGACTTTCTAGAACTTTCTCCCATCTCCCCACTGCATCTCTGGAGCTCAGCCACAGTGATCTTTGGGTTCTTCTTTACCTCTCTCACCAAGGGTCTTCTCCCCAATTTTGCTTTAACCGTGGCAATACTGTGCTTTTCTGTCATAATACCATGTTTTCGAATTGGGGCAAACATTTCTGGAGGGTTTCCAATAGTAATGCACTACAGCAATGGCAAAACAGCAATTTAAAATAGCTACACAACAGTTTTTCTGTTTCTTTCTTTTTTAGGTTCACAGAGAGCAGGGTTAGGTCACCATACCACATGCAGAGAAACAAAACTTGTCACCAGCAAGACAAAAATGGTCGGTGTGTTTCTCTTTAATATGTTTATTTACCAGTCTTGGCATATACCATTATCAGTTGTGCCTTGAGAAACAAGTGACCTGACTCACCAGTTTTTCAGGATATGAGCCGTCGATCAGCCTATTTTTTTGCTTTGACTTGCGAGCGCAAACTTCAAGAGGCGTCAAGCTGTTTATGGCCACTCTCTCCTGAAGGTTACCATCAAAGTAAACATAAAACAAAGATAATTACACTTTTTTTGAAACATACATTTTCTTATGTATTCCAGTACACACGGTGACAACAGCACATTCGAGTGTGGTGGCGTTGCCATGTAGGGACGTTGGTAAATTTCAGTCCACTGACAGATAATATCATAATGAAATTGAAGAAAGAGATAGCCTTTTTGGCCCATGCTGAGCTCTTAAGTACTGTTGTATAGACACTAAACAATAATACGGTACACACACAAAAAGATCAATTTCACCGACAAACAACTACAAGCTCAATGTATTACAATCCAATACAATTATAGTGTCAACATTACTATATGATTTTGAAAAGACCGCATTCAAAATAGCTTCTAAAACCAAGTGGTACTTGAGGTATACAACTATCGGCACGACTGGGTTGTCAAAAGCCTTTAAGAATGCGTCATTTTGTCATTGGCCATGGTTTGTTAGCTTGTCAAGATTGTCATTGCTTCGCGTCACATCTCCATTAGCTACAGTCTTAAAAAAAAAAAAAAAACACTCTTAAAGCCAGTGTGTTCTACTTTAGTTCAGACGTTTTAATTCAAGGCTACCATAAATCATGTATTGCCTATAATTCTCAACGCTTTTTTACAGACTTTTGTCCTTTGCTGACAGCTGACTTTTGAATTTCCCTCAATTACCCTTCACTAAAGCTAGAGTTACAGAACGACACCAAACTGCAACAACATCCTGCAAGAGCAGAGGTATTTAGCGTGTTGTGCTAAATCTCCATGCCACACCACAGGATCTGTCTTGTAGTGTGAGGTGTGTCACAATCAGGCTAATTGGACAGGTGTTTGGAAGCCATTATGATGCTAAATCCTCATGTCAGAAAAAGACCCCCAAAACAGCACGACACCCCGAAAGAGCTGCCGAAGGATTAGCTCAGTCGTTTGGATGGGCGGGAGAGCTTTTGCATGTCATAGTTAAGAGAAATTTAGATGGAGGGTAAAAGAGAAAGAGGGGGCGCGAGATTAAAGAAGAGTAGCACTCGCCGCATGTGGTAAGCGGGAATCATCTCTTGTCAGCCACCCCTGGTGGGACTATGTGCCCCACACAGAGAAACAGAGACAGACACTGATGCGCCATCCACCTCACAACCCCACTCATTTACCCAAGGAAAGAAAGTATAGCACAAAAACAGCGGGGGACTGGCACTTGCTCCTTTTTCGTTAATGCCATGCAACTATGAGGTCTCAAATGCACCTCTAAAATGGGGTGAAGCTGCAAAAATACACAACTTTCTCCAAGTGTGATTGCGTATCATGTAAAAGTCTTGAAGTGGGACACTCAAAGAATCGATGTGTATTGATTTCACCTAAACTATGAGTGCTGCAGAGCCACTCATCACCCCGAACACAGCACACACATTTTCATCTTTAAACCCGACACATGTACACATACTCACAAACACACCGTCCCAGCCACTTGAAGCTCTCCTAAATGACCTCATGGAGTAAAGTGACGCTCTTCACACAACAACAAGGTGGGAAACGGAGCACAGAAGCCCCTCATTGACTGGCCGACAGCACCCAAAGGTCAACAAGAGGGCATTCTGCGATGAGCTAGCGAGATACCCTTGATCATCTTGCACCAGCTGTACTACTTCAGCTATCACATTTATAACCATGCTTTTAAGATGGATTTGTTGCAAAAAATAAAATCTACTTTTTGCCATTTTTGTATGCCGCCCGAGTTCTGTATGGGTAAATGTCTCCCATGCTGAAACAGCAACGCTTAAAGTCCTATTTTCAAAAAGTTATGATGATTTTAAATATTGGCGTTTACAGTCAAAGGCAATCCTTATTGACGGAGCAAATGGTGGTGGCCCATTGAAATAAACAGACGATACTTTTATAACCATATAGACAAAAGTACATAACGGTCAAGACATAAACAGCCTCATAAAAACCAAAACCCATTGCATAAATGTGTTGCCCTTCAAACTCGGCAGATACAAGATCCCAACGACTCATTCAATCATTACACTGTTGTCTTTATACAATCGCAATAACGGTAAGGACATGCAATTGTTCTGACACTTGCACAAATTCATACATATTCATTCAATCTCAGAATTAACATAAACATAAATTATGTTGCTGTTGGCTATGGTGCGAATGCAACAAGGCTGCCTCATCCTGGAACTCTCACCAGTGGCATTAGCGGTAAAGACAGCATGAGTGGCAACAAAGGACTGTTTGTTAAAGAACACAAAAAGGAACTCTGAAGACTCTAAGATGCATTTGTGTTAGTTTTCATCGAAAAGGCATATTAAGCAATAGGAGAAAAAAGCCTATTCTGTACATCCAAAAATGGAATTACCATCTTTAAAAAACGTGTTGCAAATCTAGCCATCCATCCATCCATCCATGCATCCATTTTCTGAAGCACTTATCCTCACTCGGGTCGCGGGCGTGCTGGAGCCTGTCCCAGCTGTCTTGGGGCGAACTGGTCGCCAGCCAATCGCAGGGCACATAGAAACAAACAACCATTCGCACTCACATTCACACCTACGGGCAATTTAGAGTCTTCAATCAACCGACCTTGCGTGTTTTTGGGATGTGGGAGGAAACCGGAGAAAACCCAGACAGGCACAGGGAGAACATGCCAACTGTGGGGGAGGGGATTTGAACCCTGGTCCTCAGAGCTGTGAGGCAGATGTGCTAACCAGTCGACCACCGTGCCACCCATGTTGAAAATCATGAAACTTCATTTCTGGCACCTAACAGTAAATTAAAAAGTTTGGAAAATCTGACTTTCGAATATTAGTTATTCGTAGAAACCATTATGACCTTTTGATGGACAACAACTGCAAATGATTCAAATGCTCATCCATCCATTTTCTGTACCGCTTATCCTCACTGGGGTCGTGAGCGTCCTGCAGTCTATCCCGACTATCTTCGGGCGTCAAATACTCATATCAAAATGAACGGATTTTCAAAAGGAAATTCAGTGGGCCATGTCTTTACCATTATTGATCAAATTATTTGAAAATGACCCAGTACGTCACCAAATAGTGTACTTCAATGATGTTAAGCTCCATATCTGATCTTTGCATTTACGCTTAACTGGCATTGGCAAATAACTGCGTCAGATTTGATCACATTTGGAAGAGGCCTGATTCTGATCCAATGTGTTATTTTCTTTTACGCTGCCATGATGCATATCATAAGTGTGCCACTTGAGAGCAAAAACAAAATCTAAATCGTGTCACATGAACCGTACAATATAAATCCAGCCACAGACAAATGACTTCCTGAGTTGGCGTTGGAGTTCTGTTCTGCATTCACGGTGGTATTACGTGATATTTGAAGCAGGTATGATATTGAAGTCGTCATTTTGGTATTAGTAGTACCACACAGACAGCGAGGTGCTTTTGTTGAGCAGATAAACGTGTGCCTTCCAATTCACTATTTCTTCCTGGATTTAGATTTCATGTACAGTAAGTCCCATGATGCTTTCATTTCTTTGTGTACATGAGTGAGCACATGCAGAGGTATGGATGGGTACAGTGTGTGTGTGTGTGTGTGTGTGTGTGTCACTGGGGTAATTAGAAATAGGGAGGGTGAGAGTGATCAAAGGAGTCACTTTGCACACTTCTTTCCATTACAGTAGTGTGTGTGTGCATGCGCGTGCGTACATTTATGTGTGCGCGCGCGCGTGTGTGTGTGTGTGTGTGTACGTCCTCCAAGCTTTGATGCAGTAAGCTTCGTGAGTTAATGTACTAGGGATAAAAATACTACACCATGTAATCTGGCATTTATCCCTCGAGAGCAGAAGCCAAAATGTGACACACGTCAAGAGGAAGGAGGCAGGGAGGGGGAGAAGAAGAAGAACAAGTGGATGAGAAGAGGAAGAGTGATGCAGGTATGAGACCCAGCTTGTTCAAAATTGCCTACTTACCTACAAAATACCACTACACGCTACTACGAAGGGGGGGGGGGGTCTCACAAGGAGACCTCCAATATTTAAAAGACACAGCATATTATGATTTCTTTTCACCGTTTAAACATTTTGCCAGGCTTTTGTGACATGTTTTCGTCAAAGTGCCCCAAGGATCAAGAATTATATCAGACTCACTATTTCTCGTCTTGCTAAAAATAGCCTAAGGGAACCAAACTCTGGACCTCCTCCTGTATGCCAAAAATGCCGATGTGAGGGTAGCTCTTATATATTTTAATTAGAAAAAATATTTATTAATTTATTATTATGATTCGTAGTAGTAGTGGTAGTAGTAGATTCTTTATTTGACTTTGCACTAGGCCTATTGCACTTTAGCATCTCAGCTAACTCTGGGCGAGAGGTGAGATACACCCTGAACTGGTCGCCAGCCAATTGGAGGGCACTTATGGACAAACAATCACTCACGGTCACATTCACATCTACGGGCAATTTAGAGTCTTCAAATAACCTACTGAGGATGTTTTGGGTATGTGGGAGGAAAGTGGAGGCTTGAAATACAGTACAGCAATTTTTAACTTGTTAAGTGTTAACTGTGATGAAATCGTGATATATTATAAACAAATATGTAATTACAAGTGAGGAGACGTACCATTGGGTACATAACCCTCGTGTGACTATATTTATAATTGGGCAAGCAAGGGACTGCGTCAGGCAAAAACTCCATTCTTTTTTAATATGCATGAAGTGGAGAAAACCTGGCAGTACTGCAGAGCACACATTATTTTGCAGTAGAGAAAAGGGGACAATCTTTTAAAATGATTTCTCAAAATAAATGAGCATAGAAATTGTGCTGTGGGAAGAAGCTATGTTAATGAAGAGTGAAATCAGCTCGTGTGGGGGTGTTTTGAGGACGCAAGAAGCCCAGTGACTGTATGACACAGATACCTGCAGGTGGAGAAGCTAGTTTAGTCTGAAGAACGTGTGTCAGAGGGCTCTAATTGTGCACTTCTTTCTTTCTTCTCCTCTCTGACATCACCTCAGTGCCGATTGCCAGAACGCCAGCTTCACATCACTTTGGAGATGGGAGCAGTGGATGATGGTCGGCACTTCCCTTTCTCCAGCTTTTCGTCCCCTAAGGTATGACACGTCCAACTTTTCTGAAGCGCTAAAGTTGCCGTCTGAGGCTCTTCTTAACCACCGCGAGTGGCCATAGCCTGGAGGCTGGAGTAGCAACTAAACTGCTGGATCAAATGTCCGACAGGATGGAAAAAGCTCTGATGAACTTGAAATGAAGTTTGGAGCAAGGCTTAGAAAAAGAACTCTGGCCTGTTTTGTGTTTACTTTTCTTCTAACTGGAGATGCACGGACACCACTTTTTTTTTTTCCAGACAGAGTATGAGTACAAGTACTTACATTTGAGTAGGCTGTGCATCAGTACCGAGTAACAATACTTGATAATGCCATCACATCTTGCAATTGTGATTTAAATGTGCTTAATTTTAATCAAATATTGTTCAAAAACATGGCATATGTTTCACTCAAATATGACACCTAAACACCTAAAACACCCACCATCCAATTGCATGTTCTTCACATGTAACCTGTAATCCAAGGCATTTCAGTTGTGTGATGTCTCAGTCTGAACAATAGGGGGCACTATATAAAAAGAGTTCACTATACCTTGTAGCTCTGCCTGATAACAAAGAAAATTAATCCCATTTAAAAATACTTTTTAAAAAACCCAGAAGGAATGTCAGGACGGTGATGTGGTATCGTTACGTAGTATCCGAACATTTCTACAATACTGGTATCCCTATTAGTGCGACCCTTCTTCTAAGAACAGCGACAGAGCTTTCTCTGTTTTAGAATTGCTTTTGTCATCTGATACGAACAATGAGTCTGAAACAAACAAAACTATCATAAGATCATAAGACATTTCCGAACTGTACGGGCAATGTTTTAAAGTGAGCTCCGATTGAAATGACAAATACATTTAATTTTACAATTACTGACCTCTACTACTGAAATACAGTGGTATATATTTAGAATTCACTCCTGTAAATTAAAAAAACAAATATATATATATATATATATATATGTTTAGTAGTTGGCTAGCATAAAAAGCTAACATAACATAAAACATAAGTGCTCCTCCTTGTTGAACAGCACAAATAGATGGGCTCATATGCATGACACCAGTCACGGGGCTTCAGATAAGAGCCATATTAAGCCATTGTGATGGGAATGCAAATCAAGAAGCGACACCGCTAATCGTTGCTACGCAGGACAAAAACGTCTGCCAGGGTCGTCCACATGGATACAATCAATCATCTCAGACTACCATGGCACTGAAACACTTAATGCTAGAAAGTACTATCATGTATTTGGATGCAGCCGGGGTTTATCTGCTGGAGCCACTTCCGTACTTTCAGAAAAAGGGTGGCAAAAAGCCAAAGGAAAGCGCAAAACACACACACACCGAGTTTCGCCTTTGATACAGGCTGAAATAAAGTCTATTGAGGTACTTCTCGTGTGATATGCTGACACCGCATATGATTTGAAATGTGTCATTTCGGGAATATTCTTTTGACAAAAAGAAAGAGCTCGACGATAGCAGATATGGATCAACTTATTTTAGTTAAGCAGTATTCATACATATCATCCATCAGTTGCACCTCCAGTGTGTGGTTTAGGAAAGCTGAAAATGTCCAGAAACAGACATTGGCAATGAGAAGCAGGTGGCGTGTACAGTGAATGCAACACACACACACACACACACACACACACACACACACACACGGGCACGCACGCACTGCTTTGTTCCCCCAGGTAAAGCCGTCAAAAGCACTCTGATTTTGAATTAGCACTGATTGGCTGTCATTTGCAGCATGGGCCATGCAGCTGAGACCACTCAAATCCACACACACACACACACACACACAGTCACGCATACACACACTTTTATGGTGAGAGCATCATGTTTCTCTAAACTGCTGAGTTCTCCAGGCTGTATAGTTGTTTTAAGAGTGGTGGTAGAGGATAACTGTTTGTGTGTCTGTGTGTGTCCATTTGCATGTTCACATCTATCTCTATGACTGCTGTGGTTGTGAACGTACCAAAAACATTTTTTCCGATTTTTGGGAACGGTGCGGGGGTGCGCATACTTTCTCGAGCCCTGTTTCTAATTTACATGAAATAGTGATCTGCAAATGTGAGACATTTTTGATGTGAGAAAAACGACAAATCCATTCTACTACAATTCTTTATACATAATGCTTGCTAATACTAACGTGAGTTGTGTTTGAAACGCATAAATGTCACAGTGATGCCACAAGTATGCGTGTTCAGTAAAATGTCGCCTCACCTATTGGCAGTGCTAACAAAAACTGGTGTGGCTAGGCCAGTGGGGATGACCTGTTTTGCCTGCCCAGTTTGGATTACAATGAACCTCAAACAGGCTTATGTACACAGCACCCTGCATGAATCAGGACAGTCCAAAAAATGTGTTAAAGAAACCTTGAGTTTCAATCAATATCTATGACATAGAATAATTCAAAAATAGTCCAACTGAGGTGTGCCACTGATGGCAAATGATATTTGTCAATGTACTGCACATAGGCCTACACATAAATAATAATAAAAAATTGAAACAAATCTTGAGCCTCACAGCATATTTGCCTTTCATTTTTAATTGGCTGTTTAAATATCAATTTTTTAAAATACCAATGCGTTTTATTTTTTTTCATTTTACAAAAAAAAAAAAAAGTTAAAAAATGACTTGGGCAACTGTACTATTAGGCTAAAGAAATATTTTAATGTTGCAAAAATGAGTAAGCTATAATGTACTGAACTACAAATGAGTCTAATGCTCATCGAAATTCTGAATATTGTCCTAGTTCTTTCTGAGGAATGGACAGAAAGCTTACTATTCAAAAGGTCTGCATTCATTATTGTTGAGCACTGTGTCTTTGCTTGCAAATGTGTCTCAATAAGCTTATGGCTCTCCAGCCCAATATGGCAGGAGTACCAGAAATGAACATAAAAGCAAACGGGGGTGTAACAAATTCAATTATCGTTTTCAGTCCAATTCCATCTGCAGAGGCCTCCCGGTTCTTGTACAAATAGCAGTCCATTTACGCAAAAGTGTGTGGTTAACTACAACAGGAAGGCGCGTGTGTGCGTGTGTGTGTGTGTGTTTGTGTGTGCTCGCGTACTTGTGTGTGTGTGTTGTTTCCCAGAGACAGAATAGGGCCACCGCTAAGTCTTGAATGATGGTGCATGCGTGCACTCCAGTGGTAAGATGTAAGATTGCAGTCGATGAGTCAAGTACTGGATGGTGCTTTTTATTAATAGAAATCCTTCACCGTCACTATGTCTTTCTTATGAATACAAGTATAATTAGTTTGAATGGATAAGTACTGGCAGGAGGAATTTTCAATTAATTTGAAGTCGATTTACAATCCTCATCCATCAATCCATCCATTTTCTTCCGCTTATCCGAGGTCGGGTCACGGGAGCAGTAGCTTTACCAGGGACGCCCAGACTTCCCTTTCCCCAGCCACTTCATCCAGCTGTACCGGCCAGCTGGCAGACATGGTCTCTCCAGCATGTCCTGGGTCGTCTCCGGGGTCTCCTCCCAGTGGACGTGCCCGGAACACCTCACCAGGGAGGCGTCCAGGAGGCATCCCTAATCTGATACCCGAGCCACCTCATCTGGCTCCTCTCAATGCGGAGTAGCAGCGGCTCTACTCTGAGCTCCTCCCGGATGACCGAGCTTCTCGCCCTCTCTCTAAGGGAGAGCCCGGACACCCTGCGGAGGAAACTCATTTCGGCCGCTAGTATCCGGTATCTCGTTCTTTCGGTCACGACCCGCAGCTCGTGACCATAAGTGAGGGTAGGAACGTAGATCGACCGGTAAATTGAGAGTTTCGCCTTTCGGCTTAGCTCCTTCTTTACCACAACAGACCGATACAAAGTCCGCATCACTGCAGACGCTGCACCGATCCGCCTGTCGATCTCCTGTTCCATTCTTTCTTCACTCGTGAACAAGACCCCAAGATACTTGAACTCCTCCACTTGGGGCAGGATCTCATCCCCGACCTGGAAAGGGCACTCCACTCTTTTCCGACTGAGGACCATGGTCTCAGATTTGGAGGTGCTGATTTTCATCCCAGCGGCTTCACACTCGGCTGCGAACCGCTGCAGTGAGATCACGGCTTGATGAAGCCAAAAGGACCACATCATCTGCGCCTAGTAAGGCTGTCCATAAAAGTTATGAACAGAATTGGTGACAAAGGGCAGCCTTGGCGGAGTTCAACCCTCACCGGAAACAAGTCCAATTTACTGCTGGTAATGCGGACCTGCCACGGGAGCTGTCGAGGCAGTTCTACACAGCGATCATCGAATCAGTCCTGTGTTCTTCCATCACAGTCTGGTTTGGTGCTGCTACAAAAAAAGGACAAACTCCGACTGCAACGGACAATCAAAAGTCCTGAAAAGATTGTCAGCACCCCTCCTACCCGCCCTTGAGGACTTGCACCCTGCCAGAACTAAGACAAGAACGTGCAAAATCCTCTCGGACCCTCCGCACCCCGGTCACCGGCTCTTTCGGCTCCTTGCCTCAGGTAGGCGCTACCAAACAGTGCAAACTAAAACCAGCAGACATTCCAACAGCTTCTTCCCTCTTGCCATCAACTTCTTAAAGAGCCAACTTACAATTCCATTGCAACATGCTGCCACTTTTTTGTCTGAGTTCGTTGTCACATTTCTGTGGGGCCAATTATGTATGACTCGTGCACTCACTGTAGTCGTCTCACCACGCTGCACTACTTGCATATCTGTTGTTGGCCACCCATGCCAGAGTAGCATCTGCCCCATTTGCACACTGACTGAGGAGTATCTGCAACATTTGCACAATCGACATTGTCCCAGATTATCGCACTACTCGTCACTTTAAACCGCGTACACTCCTTGAAGTCTCGGCGCCCTTTGCACAATGGTCATTGCGCCGGACTATTGCTATATTAGTCATTCAATCTGCTGTAATTGCTAGATGGTTTCATCATGCAGAATCAGCATGTGCAGTGCATATATGGTTCTGGGAAAACATGCAATTTGTGCCCATTTGCGATGACACGGCAATGTTGTTCAATTAAGCGTTTGACCCGAAACTGAAGTGCTGTACATAAACACGCATTATTGAGACATTTCAAAGTTGCATTGCTGATTTGTATTTTTTTTTTTTTTTTTTACCCTGGTGAAACTGTGTAGTAATGTTATCATGGAGTTTACTTCATAAAATGATCATTGAACTTTACTGGTAGCACAGGTCAACGTTTTTCACTGTCTGCCAGTTAAAACTATCCCAAAATTCAAATGAATCTTTTTGCTTCCCTCAAAGATTGAAATGTTTCCTCTGAAGTGATCCAATAAAAATTACTACTTCACTCTACTTATCTTAAAATACACCCTACGATTAACTTGAGCTATACTGTCATTGCAACCTTTAATTTAATGGTTAGAATTTTAAACTCTCTTCCACTGGCTCTATCTTCAAATTTATATGCCCCTAAGGTGGCACAATTTGCAGATCAATATGCCTCAAAAGTCAAATAGAACTGAACTAAAGCATCATCACGCCTGATGTCATGCAAGAAGTGAGAAAATCTAACGAGATCTCGTGCATCTAAAAGGATTAATGCCACAAAGTTACACTTTTCCACTGAAAAGTAAAGATGGCATATATTTTACTGAGCTTTAGCCAATGTTAGCTCACATAAATGTATATAGAAACATTTATTAATAGTTCTACCTCTTACATTCAAACTTATGAAAACACACCGCTTATGAATTTCCGCAGTACCCTATAATTAAAACAAAGCACCACTAGAGGACAGTATTGCTCAACTAACAGTCTGTTTCCTCTCCATGACATGTCTGTCAGTGGTCTTTGTAGCTTTTTGGTTAAATGTTGGGCATCTATACAAAACATTGTCTGCAGGCGTACAGTGATGAAAGGTTTTCACTTTACTTAATGGATTTCCACCAGCATCAGAGGACAAATTGAGGTGTCACCCTAATAAACCTACATGGTAACTTTATTGGTTGCAAAAAAGAAAAAAAGAAAAAAACAATAATTCCCTAAAAATTAGCCCCCCCTCCACACACCCTCTTGGAAGTTAACGCTCGTTGTGATCATATTTGCTCATTGTAGTAGGCAAGGTTTTTGTACTGCTCTATACGATTTATTTCTCCACTAAATAAATCTGTGTGAGTGTGAGCTGAAAAAAAGTGGGGAAAAAAAGGCTCTGATTAATAACTGTCAAAGGGTCCAATCAGATGAGGCGATAAACAAGGAAGCAACTTAAGGAAAACCTGTCTGGCTGCTTATTTTACACCACAATTGACTTGCAAAGAAGCATGCGGGAGTCACACCTGCACGGCCGCTGTATTGGAACCATTTCTGAGCCAAAATGATATCTAAGATCCTGAAAAAGGCATTTTACTCGTTACTTCTTGTTCTCATTGTAGCGTGCTTGGTATTCTTGTTCTTCAGCAAACCAAGCAGTTTGGGGAGTTTTACCATGTCGGATGGCGCAGTTTACTGGAGAGCAAAAGCACACCTGAAGGAGCTGCAAGAGATTGAACCTACAGTGAGAAAATCCAGACAAGGGGATAATGTGACCTCGAAGGCTATGGACAGGATTTTGGGAGTCTGTCCTGACACCCCTCCGGATCTTGTAGGTTCTCTGCATGTGGAGTTTGCTCGTAGATGGTCGCTGGATAAGGTCACAGAGGAGGTCAGCGCTCCTTCCCTTGGGATGGGGGGACGATACAAGCCTCCCAATTGTATCGCCACGCACAAGGTAAGCCAATGAAGGCAATGAAAAATATTGCATGGGTAAATCGACCGATTAAGCAAGTAAAAGACAGATACCTTTGTGGTTGTTTAGTCGGTTTGTACCATTCAAGTAATTGCACGCTCATCGTTTAGATGTTCCCATGTAATAACTGTGCAGAATTTTCATCCATGAAATATCACAGATTCAAGAGCATCACATCCTAATGGCTCACATTGTTTCCCTACTTATTTGTGTATAGGTGGCGATAATCATCCCTTTCCGCAACCGACACGAGCACCTGAAACAGTGGCTTTATTACCTGCATCCCATTCTGATGCGGCAGCAATTGGACTACGGCGTGTATGTCATCAACGAAGCCGGAGAGGGAGCGTTTAACCGGGCCAAGCTGCTGAATGCAGGCTTTGTGGAGGCCCTAAAGGATTACGACTATAATTGTTTTGTCTTCTCCGACGTTGACCTGGTGCCTCTGGATGACCGCAACCTGTACAGATGCTTTGACAATCCCAGGCACTTAGCTGTGGCTATGGATAAATTCCATTACAGTTTACCCTACAACACCTACTTTGGAGGTGTCTGCTCATTGTCCAAGGAGCAATACTTGAGGATCAATGGCTTCCCAAACACTTTCTGGGGCTGGGGCGGCGAGGATGACGATATGTATAACCGAATCATCTTCCGAGGGATGTCCATTTCTCGGCCAAACGTGCTGATTGGGAAGTATAAGATGATTAAACATGATAGGGACCTGCACAATGAGGTCAATCCAGTGAATCCTGCCAAAGTGGGACAGACCCAAAAGACAATGCATCAAGATGGTTTAAGCTCGCTTAGTTACCAAGTCAGTGGCATTGAGAGGTATGCATCCTATACTTTTATCACCGTTGACATTGACGCTCCATGAGCTAAATGGGGATGAAACGTCGAGATCCATTTGTGTAGTTGTGTGTGTGTGTGTGTGAGTGTTCATATTCTTGAAATTACTTGGAATACAGTCCATCAGAAGTATAATATAACATAATCGTGTAAATGCC
Organism: Phycodurus eques; assembly: GCF_024500275.1. Classification (NCBI taxonomy): domain Eukaryota; kingdom Metazoa; phylum Chordata; class Actinopteri; order Syngnathiformes; family Syngnathidae; genus Phycodurus; species Phycodurus eques. The sequence goes on along the minus strand of NC_084545.1, from coordinate 13,578,960 downwards.
CTCAATGTTTTGAATATAGCATTTCTAACTATTGCGCCACAAATGATAAGTTAGATGTAGGCAGAGTGTCCGAAAACCTATGAAAATGATTGAATTGTTTGTTTCTGGTTTTGTTTATCTCCCCACGTGAAAAGTATACTCTTGACTGGTGAGTTTTAGAATAATAGAGGCTGAAATAAATACCTGACTATCTCGTCACATTTCAAAAGGTGCCAACACAAGCATGACTGTACATGTCCCTTCTGGCCAGGCCAACCCTCCTTATGTTTTGTTGCTCCCCTAAAAGAGGAGCGAGACAAGCTGTTGTACAGGAGGGATGGTCTCATGTTGATTCAGATTGTTGATATCGATATTATTGATATTGATATTAAGGTTGTACAGCAACAGAAAATGCTAATTTATTGGTAACAGGCGATACAAGTAATTTGACCTCCTCACTTATTATTTTTATGTCACTTTTTGTTTGTTTTTTTGAAAGCACCATATGAACCATTTAAATGTACGAGTGAGCCATCACAGGCAGTGAGGATTGGGCTTCAAAGTCACAATTAATTATTGACAAGTGGGTGCGTTACAAAACGACACCCGAGAGCCTCTCCAATAACAACTGTCACACAGTGTGACAGCTTGCAGCCCTCTTCCTGCCCAGGCCTCTCTTTTCATTGGTTGACCTAGTGCAGTCACCATGGGAACCAATTTGCAGGGACTGCCATCCAAGACGTGGTCTACAGTTTTTGAATGGTACACACACAGACAGACACACATAGTAGTAGCTTAGGGGAAGGAGACCCCAACACATACTGAGAGATATTTTTGGAAATATCAGCATAGCATATATATATATATATATATATATATATATATTTACTGCTACATCTAGTGTACTGAATCATATTGGAAATTCTTCATAATGATGATATCCCGGTATCAAGTAGCAACTCGGAGATTTCGTACATTCTTATTAAAGGCTTTCAAAAAAATCTCCATAGCCGGAACGGGATTAATAGTTTGACAGCGTCAGTCAGGAATTACTCTACAATTTGTTGTCAAATGTATTACATAGTGTACACTTTGATACTATCTCATTACATTCACTTTGATGAATGTAATGAGAAATGGTAGTACCACTGCTTATAAAACCCATCTTGCATGAAAATTATAATTGTCATCTAACAGTGCTGTTGATTTGTACTGCAAAAGGTGTTACCATCCTTTAACAACAAAATGAAGTGAAAATGTGAACTTTTATCAATTTACAATTCTCTTATTGCATTTCCTGTGTGCATATTTGTTTGTTTATCTGATGGCATCTCATCTCATCTCATCACCACATATTTGCTTCCTTTGACCATCTCAAGCTTATACATCAGTCCTAACAGCTTCCGGACCCAAACACAACCTACAACTCCAATTCCAATGAAGTTGGGACGCTGTGTTAAAATAAGCAGGGGCGTCCATGAAAAAGACATTGCTTGGATGGCAGCATATGTTTCTCCAAAACCTGTGTGTACCTTTCAGCATTAATGGTGCCTTCACAGATGTGTAAGTTACCCATGCCATTGACACTAACACAGCCCCACACCATCACAGATGCTGGCTTTTGAACTTTGCATCCATAACAGTCCGGATGGTTCTTTTCCTCTTTGGCCCGGAGGACACGACCTCCACAATTTCCCAAAACAATTTGAAATGTGGACTCGTCGGACCACAGAACACTTTTCCACTTTGCATCAGTCCATCTTAGATGAGCTCGGGCCCAGAGAAGCCGGCGGCGTTTCTGGGTGTTGTTGATAAATGGCTTTTGCTTTGCATAGTAGAGTTTCAAGTTGCACTTACGGATGTAGCGCCGAACTGTATTTACTGACATTGGTTTTCTGAAGTATTCCTGAGCCTATGTGGTGATATCCTTTACACATTGATGCTGGTTTTTGATGCAGTGCCGCCCGAGGGATCGAAGGTCACGGGCATTCAATGTTGGTTTTTGGCCTTGCCGCTTACATGCAGTGATTTCTCCAGATTCTCTGAACCTTTTGATGATATTATGGACCATAGATGACAAAATCCCTAGATTCCTTGCAATTGTACGTTGAGGAACATTGTCCTTAAACTGTTCAACTATTTTCTCACGCACTTGTTCACAAAGAGTTGAACCTCGCCTCATCTTTGCTTGTGAATGATTGAGCAATTCAGGGAAGCTCCTTTTCCACCCAATCACGGCACCCACCTGTTCCCTATTCGCCTGTTCACCTGTGGGATGTTCCAAACAGGTGTTTGATGAGCATTCCTCAACTTTTTCAGTCTTTTTTGCCACCTGTCCCAGCTTTTTTGGAACGTGTTGCAGCCATAAAACTCTAAGTTAATGCTTATTGGCTAAAAACAATCAAGTTGATCAGTTTGAACATTAAATACCTTGTCTTTGTAGTGTATTCAGTTAAATATAGGTTGAACATGATTTGCAAATCATTGTATTCTGTTTTTATTTGTGTTTAACACAACGTCCCAACTTGATTGGAATTGGGGTTGTAGAACGAGAGTGGAAGCAGTCGTAGAAAAACAATGAGACGAAGCTGGTATGCAAATGTTTCGCACGCTCCGTCCTCTCTGTCAGCCTCACTCCAGTTTTGATCTGATGGGCTTTGTAGAAGTGAGTGTTATGGTCTTACGTAAGCTTTTTACATAAACCCCAGTGTGCTGAAACAGAGCGAGTGTGGGAGGGAGCCAGAGAATGAGGGATTGCTGCACCATTACAAAAGGGATTTGCACTGCACCAATTCTTACTCCTGCTGCAGCTACACCACAACAACAAAGAAACTTTTTAACAATAGCACCCGCCATTTGATTATTATTCATGAGTCACGTGTGCAATGTGCACATCAATCAGCTGGCGGGTTTCATTGGAGTGAACAATAAAAAAACATTGTTAACCTAATGTTGACAAGGCGAGCAGGAAGCGTGATGCCATAACAACAAAGTCACATGAGGAACTGTGAACAAATGCTGCAGGGGATTTTACTTCTACAATAAACAATGAGGGCCCTGAAAGTAACACTGATTTTAAAGAGCAAAGGGACCCATGCATTTGAACAAACACGTTTATTTGTTAAATATGAAAATGGAAAGATTTCACACTGTTGGCTGACAGATGGTCAAACAAACGAAGAGGAGAAGCTAGATGTGGTTTTCATTGCCACATTTGTAATGAAAGAGGACAGAAAATAGATAACTCCGTGGAACAGAGTTATTTTACAATATTTCATATATCATAGTGGAAACGGAAAATCAGGTGATACCAGAATGAGAAGACATGACTATATATACTATACGGACTGAAGAGTAATCACTCGTTGTAAAGTCACAGTTTGATGTGGCATTTATGGAGGGAAATTAAATGTTTTGTCTCTTTGTTTGATCTCAGTATAAATATCAATAAAATAAAGAACACCAGGCAACTGTCATCGATCCAAGTTATCACCACCCTTTCCTAACCAACAGTCAAATAACACACGTAAGGAAAATGCTTGCAAATTAAACCTCTTTGTACCCAGCAAAAAAAAAAAAAAAAAAAAAAACTTTCTTGCTGTGAACTTGGGATCAGGTTACGTTTTACCATCAGGGAAGTCAATGATATGTGAACCCGGAGCTGTGTCATGGATCAATAATTACAAGTGAGATGGAAGCATTATCATGACCGGGAAAGACCACCTTGTTGTTCGGAGGATAGAAAATGTGCACAGTCCCAAATGGCTTTGCATATAAAAGTACCTCTGTTTAACTGAGGGCTGAGAAATACCTGCTCTGTGTTGCACTGTGCCACTATTAAAATACATTTGGGGACTGTTCGTGTTGAGAACAACTTTGCTGATCGGCTCAGGTTACAGGGGAGGGATTAAAAACTGTACAGTCATTTGTCTTGCTCCTATAAAATCCTGCAGACACACAAAAATATATATACTAATCCTTGATCTACAAAGATGCCAAGCTACATTCAGTTTTCATAAACACCTGAAATAGCTCCTCGTTTCTACAGTGTTTACTTTTTCAGCAACACACAATGGCTTTTTTTTTTTTTTTAAACATATCAGTCCAATGATAGAATACAGTAGTTACGTACATTTTCATTTGAAACCCTTTCCTTTCATCTTTTTGGTGGGTCATGTGGCAGTCATATTCCAGAAGCAATTATTCCCATATTTAAACCATTTACAACAATTTTTAATTGGAAAGAAGAGATGCATTAGAAAACTGGAGCAGTCACAGTTTGAGTCCGTGCCGTATGTTGGCATATAAAAAGCTGTTTAAAAGAAAAGCACTACATGCAGAAATGTTATTTTTGTATGTGTTCTTAGCATAGAAAGCCATCCAGTGGAGCTGCAAGTACAAATTTTGAATGTGGGTGTGTTGATGTGTGTTCCCTGACCTTTGTGCTTTTCATGTGTAGCCCTGAAAGCAGAGGGAGTAAAAAGTAATGCTAGTGTTTATGCATTAATATATTGCCAATAGGTACTGACATTTCCAATAAGGTACAGTGATTTTTTTTGTAAAAAAAAAAAAAAAAAAAAAAAAAGATTGATGTGTCTGAACTTCCCATGGTGCAATTGGTTTTAAGGAAATTTGGGATGCAGAAATTTGGGATGCAGAAGCCAAATTGGAGCCCTCCACAATTGAAGTCTTTGTATGCAAAGTGCTAAAGTGGTGGGACCTTTCATGAACCATGTATTGCTTTCAAAATAGAAATGTATTAAAAGCCTTCACATCTCTGTGGCAATGATTTTTTTTTTTGTTTCACATGCAGATGTTTAATCGGGGTGCAAATCCATGATAAAAAAAAGCCTTGCATCCCAACATTCTGTTCCAAACTATTTAGGAATGATACTTTGGTTCTTAAATGGGGAGAATCAAAGGTCCTTTTGTTAGGGATGAGATGAGTGATCGTCAAGAGGAAATTCATTTAAATGTGTAACTTCATAAAAGATTTGAGAAAAACAGCTTATTTTTTCAGTATGCACTCATGAATTGAAGCTTTGAAATCCTCCAACTCGCAGTGAGGCCTTTTTGCAGGTAATTGAAAAGTGAACTTTTCAGAGTTCATGGATTGTCAAGGGTCAAGCTTCGAAGTTCCAGTGAGAGCTAGAAGAGGTTAACCCAGGTTTTTTGGAGTCTCCTTGCGACTTTTCTCAGGTGAACAAGCGCGCATTGCACAATTCTAGCCTTTTGGGAAGGAGAGCTTTTAAGATTCAAAAGGAATTCATGGGCCGTTAACTGCACAGCGCAACATTTTTCTTGGCGTAGGAAAACCTTTGGCTCTGTAAAAAAAAAAAAAAAACAGCACAGAGGGGTCAACCTCTGAAGTTCATAGAGGCCTGAGAATAAAGAGGAACTACTTCTTAGATGCTCTAGTTGCGGGGCCCGGTTTGTTTACAGAGCGACGCACTGGTACCTTGGATACGGGGATTCTGGTGCGAGCCGGAGGAGGTGCTTGGGTCTTTGGCAGCGACGATTCAGACTCCAGGACAGACGACAGCGCTGATTGGCTGGCTGACTGTGGCGGTGTCGTTTGTCTGGCGCTGACTGGAATCTTAGATTCCCGGGGAAGGCTGGCGCTGCCTTTTATTGACCGGAATGAAGAAGAGGAGGAGGAGGAAGGAGGGCTGAGTTTGTATTCGGTTGACAAGGAGGAAGAACTGTTTTGGTCGTCATCGTCCACTGGACCTTCTGGGTCATTGTAGAGGTCGTACAGGTGGTCACCAGAGCAACTATCACGTGACATATTGTGCCTTTGCCGCAGCCCACTTTCCTCAGGTGTTGCTGTAGGCGTCGCCGAGGGTGTGTCCCAGTAGCCTTCGTCGCTGAGTGGCTCTTTGTCCCCAGGTGACGTTGGATGACGACCATGAGGTAGGAGGGATTTTGTCGCTCGACTTCCTGCTCCACCAACCACTGGAATCTTACTGAGGCCCAAAGATTTCACCTGCAGCGTCTTACGATCCACACATACATTGGTTGAAGGTTGGTGGCAGCTGGCGGAGTTGAGGGTGCGAAGGGGGTAGGTGGAGGTGGGAGTGGTGCAGGAGGGTTGGTGTGCTCGGGGCAAAGCAGGGGAGTTGTCCCCGGTTGAAGGCAGCATATGCCAAAGCCCTTGCATGTCAGCATCGTCCACTCCCTCTGGACTCGCCATTTCCTCCCCGCCACCCATATAGGCCACCACCCCACTGCCCACCGGGGGTGGTTGAGGGGTGGAGGGCACCGCGGCACGGGCAGGAACTGAAGCCGGGCCAGAAGATGAAGTGAACAAGGGTTGTGTTAGCGTGGAAGATAGAGGAGCTTTCGAAGGGGAGCCACGATTTGCGGCGCAGGTGGCTCCCAGCGGCCTCCCAACACCTGATCCGCCTACACTCCCCCCTCCCCCTCCACCACTGCTACTGCTACTAGTACCACTGCCCCCATTACCCGCCGTCTCCTCATCTGCATCGGCAATGATGTCCCCGCAGCCGGTGAGTGAATCAAAGCTCTTGAGGGATGTGACGTCATTGAAGAGAAGAGAGCACAGGCGGTCCACCGAGGGTTCCGAGGGCGGGTCGGCCGTGCTGCAACACTCCAAAGGCGGTGTGGCGAGTGAGGGGCTGAGGCTAGAGACAGAGGCTTTGGCCTTGCTGGTGGCAGGGTACAAAGGGGAGTCACCGGGTGTGTAAGGAGAGGGGGAATCTGGCTCACCAGATGGGCCCGGCACGACCACACAGTGTGTGGGTGTCAGTGAAACACTGGTAGCGTGAGCCTCGGCCGCTTGGAGGTTACATTCGGCCTCTGTCTTCCCATGATCCTCCTGGTGATAATGTGCTGTCGGGTCAAGGGTAAGGGCGACATCCTTTGCCGTTTCAGGGTCTGCAATATCCACATCCTTCTCCTTCTGGGGTTCCAACTCTTCCCCGTCTCCCTCGTTTGTTTTGTCCTTACGTCGCCAACGGAGGCTACTGAAAAACCCCTTCAAGCCCCTCCCTCTTCGCACAAGTCCCGCACCGTTTTCACTTGACTTAAGACTCCCACGTCTCAGTAGAGAGAAGAAACTTAGCGATTTGCTCAGAGACCTCACAGTTCCTGTCTCCAGGACAGACAGCCCCTCCCCTCTCTGTCCATCAGCATCGTTGATGGACCCAGTGAGTCCATCGTGTGTTTTGCTTCTCACCAGCTCAACTGATGACATTGAACCATTCCCATTCACCGAATTCCCAGTGTCAGAATGCCCATTTGTCCTGCTCAGCGTGGCCCCTTTGTTTCTGAAAGAGAAGAAGCTGGCCATTCCGGAGCCGGCACGTCGCTTTCCGAAGAGCTTGAAGGCAGCTTTGTTGATCTTCCCGGTGGGCCGGGGGTCGCACGGAGGGGCCGCAGAGGGATCCGCACACTCCGTCTGCACCTCCATTGTGTTGCTTTATCGCTTCCCACTAGCACTTTGCTTCCTCCCTTTGGGCTTTCTCTGACTGCACATCCACTCTCCCTCTCTCTCCACGCTGCTTCCAACAACTCTTTCACTCCCACTCTGGCTGTCTTGATCGCCTGCCTGCAGCTTTTCTCTCTCTCTCTCTCTCTCTCTCTCTCTCTTTCGCTCTCCCCGTCTGTGCTCCTCCTCACTGTATCCATGGCAACAGGGTGGGCTAAGCAGCTTTTTGTCAATGTTGGCGTGGCGCCAGAGTCTGTCCTCCCTCCCCCCTCCACCTTCCCAGTCAGCAGTGGACTGTTGCTCCTTCCCCCCAAAACTAGTCATTAGTTTTCCAACCCTTCCATCTCTGTTTGTGTGTCACTGCTGTTAGATACTGGGGGGGGGGGGGGGGGGGGGGGGGGGGGGGGGAACGTGTGGACAGAAAAAAAACACCTTCCCAGAAAGATATTGTTTAGTTTTTGATTGACAGAGTCAGAAATGTTCGTAATTTAACCATATGTTTATGATTGTGGCTGTAGTTTGCGGTGGTGTTGTACCGCTTTGTTCTGAACCACTATTTTGTTTTGTTTTTAACATAAGGTTTAAAGGGTTTAGGATTTTCTGTGAGCGATAGAGACACTATGGGGAGTAAACAAAAACACTGTAGTCCCGGCAAAAAGCCTGAATCAGAGGTTAAAGGCACCCTCCGTGCTGCTGATCAACGGTCTGAGCAGGCTTATGCAGGGATATGGATTTAGAAACATTTTTCAGCACTGTTGGGCTCAGAGAAAGAGCTCAGACTTAGCTCTCGTACAGTTCGGGCCAAGCATTTAATATCGACCATATGGTCCTGAACCGTCCTCCATATGGACCCACAGAGGCAAGTGTTGGGGAGCACTGACTCATCAACACATCTAATCCCCTATTTCAAACAACGACATACACGTCTCTTTTTAGTATTATTTTTTTGTTATTTATGACTCCAGCTAATTGCCTGAACCTGTACTTCAGTAGTTCCGCAATGCTGTATCTGTCCATGTTTGTATTCCTGGAGACTGGAGCTACAGGACTTAATAGTGCTACCGAGTATGAATAGGTTTGCCAATTTGCTTTATTTCTCAATAATAGTTCTTTTTATTTGAACTTAACCTCCAGTAGATTGTAATATATTTTTTATCATTGTTCAATATGACGTTTTAAACTGTACTGCAATAAAAGTATTTATGAAAAAAGCACTAACAAGTTCTGTAGTCTAATGCCGATGGAACAAAGATTTTTATATATATATTTTTTTCCAAAACATTGACTGATCACTCCCATCGAGCTATTGTTGACAGGCCCATATGGATTTTGTTTCTGGACAAAAGTATTGGCACACCTACAGGAAGTAAAATGAAAGCAAATATGGACTTGTTCTCCTCTTTGCAAATTTGAGAGAGGGTCTCTTGTGTCGCAGTCTCCATTCTCATCCCAAAGGTGTTTGATTGGGCTGCTAAGTCCGGTTCTTCCACACCAACCTCATCCAAGCATGCTGTTACAGACCTTGCTTTGTGGACTGGGAGCAGAAAATCTCCTTCCCAAAACTGTTCTTGCACAGTTGGAAGCATAGATTTGTCCAAAATGTCTTTGTGAGATTGATATTGAATTGATATTCAGGAGCAACTAAGGCATCGAGTCCAACCTCTGATCGATTCATAATTTCATTTAGAGCTGCACTTTATTTTTATTTTTATTTTTTTTTACCAGTGTTCTCCTTTCAGGCCTGATCTACTGTGGGTGCTCTTTTATTCCTGATGATTCCACCCAACCCCCCATGAATCTCCGTGCTACACCGACCCAATTACAACCATCTTTCTCCTCCCACCCCTGCTTCTTTTCTCTCCTCCTCCCCTGTCACCATGGGCACTGCAGGCTCTCCTCTTCCAGCCCACTGCTAGCAAACAACGTCTGCATTCATGCAACCCCGGCGGCACACCAACACATTTTCCAAGGGCTTCCCCAGAGTGAGGCGAGGAAGCGCATCTATCTCTGACCCAGGAGGCATCATCGCCTGCCCACACTGCTGACTGCCCAGTTGTGCACAGGGCGAACATGCCGCTTCTCAGGTCGATGTTATGTTTACTTGCTGAAAGCCTCGCGGCCATGCTGGCAGGTCAGCTCAATGCTGAGCAGCAGATGGCTGATGGATTGGTGAGTGCTAACACAATGAAACAAAGGATTCTACTCAGGCCTCAGTGTTGTTGCAACTCTAAATTTCAAGTACGTGACTCACTACAGCTTGTTTTTACAGATTTAGGGTTAATAAAAACTATTTTGAATCCTGTACTGTACAGTACATACAGTATGTCACTGATAAAAATGCCCAATGCATGTGCTGCATTGTGACCGTAATTGGTTTTGTTCGGAATTTATTTGTAATTTTCCTCATAAGCCAGTGCTTTTTCTCCCCTAGGTCTAACTATAGAAAAGCAAGCAGACAGAAATGTGTTTTAACAAACACATTTCTTCCCCCCCCCCCCCCCCATCTGTCTGTAGGGTTCCCATTTCAGCCCCCTGAGTGAAGCTCAGCAATAAGTGGAACAGTTGGAGGACACTCAGTCTTATTTCGTGTTTTTGGTCGCATGAGTTTTTGTACAATCTGGCTGCAAAAAGCTCTTCTGCATTTAAAAAAAAAAAAATCTTCATACTGGCAAAGGGCCCTAAGATGCAAATATTGACATGTTGGTAGTGCAAGGGTGTGTGCATGTGTGTACTTGACAGACAATATAAAAGCATCAATGCCAATAATTGAGCACATTGTCTTGATGCGACCCACTTAACACAGTATTAGCCTTAAAACAAATAAAAACCATTATCAGTTCATCTGCATATGCTGTACTTTGCCACAAGGCAAAAAGAGGGTCATCCGAAAAAGTGGTATTTTTCTCGTGGTTCTCATAGAACTTTACTCTGTGTGTGTGTGCGTATATATATATATATATATATATACCTGCCTTTGTTTGTTTTTAGGAACAGACCACACATTTAGCCCTGCAGGGAGGTGGGGGTGCAGGAGGCTCAAGATTAAACAAAGCTACAAAGCTACAAAACGTACAGGCATGTAGTTGTGTGTTTCCGCGCGCACAGTGTTAAACTATCTGGGATTAAACCCAAATACCCAATGCCCTCTTTTTACGTTTGTAATCTATGGGGAGTGGTGCTAATTGTATGTAAGATCCCTAAATGGGAATCCCCAAACACTTTTGCATTCCTTGTAGCAGTATATGACTTGCAATTAAATAAAATTTAAAAAAACAAAGAGCATTGTTTTGTAATTCCCAAGTGTTATCAAAGCCAAGAGTAGTTTGCAGTAAAGTCTGCTCTGTTTGGACCAGAAGGACCATCTTCTATTCATATCTTGAATGCTCTGACAATGGTGAGATTAAAAAAAGGTCACCACGCCTTTACATGATCTTTTGAGAAAGAAGGAACAGATAAGACAAAATACTCAGTGACTCTGTAGCTGTAGTGAGTGTATATGTGTGTATTTACGTGCATGTGAGTTACACAGCTTGCATGAGTGCTGGCTGTATTTATGTTAAGCGTGACTACAACGCTCCATCCTTGTACTCAGGGGTGCCCGACCAGCATGGTGTGCAGCGCTCATCTGAATGATTCAGAGCCCACGGAGAGACTGCTAAATGTTTCATATGAGGTAATGTGGCACAAGTAGGCTAGGAGAGAGCCGCCACTTACAAGGAAGAACATTATTTAAAAAAATGGACTACAATACATACGTCCATTATTTTATTGATAAAGCATTATTAATAACATAGGCCTACTGACCATGTCTGAAAATGTTTATAATGTACCACAATCCTTTTTAGGACAGTGTAATCTCCAAAGTGATACAACAATTGATTTCGTGGCAATTGTTCACTTCCAAGTGGTTCACCGTCACCATCGTAAAAACGTTATTTTTTACATTGTCAATAAGATTTGAACATCGTTAACGGTCATAGAAGTATATAGAGAAATTAACTATTGTATAATAATATGAAAATAAAACTACTCGCCCTTTGAATATGCCTGGGAAGAAACAAGGGGGAACAGGAACGTGTTTGCAGACCGATACAGTCTGGAGTTAACCACTGTTATCTCTAACCATGTACAAAAAAAAAAAAAAAAAAAAAAAAAAAGGAGGCACACCACCCTTGTACAACTGAGGACCATGGCCTCAGATTTATGGGTGCTAATTATAATCCCAAGCTCTTCACTGGCTACTAGTGTGGACTGAATGGGTGGCAACAATGTGGAAATGAAATGCCAGTATTTTAAGGGTGATAGCCCGTCAGCAACATTGAGATAACAAAAAAAAAAAAAAAAAAAAGAACTATGAACATTTAGAACTGATTTCTGAATTATGAACCCAACTCGTTCCTTTTTGGAACGGTGAACTGAACTTTGAACTAGTTTGCGTAGAAACAGCAACACCCAACTACTACCACACTACCATGTGGTAGTCAGTGTTTCCCAACACTGACTACCACGTGGATCATGAGCAGTTCCTTTCCTCCTCAATACTCTTCTCTTCCCATCACTCTGGAACTTGATGATCGTTGTCTCATCTGTCTATAGGATGTTGTTCCAGAAGTGTAAAGGCGTTTTTTTCTTTCTTTTTTTTTTTTTTTTTTTAAGATGTTATTTGGCAAACTCTAATCTGGCCTTCCTGTTTTGGAGGCTCACCAATAGTTTACATCTGGTGGTGAACTCTCTGTTTTCACTCTTCTCTTGATTGTTGTCTTGGACACACACACACGGCTACCTCTTGGAGCGTATTCTTGATCTAGGTCAACTGCTGTGAAGGGTTTTTTCCTCACCAGAGAAAGAATTCTTCGGACATCCACCACAGTTGTTTTCCGTGGTCCTCCGGCCGGGTCTTTTGTGTGTTGCTGAGCTCACTGGCGTGTTCTTTCTCTTTAAGAATGTTCCGAACAGTTGATTTGGTCAAACCTGATGTTTTTGCTCTCTCTCTCTCTGATGTGGGAGATTCCAAACGCGAATAGCACACTTCAAATAAAATCCAGACCTTTTATCTGCTCTTTTTAAATGGGATAATGAGGGAGTTTACACACCCAGCAGCCATGTAACAGCTGAACAGCAAATTGTCCCATTACTTTTGGTCCCTTAAAAAGTGGGAGGCATATTCAGTATACCAACCGTTGTAATTCCTACACAAAACACCTGATCTGCATGTAAATACCTTCAAATTAAAGCTGAAGGTTTGCAGTTAAAGCACATCTTGCTCTTTTAATTTCAAATCAAAATGGTGTTTGTAGCCAAAAAGATGAGAATTGTGTCGATGTCCCAATATTTAACGACCTGACACTATGTATTTATGCATGTATTTATTTACTGTATGTATGTATCTATGTATTGTATGAACGAATTGCATGTATCGTATGTTTTCATGATATGGAAAATCCTAGTTGTTTAGAAATCTGCATCTGGAGATTCTACAGGATTGCCATACAATCACGGATTTTCTTGTTTCTCTGTTTCCATTCGAGTAGGAGGCGAAGGGGCTACGCAAGGCACATCGCACTATCCGCCTATCTTTATTGACAGTTGCTGCAGCACAAGAATGACTGTATTTGCATGAAGACACTGGCCTGTCTCAAAAGGCCCAAGGTCACTGCGTCTGAGTGTTGTGTGTTTTAGTGTGTCTGCATGAAAACCATAAAATTCCCTGCTGTTGTCAGTAGAGCTTTTCAATAAGTAGTTCATTTCTGCAAGCACACATTCAATTAAGTATTTAGTGGCTGGGCGAAACAGTGGAATGAACCGTGTGTTGTGCTGTGCTCAGCTGCCTTGGGAAGCGCTTCACAAATAAATCATGACTACTTTAATTTGCATGGAAGATGGCTGCACGCATGCCAAGCGTGATTATCCGGACATCTTTCAGGTTTTGCGATTTGTAATCTGATTGGGGAAAGAAATGGTGGCAAATCTGTGAGCTGCAATGTTCACAGATGCAATACTCTGAAGCCAAACAAAATGTAAATTCAAAAGTGGAATGTAAACCCCAAAAAGATTCAAAAGCCAATGTCCATGTCATGTCCAAAACAAAGTCCAAAGCAGAGGTTCTGTATGAGATTACTGGAATGGCTGCAAACTTCCAAACCCAAACAAACAAGCTAATTTGGATCAGCACCAAATGGTACACAAGTACCACCACAGATACACAACTGATTATGCCACTTTTTTTCCCATGCGTTATTTTTGAGTAAGCGCCATATTGTACTAAATTATGCTAACAATTGTGGAAGTGACACATGCACTCTTGATTTATCATCAATACTTTATGAGCGTAGTCAATACCCAATGGATACTCATGAGAGTGTCAATATAGCAATACCGCAGAATCAATACTCCCACGAGTAGAGACTACGAAGCTGGACCCGAACGTGGATTTTTATTTTTTTTTTTTCTGTTCCAAGTCACCGAATAAATATGCCTTTGCGGGTGAAGCGCAAATGGACGTTTGTTTACTCGCAGACGCAGGACAAAGTTTCAACACTGCTGCATAACAATACGTTGCTGCAGACAGGCTGGATTAGTCACATATTATTTCCTCCAAACACAACGCCAATTGGGCGGCACGGTGACCGACTGGTTAGCGCGTCAGCCTCCCAGTTCTGAGAACCCGGGTTCAATCCCCGGTCCCGCCTGTGTGGGATTTGATTGCAGTAGTCTGACATACTGCAATCATGAAAGACCAAATTTGTCTTGTCGTCTGATCCAGGCATTACGTGTTTTCTGTCTCAGACCTGTTGTCTGTCCCACACCACCAAAATCTTTTTTCCTTTCAAATAACTTTATTGGCGGTCAGATATTTACAGTACAAGGTCAAAAGACAGGCGACAAGCCTAAAAAAAAAAAAAAAAACTAACTGTTGGATTCAAATACACTGTACACGTTGGCAACGCGGAGTAAATGTCTTGCGGCTCGGATCGGCGAATTATGACATTAAAGCCGATCAGCATCCATCCATCCATTTTCTGAGCCGCTTCTCCTCACTTGGGTCGCGGGCGTGCTGGAGCCTATCCCAGCTGTCATCGGGCAGGAGGCGGGGTACACGCTGAACTGGTTGCCAGCCAATCGCAGGGCACATAGGAACAAACAACCATTCGCACTCACAGTCATGCCTACGGGCAATTTAGAGTCTCCAATTCATGCATGTTTTTGGGATGTGGGAGGAAACCGGAGTGCCCGGAGAAAACCCACGCAGGCACGGGGAGAACATGCAAACTCCACACAGGCGGGGCCGGGGATTGAACCCGGGTCCTCAGAACTGTGAGGCTGACGCTCTAACCAGTCGTCCACCGTGCAGCCCCGATCAGCATAAAATGCTAATTATCAGCCGATACCGATCAAGCCGATCAGATCGGTCTAAGGTCTAAGCACAACACTACAGGTTTGCCGAATGGTTGCTGAGAAGCTGTGTGGGCTTCTGTTACATTTGCAACAGGGACCCGCAATCAGGGTCACACGCCATTGTCCTGGCACACAGCGCCAATGGGATTTTGGGATCAATGCACATTAGTGAGTCTGCTTATCTGATCAATGTGAGATGTAAAATAGGATCAAATGATCAATGGTGTTGACAGCTGAGCCTCTTCAAGGTCTTAGGGCCAAAGTTGGCTTATCCACAGGCACCAGGAACAGAGTGGAATAACCACAAGCAGGGCCGACTTTTCTGGTTTGGTGTAATTTCCAGTTTGATGTTGTAAGATTAGACTGGCTGCGAGCCCTCAGTGGGGCAGTTTTGAATGAGAAAAAAGGGGAGAAAAGGATTACTGTCCTAATCTGGTTAAGGTCACATTCGTCATCAAATATCAGGACAGCATACAGGTCCTTCATGCATTCAGCCTGTTTTTGTTAAATAAATAGACCCTCATACACACTGAAAAACACAAGACTTTATCGTAAAAAAAAACCCAAAAAAAACGGGAACTCGGATTTTACTGTGGATGAATTTATTCACTTATTAGTTTCTCTATAGTGCGTCCTGACATTCATTTTTTAAAAAAGAAAAGAAAATGCGTTTCTATAGGTGCAATATATGACATGATATGAGGCTTTCCATTGAGATTTAGACTATACAGACATAGCAGATGACCCATTTAGGATCATTTTTATAATCAGCACGTAATCACATCAAGAACAACCACTTCTCCCCACACACTTTTCAGTAAATTGTTAGAATACGCCTGTACTTTTCTTACAACGCCTCCGTTTCTCAGCAGGTCATACGTGCCACTCCGAACTCCAAACTTACGACACCCGGCTCCTCTTTGGAAAGATCGTGATTGTACGTCCCTTCTAGCTCACCGTAGCTCTGCTTGCGGCTCTCAGTGCCGCTGCTGCCCTCTACTGTCCGCTCGGTGTCGGTACTCTCGGTGGCCTCCTCGCCGACCTCCTCGTGTTCGTCTTCCTTCTGCTGGCGACGCGCCTCGTTGTGATTGACGGGCGCCCCCAAGATGAGGGAGTCGGGGCGTGGTGGGAGGGGTTTGTCCCGTGAGTAATTATCCCTGGTCAGCGGGGCTGCAGGGAGGTCGGCGGTCACCGCTGGCGTCACACCCAGCTGGTGGAACCTCTACATGCAAAAGAAGGGGACAACAAAATTACTTTTATGGAACCTCCACAGTCTTCTGTTCCAAAAGTGGTACAATTTCAAAATATGCCTCAAAAGTCAAACAAAATTTTCCAGTTCCAACGCTAACGTAATTTAAACAATTCTTGCAAGATAATGCAAACACATTTTGATTCGCCATTGTCTGTCAGCAGTCTTGTACCTGAACGAATTCAACGAACGAAAGTTCATGAAGTCGGTCATATTTTGTGCGAACGTGAACTTAGTTAATTTCTGCTCGATGAACGGAAATGAGAACACGCATCGCCATCGTCGTCATGTTTTTGAGATTATAGGGTAAAAGCTGCTACTAGTGTGGACTGAATGGGTGGCAACAATGGGAAAATGAAATGCCTCGATTTTTAGGGGAAAACAAAACAAAAACAAAAACTAGGAACGAGTTCATTTTTGGAATGGTGAACTTGTGTACACCTCTTCATGTCATTTATCACATTCTGTTTTTATTTTATCTAATGCAAACAGCAGGAATAACAACATATCTTTGGGCCTATAACAATATGAAGCGCTGCTGTATGACGCAACAGGGGCTATGTAGTAAAAGTCATTCCTGTTTTAAGTTGAGTTTGGTGTTTTAGCATCAGTGCGTATTCACTTACACTCTCCAATGCTTGCACTTTGCTCTCCGCCTTGCGACTGTTCTCCTTCCCAGTCAGAATGGTCTTCAGGATGGACTGCCGGGGGTGCATTGAGCGATCAAACTGGTGATACATGTTTCTCCAAAACCTTGCACACACAGACACGTGAAAATCAGGCTGCTGGTAGCATGGCCGAGAAAAGAGCAAACAAGGTGTTACACACTTGAAAAAGTAGGGCAAGGTGGAGGGCTCCAGGACAGGGTGCATTTCAGCATACGCGGGGCTGTAGAACGGATTCAAGTAGTTCTGTTTTTCGCTCGTTAGATGTGCCCACAATGAATGAGTTCGCTCTCGTAGCCTGGGACACAAAAACACCGGACGAGAGTCACACTCAAATTCCCACACAGTTTTGTAGCTCCGCACAAAAACACCACAATGCCTATTTCAAAGTAAAGAGCATTATTTACTCTACGTGATATATTCCAGAACACATGATGAGGCTAAAGAACCCCACATCTATGAAATGTGCTATTATAATGGTCCGAGGGTGGTGCTTTAAATCTTTATTATTATTATTTTTTGAAACAATCTGTGCACTTTGATGTAGGCGCCATGTCATTGTTTGGCAAGAAGGAGAAAATCTAAGAGCATTGGTTCTGCGTCATGGACTCACTGAAGCTCTTCTCTCTGCCTCTGGTTGTTGCCGAGGAAGTTTCCGTACTGACACGAATGGACGTGCTCGTGGATCTGCAGCAGGAACCACTCGCTAAACTCAAATGCCTGGAGAAAAAAAACAAAAACAACAACAACAACAACTTGCAACAGTGTCTTACATGCAGAACACATACTGGACATACACACACCTGAGGGAACTGCTCAGATAGCTGCCAAACACACTCCAGGAACTGAGTGAAGATTGGAGACACTTCCTTTGGGTCTCCATCTAATTGGTCACACCTAAGTTACAGTTTACATTACAGTTACTATTCATTAATTGAGAATGCTGCTCAAATGTATATCTTGCCCCTCTCTTGTAGCTAAATAGGGTCAGCAACATTAGGAATACACAAAATACATTTATGTATAAAGGAAGCTTGCAATGTACCTTGAGAAATCAGTCAGCAATAAAACTCACTTAAATCTCCTGACGCGCAAAACATACTGTACCTATCTGCAAACTTGTGGCCGAAGGAGATCCAGTCTTTCTCGATCAGCACCTAACGGACAACATTACCAAAAAAAAAAAAAAAAAAGGTGAGAAAGAGGTAAGCAGGAAACCAGAACATCCAAGAAATATGTGAGTGGTACCATGAAACCCTTGATGGTGCGGTAGTAGGGGTCCATGAGCAGAGCCCCCAGGGAGCAGACCTGTGCTGTTCGGTCCCACCCGTCGGAACAATGGACTAACACACTGGTTCCTTCCCGGGTCACCGCCTAGTGGGTGGATGACAAGCCACGCAAGCATGCATGCTTTTATAAGCAATTATGCACGCCTGTGTTGTCTCAGCATATCAGATATGAAAGCAAAAAAATATGGCAGCCAACAATACGAATGTAGTTGTAGTCTTATTATATAGCCTAATGCAGTGGTTAGTGCCTCGCTTTTTTTTTTTAAATCTTCAAATTCTCATTTAGCCCGCAAAAATACGCATTCATTTTAGTTTTATACGAATCTACCTTAGCCAAGAAGATTGCTGCATCCAAAACAGCTTTGATATGTCTCAACCAGCCGCAGCTCTCCAGTCCTACCAGGTAGTCGCTCATGGAGAGAGACCGAGCTCCAATCACTAAGGGCCACAAACACATCGGATGGCTAAAGTTAAGAATGTCTGCAGAACAACAAATCAACTGCGAATGTTTAAAGTAGTGGTGTTGGACCTTCCAGCAGCTTCTGCAGGCTAGTCCTCATCACGTGGATGTTATCGATCCCCACAAACTGGAAGCGAATGTTGGAGTAATTGTCCTCGTTCTCGTAGCCTTTGCCTGCCGCTCGGTTGGCGAGGGCGTTCAGCTGCAAGATAGTCAGAGGTGAGATGAGGACGCAGCTGTGTTTAAAGGGAGAATTTATGGGAATGTTGCTTTTTAATGGCTTGTATACAAGTCGTTGGATCTCTGGAGTGCCTGCCCACACATCAAGAGTGAAATTAAACAACCAATTTAATATTTTGTTTGCTGCATCTTTCTAAAGCAACCCGTTCTGAAAGAAAATTCCCCCCCCCCCCCCCCCCCCCCCCCCCCGTGACACAACAATATCCATGTTTGGCGATTGGTGTTGTACTGCATGTACCACATACACAGAACCGCGCACTAATTGACAAGTGTAATCCAGTGGCTTGGTGATGAAATGCTGCCTCTATAAGTGAAAACACAATTTTTAAAAATACACTCTTTGTGGCGCTCGAGTGGACTTCACAGTTTGGACTCAGGTTTTGAGACTTGGGGCTCAAAAGGTACTCCCAAGCCTTGCACCTATTCATCCGAATAACCAAAGTCTCCTTGAAATTAAATAATAAATTGTTAAAAGGCAGGTACGGTCTTACTTTTGGCCTCGTGTCCATGACGTAAACAAATCGGCTGTTGTGGTTAGCCTTGCTGATGGCCTGCAGCATGCTCTCATCTTCTAAACAGCGTGCGCTAAAGCCAGAGAGAGGCTGGCTGCACCGGCACACTGCCGCCTGTCATGATGGACAAACAACATCATCACAATAAGAACAAAACCCGAATAAATACAAATACTACAAATGTATAGAGATTGGTGAAAAACTTGGTACAGTGCATGCTCCTTCGTGACGGCAGAAAAACACAACGGAACTAGTCAATCACGAACCAAATCGCTGCAACAGAAACATTGTGACCCCTGGTGTTTTGAGGCTCCACATATAATTTACTATTTTTTGATTTTTGATTTTATTGAATATCAAACCACATGGCACTGGTGTCAAGGAAGTAGCGGACTGCCCTGGCCGCTGTCGCTATATGATAATAATGTGAAGAGAGGAAACGGGCGAGAAGAAAGGAGAGAGTGTTGCTATTTGAGAGGCTCTTAGCAATGATCATTCAATGACTGCACTAACGCTTAGCTTTTTAGCCACAGCTACATATGAAATTATAAACACAGTCAAGTATTGTTGCAAAACACAAACTATATTACTGTATTGGGACTGCTTGGCAGCAGCCGGCTGATTCTGAAGAAAATACATTTTTGTTGTGAAAGCTCATGTGATGCGACACGGCATCTTTGATTGGCCATTACATCTGCGATGTTACGATGCCACGCATAAACTAGTTGCTGAAAGTCGGCAACTATTTGCAGATCCCTGCAAATTACATGATAGTTAGGTCGCATTCGGCAAAGTTTCCCTGTGTGCGGCGACCCTCATCTAAGCATAAAAACGTATTGTGAAAGGCTTTGGCGGATCAGTACAATGAAAAAAAAAAAAAAAAAAAACGTTTACCAAGCAGAAGCTAACAAAAACAGCATTAACTACAGTATGTACCTTCTTCTCTTGGTAAAAGTAAGTAAGCACTGGAAAGCGTCCTTTGCTCCTGAACTTGGAACTTCCCACAATAATGGGTTTACTGGCCGTGATGGGGACATACAGGTCACGTGGATATGTCTCACAAACCTGTGAAGAAAGGCACACATACTGTATTTACATAATTTTTTTTAACACGTACAATTAAATTGGGAGTGATGATTCTCTGTCGACACTTCCACTGCTGTTAGCACCACAGTAGGAGGGAACAGGAAGGAATAAAACAACACTAAAAATCGGCTAGGTGGAAACGGGGCTTTATTTCAATTTATTCAAACTTCCATCAATCCATTGTCTATACCGCTTTTCCTCACACGGGTGGTGGGTGAGCTAGAGCCTATCTCAGCTGACTCTGGCAGGGTACACCCTGGACTGGCATCCAGCCAATCGAGGGGCGCATATAGACAAACAACCACTCACATTCACATTCACACCTATGGACAATTTAGAGGCTTCATTTAACCTAACCCACGCAAGCATAAGGAGAACATGCAAACTCGATACAGGAAAGCCGGAGCTGAGACTTTAACCAAGAACGTCAGAATTGTGAGGGCAAAAACGCAGCCCTGCTCCCCGTTTATTCAAACTTTTTAGATTAAATTCTTTAATTTTCTTCAAAGATGATGAGTGAAAATTAATTCAGGAATATTTTATATTACATTTAGAATAACATTTCATAGTAAATAGTAGGCGTGGCACTTTTTAAACAATATTTGAAATCATTTTGGATTACAACGTTTCTTTTTAACGTCAATGTTGAAGCATTAACGCCCCCTTTTGGACCAGCGTGCATAACACCCTGAATGGTATGTTCCCTTCCGACATTCAATTTTCTTGCCAATCACATAAAAAAAAAACTTAGCAATACAATCTATGACAAAACAGTGTATTCTATGTCACATTTTACGAGACCAGAACATCATGGACCTTGTAGTCTCGGTTGACGTCAGTGAGTTGCCATTGGTCACAGGGGACACCCATTCTCTCGAACTCTGCCCCTAAATCGATGAGCTGCCACCCTTCCTCACGCTGCTGGTCATTCTGTTTGGGATTGTAGGAGAACGCGTAGAGCTCATCGTACGACTCTGCACACAAGGAAGGAAATTGTTAATACAGACACAGTCGAGTTAAGCATATGTTTTATATAGAGATTACAATAAAGAAAGTGGAAAAAGGTGGGAAAAAACATCCATCCATCCATTTTCTGGACCACTTCTCACTGGGGTCGCGGGCGTGCTGGAGCCTATCCCAGCTGTCATCGGGCAGGAGGCGGGGTACACCCTGAACTGGTTGCCAGCCAATCGCAGTTTATGTCATACAAATTACCATTATTTTTCATGTTCTAATATGTTCCAGATGCAATTATTATAGACTGTGAACATATTTATGTCAAAATACTGTTACAACATAATTTATCTATTGTTGTATTACAAAACAAAATAAATTATATTATTATTATATAAAATATATTATCACAGTGTGATAGTAGTGTTTTAACTAAAGCATTCTGATACAAACAATTTTCCTTGTAATCCATTTTTACAATGATGTACTGTATAGCAAAAGAACACATTCAGTGTCATTCACGCAGTGTCCATGAACGCACATCGTGCACTTACAGCTACCATGTGCCTGCCTAGTTTTATTCTGAAGCGCAAAATAGGAAATGCAGCAGGCGTACATTCTTTCTATTAGCACATCTACACAGGTTTCTCGACTGGTCACTTTTAACATTGCAGTTGATTCACTGTATATTCCAGAACACAAACATCACAGTAAGACCCTGCGATGTGACTATTGCGCACATGTACATCGCAACATATCATCCAACCCTAGTCAGTTATATAAATAAAAATCTGTATAGATGTGCACGGGTCAGAATTGGTGCAGCAAATGGCTACAAGGCCACACAGTCAGACACACTGAAACCCACCGGGCCGCAGAAGGCGCAAAAGCGAGCTGTAGACGTCATGGCAGTCACGTTCTCTCTGCACCACAAAGTGAACCACTCTGAAGTTACGACATTGAATGACCAGTGGACAGCCCGAGGTGGTGAGTGAGAGCTTCTCCACGGATGCGATGTGGTGGTGCAAAATCTGCAAGAGGAAGTGTGAAGATCGAAAAACACTTCTTCATATTGTACAAGGTCAAATATGACAGATACCGTAACACGCAAACACTCCAGGATGCTTTCGAACTTGGCTCCGTAAAAGCATCCACGGATTGTGCTGTAGCTGGACCTGACACACTTATGCATGTACCTACACAAAGCATCAAAAGGTTAGAAACGGGAAAGTGTTGTATATTTCTATTTTGCATGCTGAAACTGTGTGAATTCGCTCCACTCCGATCAGACAAAAAGCGGCAAAAGCAAATCTTCTGTGTAATCGGAATGCGATTCCGATAACACTGACGCTTCATACACGTTTATCCTTGCTCTTACATCAATTGCCACCGTTTGTTTTACTTCAATATTTGTTTTAATTTTGTTTACGCAAAGTTGACCGGGAAGGGGCTCCATACCACACTGATATCCAAAGTGCTGTTATAAAAGTCAAAGGTGCTGCAACAAAGTATTAGTTTGAGGGTGTGGATATTTATGTAACCAGGTAATTATATGGTTTCTTCCGTTTTTCTATTTACTTGGACAGGTTACTGGCATTTGAACAGGGGTTTGTCGACTAAATATGGTCAATGGTATATTGCACTTTGGGGACACCCTGTATTATGGTTCTTATTATACAGTAAGTCCTTGTTTATCGCGAGCGTTGCAACAGACAAAATCCGCAGAGCAGCAACCAAGTATTTGAGGTATTATTCACATATAATTGAAAGTTTCATGCATACATTTCATCACCGACCATCAACACAGTATATGCATGTGAGCTCCTGGTATTATTTTTGTCCCCTTGGGGCCGCCATCCACACATTCTACACTGTAGTCACAATGACTGTGAACATGTGTATGCCTTCAAAAGGCAGATTTCCTCTGAGTGAGGTGGAAGAGATCTAACTATTTGTGGACATACTATTGGACGGCTATTTCCTGGGTATAATCTTTGTCAACGTGGTGTATACTGACGGTGCTATGGAGGCTACCGGCAGGTGGGCTTAGAATGTGCTTTTAATTACTGTATTTTGTTACCATTTGTTTAATACAGTGATTGAAAGAGCACCAGCGGCTGTTTACATCCTCCCTCCATACCTCCATACCATCTGTTATGGATTACAATTTGTTATAATGAACGGTGGGAGGCTATATTCAATTAGCTATTAGCAAAGTTTATTTTACCGTAGACGTGCAGTTATGTTACTGAACTGTACTGTAAAATAAAATCAAAAATCTGAGATGCACTGAACCTGAAACGTGATATAGTGAGGGACAAATTTATCATGATTAGTTTGCAAGAATGCAAAAATGTCTCAATGGAATGGGGACCGTTTCTATTACCCACGGAAAAAGTTAAGCCAAAACAAAAATTGGACCATTTCAGTACCAACTTTAGGCTAAAAAGGTGACAATTCAGCTGCATTGGAAAGTAACGCGGGAATCCAGAACACTGAGATTCACTCACCCAAACCTCTTGCGCGGCAGATGTCGAGCTGTTGGAGCCGCTCTCCACAAAGATGAGGTGCGTCGCTGTGAGGTATAGTGTGCCACTGGTGGATTTGTTGCTGAAGCGATCCAACAGGCGCACCTGCTCCACCTGCAAACACACACACCAAAATAATCAGGATAGAAACACACACAAACAAACAAACACACACACACACACACACACACACACACTTTGAAGAAAGAAAACCTTCAAGACTGATTTTGCGAAGCATGATGCCAGCGAGAGCACCACTTAATCCTGACCATCTGGTGCTCACCATTCGCTACCACAACTGAACATGGGCTGAGGATTCAAGACAAATCCTCATGCGTCCATTTTCTATACAGCTTCCTCTCAGTAAGGTTGCAGGTGAGCTGGAGCCTATCCCAGCTGACTTTGGCCGCCAAGCGGGACATACCCTGGATTGGTCGTCCGCCAACCGCAGGGCACAAAGACAAACAAAACAATTCAATTAACCCAACATCCGTGTTGTTGAATGTGAGAGGAACCCAGAGCACCCTGTGAAACCCCACACAAGGACGGGAAGGCCAGATCTAATATTCGAAACTAATACAGCCTTTTCTCAATAATCTTAATTAGAACGGCCTCCTGCATGTAACCGACAGTTTTGTCATTAATATTTTATACATTATTCAATGACCCATAACCATAAAAAAGGCCTATGCTACAATATTTCATGTTTTTATTGTATATACAATGTTGTACCTGCTAATCACTGGTAACCACTGGAGACATAAGATAACATTATATATACTTTTTTTTGTTTTTTTTTAATTGGGGGGGGGACTCAAAATAGTCCATACGTGTGAATGTGAATGGCTGTTTGTCTATAAGTGCTCTACAATTGATTGGCGGCCAGTCCAGGTTGATACCACATCTGTAGCGCAAAGCAAGCTGGGATAGGCTCCAGCTCACCTATGACCCCAAACACAGATAAATGTAGTTCTTTTGGATAAAAATGAAGGGAAAAAAATAAGTTGTGTGAAATTTACTTCTCACAAAAGTATGTCACCATGCTCAGGGCTTTGAATCGATCGCAACTGGACTGAGTGGGAACTTGAGATTTCCCCACACAGCATTTTTTTTTTTTTTTTTTTTCCCTTTTCCGACATAATTCTTGTCGACTAAGACATTTTTCCCCGGTTTCCTTTTTCCTGTGCTCGTCACAGACCAGTGCTGAGAACGGCTTCACGGGCTCGGTGGCAGAACATGTACATTTAGGTGGAAATTCGTTTCCCCCAAAAACAATGATGCCAATTGTTCTTCTGATGCACGTGGCTATTCTAATACAACAATAAATAGGTCGTGATATGATTATTACAAAAGGATTAATGATGTCTAGCAGCACATCTTTTTGCAATCACACAAATGACTTGAAGCAATCACCAGCGCCCCCTGATGGCCTCTTGTCAGTCTTGCAGCAGTCAGCCTGATCTTCATTCAGTGATTTAGACTGAGGTGACTGACGTTGACAATCCAATTCTGGGCCAGTGCTTTTTGTTTGGAAAGAATATGTATTTCTAGGCCTTTAGGGGAACTAATACACATCCACAATGTGCTGCAGGAACTCGCTTTCTGATCGCATGTTAATTCAATTTGTGATAAGCGCTTCGTTAAAAGTCGATCAACGCCATGAGGGTAAAAGATGCAGTGGTGCACGGAGGTGACAGAGAAGCGCTCACAGATTCTTGGCACGTCGAAAACGGACAAAGCTAGCCACACCTGCCCGACGTGGATGCACTTACAGCAACTACAGCCTACGCAGCATATGAAATGAAACACAATCTCGTTTGTTTTCCAAAGGTCGCTCCCGTGTTAGGCCCAGCGACTGTCTCGCGTTGCATCCGCAGCAATTAGCTAGAAATTGTTAGCTACCTTGGGGGTTCGGATATGTTCCATGTCTCCGGGTCGCAACAGCTGTCACCGACTTCAGCGTTCACGCAACGCCTTCCGCATATGACTCTATCATTGATACAATCCTATTCAAATGTGCAACGCAATCAGAGAGTACGATGTCAAAAGCCTTGACTTTTTCAGTCTGTTTATTGCCAATTACTTTACTCCCGCATCCGCGTAAAGCGCTTGATAATCACGCCTATGCCGAAACTGCATGACTTTTCAGAAAAAAAGCCAGGAGGGACTATCAACCGAGGTTTAAACAAAGTAAAACCCCACAGCAAATTAATGGTGATACTCATAAGTACTTGTTACATTGGACGTGAACCGTGACCGCTATGGCACCTGCATTCTTTCGCTACATATTTACTTTATCCTTATTTTGAAATGTAATGCTCACGCGGTAGGAAAACGGCATGCTGGGTAATGTAGTTTATCAGTATTATACCCAAAATGCAATAGCACTCGATTAGCAACAGGCGGGGAATAGGAAAATCCAAGCCATGCGTGGCTATGTCCTTCGATATTTGTCCGTTTTAGATGTCTAAAAGGGATACTTGACTTGGGCATGCAGTTATAAACAACTGGATTCCAGAGACGTCTTTAATTCATGTTGTATCTCAAAACAATATTATTTTAAACTAAAATACTGCGGCTCCGGCCCACACGCGCGCATTTCTGCGAAGCTAGCTAGCTAGCAGGATAGTGGCGATGCTGTGTTGCGAGCAGCTATTCTGCTGATGTACAAAGAGTTTGGCTTGAAAGTGTTTCATGCTTAAAGTGCAATGTCTGGATTTAACTTCGGGACGGGAACACTCGGTTCCACCAGCGCTGGCGGAGGATTTGCATTTGGAGCAGCAACCAGGTAATGGAAACTAATACGACTTGACTAACGTTAGCATAGCGTAAGTAGACAACATTCGCCTAAACTAAGTTGTTACAGCCACCTTGTAATATATCAATAACCCGTATCACGAGAGATTTACGAGGCAAACGTCATTGTGTGTCGTTAGTTTTTGACTCATGTGAACTTAGTCTAACATTAGCATTTGTCTTTTCAACGTAGCCCCCTGTCTGTCAATAAAACGTGATGACTCTTGTCATTGTTGCTTTAAAAGTGCACCTGCGGCCAGTACTGGTGGCTTCTCGTTTGGTAATGCATTGGCTGCCACCCCTGCCTCTACCACCACCACCACCACTACCAGTCTCTTTGGTCAGAAACCTTCTGGAGGGTTTTCATTCAACACGCCTGCCCCAGGTAAGTCACACAACTGATAAAGTGTGTATTGGGAATTGTATTGCTTGCTGGATTCATTAGGGCTGAGTGATTAATGTAAAAAAAACCACACAAAAAAAACCAACAACATTTAGAGCTTCTAACATATGGAGAGCCCCCTCATCCCTTCTAATTATCTCTACTAATACACCCCCTTAAAACACACTACTGGTTTTGTAGTTTACGTGACAGGTTTTGCAAAATGTGAAGACTGCCAGAAAACCAACAGGAAAAGTAGCCACATGATACCGTCCAGTCCGCTATACTGAAGCGTCATGGAGGAAAACACAAAATAACAAGCCGAAGGTAAAGCAGAAGCAGCTTGTAACCCAAAAGGAATTATGTGCCAGTTGTTTGGACACACTAGTTTTAATAAGTATGACGTTGACCAAAAAGTAGTAAAGTGCAAACCCCACGGAATAATAGTTTCTGTGTCCAGTGGTCACTTTTGAAGCGCCATCATGTTACCGAATATAAATAGTGCATGGCACAACAAGGGCCACCATAAAGTAGATGCCATTAACAGAAGCAGTTACACTTGCCACACAATATGAAATGGACTCTAAAAGAGAAACTGATGCTTCAGACGACATTACAAAAGATATGGCACCTTTTACCAGCTGTTGAGCAGAGTGGTTTTAAGCGCCTCTGTAAGACCCTCGGCCAAAGATATGCTGTGCTATCGCAAAATAATTTATTTTCTATTGTGCAAGGGGGACTTACAATTTTAGTTTCCCCTTAAAAATGAATTTCTTTTTTTAATTAAGGTGAAAGTTACTTTCTACATTAACACAGGAGTATTGAAATTCTGCATGCAAGAAATACAAGATTTTTATTTTCTCCCGTTAGGAAATTTTTTAATTTTTTTTCACAAAACATTTTCATTCTAGCTGATGTCTTTTCAATTACATTGTTTCACTAATCCTTAATTGTTCATATATGCATGTTCACCTCTGTTAGTTGTTTCAAAATTATCTAAATGTTTACAGAATAAACTGAGTTGAGAGTGGGATATTCTTGCATTACCTGAAATCGAAGAAAGTTAAATTAGCATTTTCATTTTTGCACTCATCGCCTAGCCCCATTCTCTTCATTAATTGATTTTATGTTGCTCCAACATTGACATCATATCTATCAAAACCATGAATGTGTATATAAATTGTCTCCTAGGAAATGGAAATGGTGTCTCACACTGGCGAGTCGCTTTGTGGCTCTGCATCATGATAATGCATAAAATAATAATAATAAAATACGATGATGCTTAAAGCATTTAAAAAAAAAAAAAAAAGTGTGTTTCTCTTGGATGAGTAAAGTGTCTGTTGTCACAGAAATAATGGGTGTATTATAATTTAAATCCTACCTGCAGCAAAACATTTTTCTTGATGTTGTACAGGTGCTGCAGCCGCTCCGACTGCTGGACTAACTTTAGGTGAGCATATGTTTTAAAGGAGACAGCTCATGCATTTGATAAATTACAATTAGAAACAGTTCCCAGGGGTCTTATGGTAATTGTTTTTAGTCAAAATACCCCAAGGATCAAGAATTGTAAAATACTTTGCACCCCCGATTTCTTGTCTTGCCAATATCTGCCTGTTTTTAGGCTATTTATTCATGCAAGTGAGCCTGCGTTATCACACCCCATGTACTGCTGGGCCAGTGGCAAGTCTGGTGTCGTTGCCGTGATGACCAGGGTTGGAGCTTGAGCTTTGCGACTAGAGTGTCTTCGCAGGTTGACCCGTCATTTCACTGACGAGATTTAGCCTGCTGTTACGGATTCATTTGCTGGCAAGATGTGAGCCAGCCTGTTAAGCCTCTTTAGTCAATGTATACCAGTTGGATGTTGCTGGCAACTGGATGCTATGGCTGGTTGCTTGCTTCTACTTACAGAAGCAGAGGCCAGCGTGTGGAACAAGCATGGACAAGTAAAGACAAACGCATTTTACAGTGGGACAAAAAGTATTTAGTCAGCCACCAATTGTACCATTTTGCACATATTTCCATAACACCTGCTCTGAGAGAGTTTCCTCTGCTCATGACATGATCAGCTAGGGTGGGCAAAGACTGACGACTGCAGGTAAGTAGAGCTGCACTGAGTTTTGCTGGATGCACAGATAAGCCTTCACAGTGTTGGCAAGCTACCTGATTGTTTTGTGAAGTTGTGAACACGGTATATGAACTACTGTCGCCATGAGTTACACTGGGGCAAAAAAGTATTTAGTCAGCCACCTACTGTGCAAGGTCTCCCACTCAAAAAGATGAGAGAGGCCTGTCATTTTCATATTAGGTATACCTCACCTATGAGACAAAATGAGGGGGAAAAAAATAAATAAATAAAAATCCAGAAAATCACATTGTCTGATTTTTAAATAATTTATTAGCATATTATGGTGGAAAATAAGTATTTGGTCAATAACAAAAGTTCATCTCAATACTTTGTTCTATACCCTTTGTTGGCAATGACAGAGGTCAAATATTTTCTATAAGTCTGAACAAGGTTTTCACACACTGCAGGTGTTAGGAAAATAGAGTGCAAAAATGGCTCACTCAGCGACACATTTTCAGGCAGATAGCAAAATATTTACGTGGTTGTTTGATTTCACACTTGATGGGTAGGCAGGCACTCTAGAGATCCAACAATTTGCTCAAGACCATAATGTCATAAACTATGCAAGTGGGAGTCTGCTACCTGTTTTCCGGGTTTGGTCACATGACATTTGCAACGAAAGCGTGAGAGCTGTTGTGATGTTAATTTTGGTCGACAGCAGAGGGCTATAGTGCTAAAATTGATTGATTAATTTATTTAATTGTTATTCCACGAACGCAATATTAAACAATACCGGGTTTAGATTAGTGGTGGCGCATGCAATGTAATTTCACAAAAAAAAAAGGTTCCTCTCTAAGCCACAATATTATAAATTGTAATTCTTGCGTGTGTTCAGGGGCCCCAGCTTCTACAACAGCCTCACCTGGCTTCAGCATTGCCTTCAACAAACCCACTGGCTCAGCTGCCCCGTTCTCCCTCACCGCTGCTACCACCAGCTCTGCGTCTGTCCCCACTGGGACAGGTTTAACATTCGGCTCTGTCCTGACGTCGACGGCGCCACAGCAGCCCACGGCGACAGGCTTCACACTCGGCCTCAGCGGCACGACAACCACGGCAGCTGTCCCAACGGTTCCTTCACTGGGCACGGGTCTCTTTTCCAGTACCGTGGCTACAGGTTGGCAAACATGCAATATAACAAAGCAGAAAAGTATTAATAATGTTACGTCAGCCCATCTGTTCACTTTATATCCCAGGTTTGGGTCAATCCACTCTTGGAGGAGGAGGGTTAACATTAGGTTCTTTATTAAGCACTTCAACAGCAGCAACGGCAGCCCCTACTCCCAGTATTGGCTTGGGTGGGGTTGACTTCAGTACGTCCTCTGAGAACAAGAGTGATGCCTCATCTGGAGCCAATGCACAGTAAGTCATGTTGATCAGTGTAATTACACTCTGGCCTCTACTCTACGAGAAGCTTGCTAAACTGATAAACTGTCACAATTTACCAGTATGCTATGATTATGAAACTAATACAATATATAATGTACATTGTTACAGTGGAACCTCCAAAGTCAACCACACTCCATTCCATGATGCTCGTTGTTATCCAAGTTCTAATTTGTAAACACGAAATAAATTGAAGTGATGCACTTTCTTATTGTTTTTAGCGCAGGGCCATTTATTAACAGCCATAAGCAAGTCCCTTTTTAGACTCCCGGATTATCTATACTTATTATTACACTTTTCCTTATAAGACTTGCTTATGTCACACAACCTCAATGATAACAGCATTTATATCATTAAAATAAAATTAAAAATTAAACACCTGGTGCTCTCTGAGCTTGAGTAAAAAACACACAGGCTCTATTTGAGGAAATATGCAATGCACTGCCAGTGACTGTGCAGAGGCTCTACTGTATACTTACAAAAGTGAGTACGCCCATCACTTTTTTGTAAATATTTGATATTTTTTCATTGGACAACACTGACAAAATAACACTTTGCAGCAATTTAGTCAGTGTACAACCTGTAGAACAATACATTTACTGTGTTTAAAAATAACCGAACAGACAAACAACCATTGTCTAAAGTCGCAGCAAAACAAAGTGCAGAGCCAAGTGTAAATGTCTAAATTGTGCCTAAGGTGTTGTTTTTTTGTCTGGCCAACTGACCACCATAATTTTTCAACACTACCTCAACCTTCTTGGGGATGGATTTTATCAGAGCTTCACAAGTCAGAGCTGTTGGTGGATGTTAGAGTTTGAGGATGCTCAAAATATGCTCAATAGGGTTTGGGTCTACAGAGACATGCAAGGCACTCTACCGTAACACCCCGACTGGTGGAGGGCTGCAGTGATGGTTGACTTTCTAGAACTTTCTTTCTTTCTAGAACCTACCATGCATGTTTTTAGGATGTGGGAGGAAACCGGAGTTCCCGGAGAAAACCCAAATGTCACAAATGATTATTTATTGTATTTTCTTTACAGAGAAGTCTGGAAGTTATAGTGTGGGAAAAAAGTGGAATTTTATTTATCTTGGTCTCATAAGACCACAGGACATGGGTCGATTAATCCATCTCCTGTGTCTGTTTGTCTTCACCAAACTGTTGGCGGGCTTTCTTTTGCATCATTTATAGAGGCTTTGTTCTGCGATGACAGCCATGCTGACTAATTTGATGCCCTGTGTAGCACATCATGGTTTTAGGACCAACAGTTTGACACCCAACCCATTTAACCACTGCAGCAACGCTGGCAGAGGTCTACTGTAGTCTATTTTTACTGATGACAACCTCTGGATATGACCCTGAGGATGCTTTGGTCGACCATGATGGGGTCTGTTCTGAGTGGAAGCTGTCCTGTTAAACTGCTGTATGTTCTTGGCTACTGTGCTGCAGCTCAGTTTCTGGGTCTTGGCATTTTCTTATAGTCCAGACCATCTTCATGTAGCGCATCAATTCCTTTTTTCATATCCTCAGCTAGTTTTAAACTTAAACTTCAAGTGACCATTAAGACAGTGTGATAGACTGATAATGCCAAATTGAACATACCTGCTCCCCATTCACGCCGAATGAATTGCAAGACTAACAAGACATGTAACTGAGAAGGGAAAATGGCTAATTTGGCCCAATTGGACATTTTCACTTAGGGATGTACTCACATTGTTTTGCCAGGGGTTTAGACTTTAATGGCTGTTGTTATTTTAAATTTACACTATTACACAGGCTGTAAACGTATTCCTTTCCATAGTAGCATCATTGTTTCTCTTGTGTTGTCCCATGAAAAGGTATAATAAAAAATCTACAAAAATGTGAGGGTTTTTGAATGCTACTTTTCTACGTGACGCCTGATACCTCAATATGCGCTGCAATGGATTGAGTTAAATTTACCTGTTTTTTTTTTTTTTTTTTTTCGCCCCCATGATGAACACAAAATTATTTTTCTCCTTTTAAGGGACAGTAAAGCTTTAAAGGATGAAAACCTGCCTCCAGTTATTTGTCAAGATGTTGAGAATTTCCAGTAAGTGTGAATCAAAATTGCATCCACTGTGCTTTGTGATGAGTCTTTGACACTTATTTGCCCTCTGGAGTTTTGGTCATGTTTTAAACACATCATTGCTTCCTGTAACTTCACGGAGTCTTGTGCACCTGTCAACAGCCATTTTAGCCCACTTGTTAGGCCTCATTCACAAACAGTGCGTACGCACAAATTTGAGAATTTGTGCTGAAATTGTCCGTACGAACATTGATGTATACAAGTTATTTCTTTTTGAAAATAGATATTATTTAAAAAATATCTGTTTCAATGTTTTTTTTGTTGTTGTTTTTTTAGAAAGTTTGTCAAAGAGCAGAAACAGGTTCAGGAAGACATCAGCAGGATGTCATCCAAGGCAATATCCAAAGTCCAGGATGACATCAAGACCCTCAAGCAACTTCTCTCCGTCAGTGCTAGCGGTCTGCAGCGTCAGGCTCTGGCCATTGACAAGCTAAAGCTGGAGACTGCACAGGTCGCTACAGTCAGGCATAACTTGTTGCACTTGATCTCAGAGGCACTCATTACTCGTACTCATTAAACCAATACGACAAAAGTACATTTTAATCTGGTCAAACTATTAAATGTCTTTGTCAGTGTGCTCAAATCCCAATCTTTTACTAGAATATGTCCAAATCTTTTATTCACGTTCGTTTCCGAATGAAGGAGCTGAAAAATGCTGACATAGCACTGCGTACACAAAAGACTCCCCCTGGACTTCAGCATGAAAACACTGCTCCATCAGAGTGAGTAGCCTATCACAACTTCCTTTTAATCTTTTATGGACAAAATTAAAAAGTTTACTTTTTTGCTTAGTTATTTCCGCTGCCTGGTAGAGCAGTTTGAGGTGCAACTGCAGCAGTACCGACAGCAGATTGAAGAGCTGGAGAACCACCTAACCACACAGAGTAGTGGCTCTCACATCACCCCTCAAGGTCAGAGGCCTTAAAATGCACTAATAACTAATCATTTGCTTTTTATTCTCGAAAATGTTTTAAAAATCCTGTTCCCAGACCTGACCATGGCCATGCAGAAGTTGTACCAGACGTTTGTTGCCCAGGCTGCTCAACTCCAGTCTGTCCATGAGAATGTAAAGGTCAGCACAAAGTCTATAAAAATAAAATTACTGATTCACCCTTGGTAACATCCATCCATCCATTTTCTTCCGCTTATCTGTGGTCGGGTTGCGGGGGAATTCCCTTTCCACAGCCACTTCATTCAGCTCTTCCGGGGGTATCCCGAGGCATTCCCAGGCCAGCCGGGAGACATTGTCTTTCAAGCATGTCCTGGGTCGTCCCTGGGGTTTCCTCCCAGTGGGACGTGCCCGGAACATCTCAACAGGGAGGTGTCCAGGAGGCATCAAATCAGATGCCCGAGGCATCCAATCAGATGCCCGAACCACCTCATCTGGCTCCTCTCAATGGGGAGGAGCAGCGACTCTACTCTGAGCCCCTCGCGGATGACCGAGCTTCTCACCCTATCTCTAAGGGAGAGCCCGGACACCCTGCGAAAAAATAATAATTTTGGCCGCTTGTATCCGGGATGTTGTTCTTTCGGTCACGACCCACAGCTTGTGACCATAGGTGAGGGTTGGAACGTAGATTGCCCTGTAAATTGAGAGCTTCGCCTTTCGGCTAGCTCCTTCACCACAACGGACCGATACCAAGTCCTCATCACTGCAGACGCTGCACCGATCAGCCTGTCGATCTCCCGTTCCATTCTTCCCTCACTCGTGAACAAGACCACAAGATACTTGAGCTCCTCCACTTGGGGCAGGATCTCATCCCCAACCCGGAGAGGGCACTCCACCCTTTTCCGGCTGCAGACCATGGTCTCAGATTTGGAGGTGCTTATTTTCATCCCAGCTGCTTGACAGTGAGAGTTGGAGATCATGGCTTGATGAAGCCAACAGAACCACGTCATCCTATTATACTAAGACCTTTATGCAGACATGCTAAAGGCAAGAAATTATCTGATCTGAGGTATTCTTTCATATGCTTGATACCTTTGTTCAGATTCTGAGTGAGTTAAACGCTTATGTTGCATTCACACCAAACGCGAAAGTTTGCTGTGCCTCGCCTCCCTCGCTTGAGTTTGATCATGGTAGTAGAAAATACACATTGAATGCGCATTTGCTTTATTCGCGCTGTAAACGCGGAAGAGGAGGGGCTTCTCCTCCGGGAGGTGAAGACAGTATTTCCTCCTGCCATGCACGAGCAGCAATGGATGACGATTTGACCTGTATTGTGGCTCTGTACTCGTTGTGGAAGTCCAAAAGTCTGTAGAATGTCAACAGGATGCTGTGTGTGACATTGTCCATTCTTGACTGATTGGCTGTCACCATGCGAATGTCGCTCGTAATTCAACTCTCCCAACGCCGAGCGAAATTGCAAAGAAGGTGAATCAAAACGCATCCAGTCACAATCTGTTTTGCTTGGATCCCACAGTTTTACTGTCAAAGCACAATTTTCCCATAGCAAATTCATTCCTTCTAGAGCTAGGCCATCGTAAAACCTTAAGTATACGAGCACTGTTTTAAGTAACATTTTAACATGCTTAAGTAATGAAGCTGGAATTTTGTCATATTGTAAAATGAGTATGTGTATTATATTGTTGTGTATTATGTGTATGTGTATTATATGTATGTGTATTATATTGTTTAGTGAATTGGACTTCTTGTATTGTACTAAGCAGTGAGCTTTCGTGTTGTACAATGTTTATTCTAGTTCTGTGATGGCGTCACAAAGGGAGAAAAAAAAGAAAACGCAAGACACCCTTGTGGATTTGAGCCTATTGATGCTGACGACTGAGCTGAATTCTTATGAGATTTGCTCACATGATTGTTGTATGAACTTTTGAGAAAAGAAATTACACTACTGTGCAGCCCCTTCCACTGTATTTTAAGTTTTGTAAATATAAATACCTGCTTTGTATTTTAGATCTTGAAGCACCAGTACCTCTCCTACCGCCGGGCCTTTTTGGAGGACTCGACCGACGTTTTTGAGTCCAAACGGGAGTCGAACAGGAAGTGGCAGAGCACGCCGCGCGTGACAACTGGTCCGGCACCATTCTCAAGTGTGCCAAATGCTGCAGCGGTTGCCATGGCAGCCACACTGACCCAGCAACAGCAGCCAACTCCAGGTCTGACTGCCTACAAGTTTTAGAAAGTTCTCGCCTACTTTGGAGGGTTGAAAAGAACACAATTTAATTAATATACTTCATACTGATACTGGTGTAGGAAGAAAGGAAGAAAACTGAAAGAAAAAAATGTTGCAGAGCTCTTGCTTGCTATACTTGTAGGAAATGCATGATGAGGAAAAGGAAGGAGAAATAAAACTTTCTCTTTATACGAAATGGGTTTCTGCCTTATCACGTCTGATGCATCACTTTATGGCCTGGATTAATTTAATTTATTTAATGCGCCTTGTACAATACTAATAATTGGATAATTGTAGTTTTACACAAATGGATATTGAACTGACATTGAGCCCACCCAATCCGTATCCTTATTATTATTATTACAGTGATGTGAAAAGGTGTTTGCCCCTTCCTGATTTCTTTTTGTTGTTGTTGCATATCACATTAAACAAATTCAAATAGTAGTCAAAGACAACACAAATAAACACAAAATGCAGTTTTTAAGTTTTTTTATTAGGAGAGAAAAAAAATCCAAACTTATATGGCCCTGTGTGAAAAAGTGATTGCCCCCTAAATCTAATAACTGGTTGGGCCAACCTTAGCAGCAACAACTGCAATCAAGCGTTTGTGATAACTTGCAATGAATCTCTTACTGAGTGTGCTCTGGTGGAGTTTTGGGCCATTCATCTTTGCAGAATTGTTGTATTTCAGCCACATTGACGGGTTTTTGAGCATGAACCGCCTTTTTAAGGAGATGATAGGATTCAAGTCAGGTGTGTTTTGGATCAGCCATTTAGAGGTGGATTTGCTGGTGTGTTTTGGATCTTTGTCCAGATGCAGAACAAGTTCGTTTAATCTTGAAGTCACGGACAGATAGCCAGGCATTCTCCTTCAGGATTTTTTTGGGAGACAGCAGAATTCATGATTCCATTCCAAGTCTTCCGGGTTCTGAAGCAGCAAAACTGCCCCAGACCATCACACTACTACCACCATATTTTACTGTTGGTATGTTCTTTTTCTCAAATGCAGTGTTACTTTTACGCCTGATTTCATGGGACGCACACCTTCTAAAAAGTTCAACTTTGGTCTTCTCAGACCATAGAGTATTTCTCCAAAAGTCTTTGGGATTATCAACATGTCTTCTGGCAAAATTGAGACGAGTCTTAGTGTTCGTTTTGCTGCTTTCTTATGCTGGAGTCATGAACACTGACCTTAACTGAGGCAAGTGAGCCCTACAGTTTGGATATTTTTGTGGGGTCTTTTGTGACCGCTTGAATGAGTAGTCGCTGCACTCTTGTGGTAATTCGTGCAGCCGGCCACTCCTGGGAAGGTTCACCACTGTTCTACGTTTTCACCATTTGTGGATAATGTGGTTCGCTGGAGTCCCAAAGCTTTAGAAATGGCTTTTCCACATATAACCTTCTCCACACTGATAGATCTCAATTACTTTCTTGCTGAATTTCTTCAGATCTCAGCATGATGTGTAGCTTTTGAGGATCTTTTGGTGTACTTCACTTTGTCAGGCAGGTCCTATTTAAGTGATTTATTGATTGAGAACAGGTGTGGCAGTATCGCAGGTGGCCTGTGTGTGGCTAGTGGAATTCAACTCCGTTATGCTCAACCACAGCCATGCAGGTTTGGATTTTTTTTTCTCACTTACTAAAAACTGTATTTTGTGTTTACTGGTGCTGTCTTCGACTGGTATTTAAATTTGTTTGATGATGGGAAAAATGAAAGTGTGACAAATGTGCAAGAAAATAAGAAATCAGGAGGGGGGGGGGAGAAAGCTTTTTCATACCACTGTATTTGGCTTGTTGACTAATGTGTGAGTGATACTAATATGAGTGAATATGGATGTAAACTCCACACTGTGTGGCAGCTGCTTTAGTTTAATTTTCCTTCATCTGTGTTGTCACTGACATGACTGATTTTAATGTAGCTCTTGATTGTTTCCAGTAGGAAAATGCAGGCTCTATTTTCTAAATATTGCTGTACATAAATATGGTGATTCTGAAGCATGCCTCTTCTGCTGTACAGGCAAGTGGCACTCTTTAAAAAAAGAAAAGAAAAACCTCTTAATAATTTACAAAAAAATATTACCTTGTATAAAACAAGCAAGGTCTATTCATTAGCAACGTGTTGCCACATGTCGTCACACCATGTCAGTCATTTCATTTTCCACTAAACAGTTAAAACAATATCACACTATGTAATATGATTCAAACCGCTTATAGCCGGCATACACATTTAACTGCAAATACATTCATGGGGCTTATATCAGAAACACAAATAACCCAAATGTAACCTCATACGCTATTATATCACGTTTATACATATTGTTCCACCAGCTGAGCACTTGATAGTACAACCTCACAAGTGAATCCACTTTCAGCACATCAGGGCACACTAGTGTATGTTTGTATGACTTTTGAATATAATTTATGGTGAAGAATCCTGCAATCAGGGTGCAGGTTTTAGAGCATATATGTCAAACTCAGGCCCGGGGGACCAAATTTGGCCCACAAGACCATATTAAATGTGTATTAGAGCTGGCCCGCCAGTATATAGGACATGCGCCACTAATATTAAAAATCCCAGAATGCTTTGCTTGGTGTGTTGGCCCATCAGTCTAGACCGGCGAGCGCCCCTTCCCTTTCTGTTGCAGTCGTTAGCAACTATGCTACCAGTCTCCTCGAGCAAATTTACACTTCCCCTTCCCAAAAATGGCCAAACGTAAGATGGAAAACAGTTAATTTACATCAAAAAGCAAGGTAGTTGGAGATAGATAAATAAAAGATAAAGAGACAGAATAATTCATGTTATTTAAATACAAAACAATAAATACAACTGATGTCTTTTATCGCAAATTTTATTTCCCGCGTTTATAATAGTTTGTTTATTCCAGATTTAATGTTTAAGCAAAATTTAAGTTTGTTGTCAATGATAAACTTTAACGCTACATTTCTGCAGAAAAGGGAAACATGCACATCACAGTCATTTTTCATTAAATATTGAGTTTGGGCCACGGCGTTGTCCCAATTTTTAATTTTGCCCCACCGTGAATTTGAGTTTGACACTCCTGTTCTACAGCAATATTCCACTTGGGAGGGTTTAGGCAGAAGCAGGCTTTGTTCATTGGTCAGACACTTGATTTAGTTTTCAAATCTTTGCAGCCAAAGCTTACATGTTCCAGTGAAAAATGTAATGGTCTAACCACAACCAAACTGTTAATCTGATGATGTGTTCAATGATTTGTAGGAACCTTAACATACCTTTTTAGTAACTTTGCACCATTGTCGTTACACATGCCAAGTAGAAACATCTTTCAGCTATTCTTTTTTGTATTTTAAATGTTAGAGCACTTTGAGTTCTGGATTGCTCATATAAAATATTGGAACATGTTTCTTTTTTACTGTCATGCTTTTGTATGGAGGCCAAAATATGATTAATACAAAGTAATAATTATTTCCATATTTTTAATTTCATGGTTCCTGCTAGTACATCATGAAATCATCTTATCCGTCATCTTGTTCCATCAAACTCAGTGGGCGGGACTAGTGCTGATCCAGTCTGTTAGCACTGAATAAAGTAGGGACATGTAAAACATAAATAATAAACAATACAAACAATACAAGGATTTGCCAATCCATTTCAGCTTATATTCAATTGAAAACACTACAAAGACTAGATATTTAATGTTCAAACTGAGGAATGTTATTTTTTTCCTGTGCAAATAGTCTCTCATTTTTAATTTGATGCCTTGCGACAGCCATCCATCCATTTCTTTACCGCTTATCCTCACATGTTCCAAAAAAGCTGGAACAGGAGCAACAAGAAAAAAAAAAGTTGAGGAATGCTCAAAAACACCTTTAGAATATTCCACAGGTACATCATACAGGTTTTTGAGCAACGTATGCTGCCATCCAAGCAATGTCTTTTTCAGGAACGCCCCTTCTTATTTTTAGCAAGACAATGCCAAGCCACTTTCTGCATGTTCAAACTACAACAGTGTGGCTTCGTAGTATAAGAGTGTGAGTACTAGACTGGCCTGCCAGCAGTCCAGACCTGTCTCCCTACAACAAAGCTTCAGCAATTTGTGTCCTCAGTTCCCAAACATGTTGTTAAAAGGAAAGGTGATGTAACACAGTGAAAAACATGCCCCTTTACCATCTTATTTAGAACTTATTGCTGGCATCAAATTCAAAATGAGTGAATACCGGTATTTGCAACACACACAAAATTATGTTTATCAGTTTGTCTTGTCTTTGTAGCACATTCAATTGAATATAGTTTGAAAAGGATTTTCAAATCATTGTATTCTGTTTTTCACAATGGCCTAACTTCATCAGAATTGGGGTTTGTAAAAAAAAAAAAAAAAAAAATATGGCTGACAATACCAATGAGCTGGTATTTATTTTTAGAAATATATATTTTGATTATTAACAGCCTCGGACAATGACATTGTCAGACATCTATGTGAAAGGTGGATAGAAATAGGTACTACTACATTCATGTTGTGAGGGATATAGCCCGCCTTTGGTGGATTGTGTCTCTTTGATGTGCCAATTTTGCGGGATCACTGTATGAAGTCTTTTAGTTTGTGTCATGCTGTTATGATGTCAGGTATGTTGCTCTATAAAGTCAGTAAAACATCTATTTGTCCCCAGTTTGCAAGTAGGAACTTCAAGCAATATTCTGATAGTTATGGTGACTGTACAGTTTTATGGAAAGCAG
This sequence comes from Phycodurus eques, assembly GCF_024500275.1. Classification (NCBI taxonomy): domain Eukaryota; kingdom Metazoa; phylum Chordata; class Actinopteri; order Syngnathiformes; family Syngnathidae; genus Phycodurus; species Phycodurus eques. The sequence goes on along the minus strand of NC_084545.1, from coordinate 13,538,514 downwards.
CATGAGTTGTCATACTAGACTGTCAACTAATAGACTTTCTTTGGACTAATAGGAGTATTCAGTATTTATTGACTTATCTGTTTACATGTGAAATGGCATCACTGGTGCTGGCCCAAAGCTGCTTTACATTTGTGCCACCACGTGTAAAAGTCAAACGTGCCAAATGACTCAGGGCAACTAACAAAAGCTGTTTTGTTGGCTAAATTGTGAAACACGGTTGTTCTACATTTACTTAGCACGAGCTTGAAATTGAGAGACGTTATGGTTGTGAACTATTGAAACTTAATGTTCACTATTGAAACTTAATGTTCAACAATAATTAAATTTGATGCATGGTCTTCATTTTAAATAGATATGGTTGGTTCAATACTTTCACCTAAGGGCTACAGGATCATTTTACATTCTCCTCAAAGAAGTGTTTTTAAAGTTTGGAAGCTTGGAATTTAATGATGTAGTAGTTGGCATTCAGAGGGGTCTGGACACTGAAGTTGTGTCCTGACAAACGTTTTATTTTATTATTTTTTTTTTTTTTAAATTCTAGTTATCTTTTTAACATGCGTCTTCCACACCTGTACTTGGCTTGACAATTACACTGGTCGTATTAGTGGTAACACTGTTTGGTACTTGAACTCAGTCGTCGCTAATGAGAGTGCAGTACATCTGAGAGTGTCTGGTCTTTTTGGCTGTTCCAGACTGTTGAGAGTGTTCCTATTCCTTTATTCTTTGTCTCCTTCTTTACTACCTTTCTCTATGTGGCTTCTTAGAGGCCTGAGTCAATTGACAAGAACTGTTGATACATTTTAAGACAAATGTGCATGAACTGCACACAAGACAGGCAACATAACTTGTAAGTAAATGCTGGTAAAGATCCATCTATTCAGTGGTTTAAACTGCTGGTTCGATAACTTGCAACTACTTCCACTCTAGCTCATCACTGACTAGTTTTAGAAGTTTACAGTGACGGGCAGCCCTGAAATGCCAAATCCTGGTGTCTTATCGAATACTTCAGTGCTTTGACTTGTATTTAAACATATATAACCAATGCCTGTTGATACAGTATATTTAATATATAATATGGTGTGCCTTTTTAAACTATATTCAATAATGGTGTGATGCTTTTTTTTTTTTCTTTCTTTTTTTTAACAAGCTAGTTCATTCACTCTGAAATCTTGAATCTTTGGAAACTTGTCAAATGCAGTAGCAGTTATTAATTACTACCGATTATGTTCTAAACGTGTTTGTTTGTGTCTGTAAATTGAGTTGCATATTAAATTGACAATAAAAAAATTTTTAAACAAAGAAACAGTTGTCCTGGTTTATTTTCAACTGAAGCTAATTTTTTATATTTTGATGGCATAAGAGCGAAAGAGAGAGAAAAAGACAAGTTTTGGAGTGAAAGAACTAGCCGCAATGTTTTAATATATCCCCCCCCCCTTCACATCAAGTCAAGATACGTAAATCATCCTGGTGATTTCTTCAGCAATTGTAAACTCCGGTGGAACTTCCAAAGTCACTCACCCAAAAAAAGAATAGAATTTCTCCTAAATTCTCTGGGGTGGTGGATGTGCCGCAAAAGCCAAAGATTGAGTTGAGTTGTTATGTGGCAAGACCTTAACCTCCCAGACTGTCCGAAGTTTTCTGTGGCTTAATTGATTTTGTGATGTCACCACAGTAGGGGTGATAATGATGGCAAAGAGAAAAAGTGTGAATACAACAATTACAAATGGATTATACATTTATTTGCTAGAAGCGTAATGGCTAATGAATTCAATGTAAACTACCAGAGTAGCTTGCTAACAAACAGCACATTTCTATTACATGCAGGCCATATTCAAAGGTGAAGTAATTTTCAGTTTTAATATAGCTATTTACTTGTCTTAACGGCTATTTTTCAATGCTGAGTAATGTTACTTAAAAATCACCATTTTTATAGTGGAGAACAAATTGACTTTACCTATTGGAAACGCTTCAAAATTACTTAGTCAAACGGTGTCATGGGAAAGGTTCTACTTTGGAGGTTCCACTTTGTATACATAAATCATATGAACTGTACCTTTTTAAAATAAATTAGAAACCAACATGTATAAGAGGAGTGTCGATTCATGATTGTCATCAATGGCAAATTTATTTGAGTATTTTTGTATTATTCATTGGTAAGTAGGGTAAGACGTTCTGTCTGTCAAAGGAAGGTGTAAAAGGAGTAAAGAATCTCTCCGTGTGCCATAGGGAACCAGGCACCCTTGGGAGGAGGGTTTGGCAACCCCTTTGCCACAGCAGTGGGCACTAGTTTGGGCTCGACCACTTTGGGAGGTATTGACTAAGCTTTTTTTCTTTCCCCCCCCCCCCCCCCCCCACCCCCACCCTCCAAACGTTTGATGGCATCTAAGTGAGGTAGCATTGAGTGTTGAGTCTGGGCTCGGCTTGTCACGTTCGCCTTTGTGTATGGCATTATGTGCGTTCACACCACCAGGAAGCTGCTCCTCTGCGTGTTTTTATGCATATTCGGCAGCTTTGGACTGTCGTCTATTCTAAAAGCACGCCCCATACAATACAAAACAAAACAGAAAACACTAACCTGAAATGGAAAGTGGTCTGAACGCACACCAAGTGGAGTCTGTTAAGTTCTCTTTTCCTCCCTTTGGCCTTTGCTTTGCCATGCGGTGTGCTGTCAGTACATTCCATATTACCTCGCGCAGGTTCACCGGGTTAAAGCTGTGCTCCAGGGTCTGACTGACTCCCGTTGTCTCACTCTCCCACAGGTTTTGGCGCAAGGCCAGGATTTGGTGGGGTGGGGACTGGGGGTACTTCTTTTGCCTTCGCCTCCACCACTAAGCCCACAGGAGGCAGTCTGAGTGCAGGTACATGTGGATTGTAACTCCTCATGCATGATTCGCGAACATGAAGGACTCAGGCTGTGAGCGTGTGTATGTTTGTGTGTTATTGAGGATGTAGTTTTTATAATTCTGGATCACTTGAGTGCATAAAATCTTTTAAATGCTTAAATTGAATTGTTTGAAAAGAGCTAGAACTTTTGGATGAAATTCTTTGTGCTGGAAATGCCAACTTTTTGTCCGCAAATAGCTGGCTGAATACTGCAGTTCATTTAAATGAACTATGAAAACGTGATTTTATTTGTTTTACCACAGAATTACAAAACAAAAGGTTGTTTACAGCACAATGCCATCTCTTTTAAACTAAAATAATTTGAGTATGTACTGTATAAATAGTAGCCTCTGCCCTTTAAACAACACCGTCCCTTCATTAACAATTTAAGAATGATCTCTGGATTGCACTACAATGGTCAGTTGAGGACGGCTTGTGTTGGTGTTAACATATTGTATTTCCTCAAATTGGGGCCTCCACTCTAATATATACCGTAACTACTTAAATTATTCACTCGATGTGCAGTCCTCTTGAATCAATAAGCGTCTGACCTGAAATAAACATGCTCCTTGCCTTGTAGGCATTAAGCATTCAGGCCGATTTATATATTTTATATACTCACAATATGCGAGTACAATCTACTAAACTTATAACACCTTGTTACAATATATTATGTCGAAAGAGGCTAAAATTGTTGTTAAGAAAATGGTCACTGAAATACCTTGAAACTGGCAATGTTAATAATAATATGGTAATTCATGGAGGAGGCTCTGTTTTGTTCTGGAGCTGCTTTTCTGCATCCGGCACAGGGTGTCTTGAATCTGACAGGGTACAATAAAATCGAGACTGTTTGAGGCATTCTGGGACTGCTCAGTGTCTGAAAACTTGTGCTCAGGTCCTCCAGCAATATAATGACCCAAAATGCATAGGTAAAAGCACCCCAAATGCTTAAAAACAAACATACTATTCTGAAGAGCATTGAACTAAAGCCTATTGAACATCTGTGGAAGGAGCCAAAACATGCAGTCAGGAGAAGCCATCCTTCAAACCTGTGTCGCCTTACACTGAGTGGACCAAAATCTCATGTGTGACTGAGTGTTACAGAAATTGTTTGAGTGCAGCGATTGTATATATATATATAAAAAAAAAAAAAACAATTCTGGAAGAAAATAGTAAGATGCCATCATTTTTGACCAGGCCACTTTCATTAGTTTAAGATATTGGACAAACGAATTGGAATCAAACTCAATGATGAACAGCTAGAACATGCAGGTTTTTGTAGCGGTTGTAATACTATGGACCACATACAGACAGTTCTACAAATAATCGAACGGCACAACGAGTATGAAATGCATCTGTATGTAGCCTTCGACTATGAAAAAGCGTTTGACTCAGTCACCACCACTTCGATACTGCAGGCGCTGGTAAATCAAGGGATAGAGCCAACCTATATCAACATTCTACAATCAATATACAGCAATTCTTCTGGTTCAATACGAATTGATGATGAAAGAGTGGAAATAAGTCTAGGAAAAGGTGTTTACTCCGCGTCGCTGTTGCGTATGGATCAGAAAGCTAGTTTATTTTTTAGCCTTGTCACGCGTCTACTTTCTACTATCTGACGGCCCAAAAGGTTTTTTTTCCCAATCTTGTCGGTGAAAAAACACGTCATCGGTCTGGGACTATTTTGCGGTGTCTCAGACGAACAACACGTAAGTTATTTGCGGTCTGTGCGCAACTGAAGTACGTCGTGGGGAACGTCTTCTAAATGCTTCAACAACACATTTGAACACCCGTCCAATAAGCTGGGACAGTGAGAAAGTTAGAGTAAGCATGTCATTAACAGTAATTTTATAACAGTAAGTTAGCACCCATTATTTC